>NC_087219.1:58864304-59001804 GCF_015104395.2 Macrobrachium nipponense
CGTATGAAACCACGACTATACATATACATGTAGTACTATAGATCGGTTGTTGTCAATGGAAAGACGAAGCGCCCAGATTTTCTAAACATTTTTCAGTGAGCGTTGATGTCCTTTGTCTGGAATCGCAGGATCTTCCTCTGAAACTTCTCCCCTGTCTGTCATGATTCAATATATGTCATTTGAGGCATTCAAAGAGTTTTTGCTGCACGCCGGAGGGGAAATCTCATTCTGGCTTTGATAACCACGGGCTTTGTGATACAGCCATGGTAAGGCGAATGGGAAAGATGCCATTGTTTCGAATTGTGCGATTTTCGACACGAAAAAAATCTGGATAACCTCATCCGAAATACGGAAATTTATTATCTACTTATTCAATTATTTCTCAAATTACTTTCCAGTTGTGCTTACACAGGTGCTGTATAATAATAATAATAAAAAAGGGTCTTTTTTATATACCTCATACTTTAGAGAAAAATGACCACCGTAAAAAAAATACCAGCAGTGATATGTGATCCTTTATACAGACATTTTATTTAAGCTATTATCAAGCTGGATAATAATCACTAGACGTTATTGAAATAGCTTTTTATAAACAATTGAAGCAATAAACTATCAAACACTCTCCCTGTCTCACTCGTTAACTCTAGAGTTAATTACCACGTGACGTTAATGTTCGCTACTTTTCCTTTCCAACTTCTGATGTCGCCAATATTGCCACTAACGACGTTTTTGAAGCACATAATTAACAGACAAAGACTTGGTTCCAATATTGTAGGATTTTTTTTGTGGGGGGGGGGGGGGGTCGTGGGATTTTTGGGGGGGGGGGGGGGGGGGGGGGGGGGGGGGGGGGGGGGGGGGGGGAATGGGATCGATGGGGGTGGCGGTTGGGTGATTGTCTTTGTCTAAGTTGAAGATCAAATTATGTCAATCAAATTATGTCACGAGATTCAGTAAAGCCAAGTTTTTCTTTCAGGAATATCAAAGAAAATTGAGATTTAATCTTCTATGCAGTTGAAGAAGTTCAGAATTAAAAATCGAATTGTAGTTGTGATAATTTTTTTAAAGTCACCGCGGCTGCAACATTGTGAAAAAAACTTCACGACGGAAGTATCTTTAGGATTATAGAAAAGATAACATCCATAAAACAGCAGTGATGCCTACTGCGTAGAGTAATTTGTAGTGAAAAGTGTCTATTGACAGCCACTCCAAAGTCAGATTGCGTTTATTTGTTTTCATTTCTTTTACTGTTCAACAATGACTGACTGACTGACCTTCCTGTCAGCATGATTGATGTCGATGTTCGGCAGGTTAACTCAGTCCCTGTGATTTCTTTTAGGTGCAGACTTTTTCACAATTGCATTCCTTTATATAGTTGGAAATATTATTCTTATTCGTTTCCCTTTATTCATTTGAATTTTTCTTTTCTTTTCCTTTTCTTCTTATGGGCATTCCATTTTGTGAAAGCATGCTTTGTAAGTCAGTGATGTTTGGATCATCTCCTTTTAAAATCTCAAAGATAATTTTCTCGATGAGGTTCGGATCTCACAATAAGAGGTAGGTCCTGTTGGTAAGTAACCAATTGGTTCCTAGCCACGTAAAAACATCTAATCCTTCGGGCCAGCCGTAGGAGAGCTGTTCATCAGCTCAGTGGTCCGGTTAAACTAAGATATACCTACAAAGAGATTCAGAGCCGGTTCCCTGGAGATTTTCCGGAATCAAATTTTATCAACGTATCTGACAAAGATGACACTTTGTCACAGGTTATCTTACATCCCAACTTAATTTTAGACTATATTCTGTATTACGAAAGTTGCATAATTCTGGTAATTATAAGAGTAACACCGACTTCTCGTAGACATCGCCAGCAAACTTAGAGGAATGTCTTTCGAAGATAACATAATGACGTAACTGATGGCGCCATTAACTTGCCTCCTTGTCGATGGATGATTGGGTATTCGTGACAAAGTCTCAACCTCTGGCAACAAAGAAATAACACAAATACTCCTTGTTTGCATTTTGTAGTAGTTGGTTCTGGCAGTAGTAGCAGTAAGTAGCAGTAGTAGTAGGCTATATAGGATTTGTGCCATGAGGCGAGTGCTAGAACCCTTGAAGAAAAGGGTTTCCATAAGTAATCCGAGAAATTACTTTTATCACTATTTCTCCATTGAAAAATTATATCATTAAAAATCAATTAACAAAGTGAAGAAAACTTTGGCATTCGTCGTAACTCCTTTGATAGTTTTCTTACTATGACAGTGACGGTCATTGTAATAAATAGAGCATATATAATTAATTATCTTTCTGTACCTTATGAAAGTCAACAAATGACGAAAACTTGGTAGCCATGGATGACCGGGTGTACTCTTTCCCCCCAAAAAGGGCCCTACTATTCAGTTACCCGTTCAAGCTTAAGTAGAGTTTGCCACGGGCCTCCTCACTTCTAAACAATTGTGCAGGTCGAACCACAAAAGCTGTCTTGCAACCACGGGGACAATGACTCATCATAGCCGCCATTCTTGAAGCCTTGACAAGGTACGAATATTCATTCAGAATTTCAGAGACACCTGTTTGTCGTCATCTCCTTGTGGGAGGAGTCATGACGTCATATGTTTACATATAACTTTGAAATCATACATTAGAGTGTTCCGCCACTGGCCTTGGCTACTTTATTTTACTCTTATGAATATACTTTTTTCTAATATAAGTAATAAAGAATGCGGCCGAAAATTAGGTAGGGATGTAAAGTATGCTATGGCTAAGTAATATCTTTGTCAAATGCACGGAAAGAAAGTTATTCTAGAAAAACACCGGGACAAAGGCTCTGAATCTCATAGTAGTCTCTCTCTCTCTCTCTCTCTCTCTCTCTCTCTGTAAACTTATGATATTCTTGTGACATTTTGCTAGATGATATTTACTGAATCAGCAATCTCAAATAGGAGTATATGGTACTCACTGATCATCAAGACCTCCAGAAACACAAGCTTTGATTTATTGAGCTCATTTCATGGCATGGCTTTCCAATAAAAGTCAAATAGTTTGAGCTCGAGTTCTCGAAACTGAGTCTAAAATGTACGAAGACATTAAGCACTTAAGCTGCAACGCCCAAGTTACAAAGGTGGCATATGATGTGTCGTATGTTAAACTAAATCAAGTGTAGCGGTAAATTTAACCGAAGCCGGTCTGAACACACACCTCTTGTGATCTTTCCTAGATAGTGACTCGCAAGGGTTTTAGTCCGGGAAGTATCCACTTTTGCGGCATGTTTAGTACTAGCCCGCTCGGGATGACCGTAAAAACAAAAACAAAAGATTGTAAGTTACGTATATCTTTGTTTGACCAGACCACTGAGCTGATTAACAGCTCTCCTAGGGCTGGCCCGAAGGATTAGATATTTTTACGTGGTTACGAACCAGTCGGTTACCTAGCAACGGGACCTACAGCTTATTGTAGGATCCGAACCACATTAAATCGAGATAAGAATTTCTAATCACCAGAAACAAATTTCTCTGACTCCACGCCGGCAAGGCGGGGAATCGATCTTGGGACCATCGAATCGGTAGGCGAGCACGTAAACCCCTCGTCCAACGAGGAAGTACGAAAAATTGTAAATATCATATGACCCCCAAAGAAATATTGATCCTAGATATCGACCCTCGAACTTTGCTGCAGATCACTATCTAGGAAAGATCCCCGATTGTTAGAGTAGTCTTGGCTGTATCTAGTTGCTCAAAGGGATACATAAGTGACGAAGTGCCTCAACTGCATACGTTCTGGATTGATGCATAGTCTCGGATACATAAATATGTTTTGAAGTTCAGCTGATCATCAGAGTTAAGGTGCGTCTGCACGGTCGAACAATGTCCGATGGACAAACATTGTTACCAATTAACAATTGTCTGCCGGTCTTTGCCTTGTGAGCAGAGTAAAAACACTGGTATACAACCTCATCTGGTACCACTGTTTGTTGCCAGATCTACTTCCATAGTTTCCCCGCTTATGACGTCATCCTGCTTCGCCTATGATATGGTAACAATGTGTGTCCGTCGGACATTGTTCGACCGTGTGGACGCTCTTTTAGATGACAGCAGAAAGGAGGAGATCAGTCTGGCATTATTGCACTTGGCAATCATGCTGTCTTTTACAACAAGCAGACCATTACTTGATCAACACATCAAGAAATGCGTTTGAGGTAAGATTACCCAATAAAGCAACTTTGTTTACGGAAATTACCTCAGTAAATGAATGAAAAAGCAACGAGTAAACACATTTGAATCTTCTCTTGCCAAGATTATAAGTGCACTGACAGCCTATGGGTTCTGAATGTCGCTGAGAAAGTCAAATTTGAATGAGGAATCTTAAAAGTGACCAAAACACCGATTGCTCTTGAAAGCCTATTGGAGTAGTCCATTTTTTCCTATGGGGTTAGTTAGTAGTTTCCCATCATAAAATGATTTTGAAATAGTAGTTCTTGTTCTTAGTCCAAGAAAGGTTTTAACGCTTTCCAACAATCAATTTTCAAATTAGCCTCCATCACTAGAGCAAACAGTCCACAGGAGGAGAGATGTGAGCGGTTTAAGCCATCCCAACTCACTGCGGGTCCCGAAACGGAAAAATATGTTGGTTGCAGTCAGGAAGGTCATCCGTCCATAAAATATCTGCCAATACTAAGTATGAGATGAAACGTTCAAGACAGAAATGGCTAGATGAGGCTTAATCAAAACAGCGACATCGACTGGGAATGAAACTGAGAAGATCTTCATACTTGGGCACTAACTGAACTGAATTAATAATGTTAGCACGGTCTAATCATGAGTAGGGCAGAATAGATGGCATTGTTAACTGGTTCGAGGAGTCCGGAGGTCCAAACCAGGCCTCCTAGCTCCTTTCCTACCTTACCATACTTACGGCACTTAAAGGCAATGGTCCGTGGTGGCATAAAGCCGCCTTAATCTGAACCAATCAATCACCGTCGAATTAACTACATCTATCATTATAAAAAGTGCGTAACTTATAATTAACATTTTTACCCCTTCACAATACATTGGAAAATTCTATTTTCATTACAACTAAGATGAGCAGTTTCTTAACAGTCACCTTAATCAGGATATACATCGTTTTACAAATGTGACTTTGAATGTTATTTAGATTTAGATGTTTTTGTTACCGTTTGTTCAGCAACGCATCATTTCTTAACTCCAAAAAGCTCAGTGAATCCCTTTTCTAATATGTTTATATCATTGTTTCCTTAAAACCAATTTTTTTTTATTAAAGCTTCAGCTATTTCTCTCAACAGGCGTCTTTTTTCGATATATGAAACCTCAGTGCATTCATCAGATCATAACTGTTTCTTTGGTGTTAGAAACTGCCAAATTTCTAGGGATCCTGAAAATACTGGCACCTTGTACAGTATTTAAACTGACCGGAGCGCGACTAGTATTTGACCCAATATGTATTTGATGGACGGCGAGATTCTATTTCTTACAAGACTTTACAAGTTATCTTTGATTTGCCAGGAACTTTGTTTTTATTTTCAGAATGTTTATTGTTAAGTTTGACCTTCAACATAGAAACGATTCTATTTTTGTTCTTGTACAAAATAGTGCTACAGTTTGGTTATGAGAATCAAGTGACCTTATAAATATTCAGGTTTTTTTTTTTTTTTTCTTTTAAAGAAAAGTTACATGAGACCTTGGGTTTCATTTTGCAATTCAAAAATTATTTGGTTTTGTTTTATTACAAAGTTCATTTCATAAGTTTACTCTGCAAGTTTCTGAATAGATTTGAGAATTCTCGTGCTTGCATTAAAATCAGAACTTTTTGACAGAGTGTTTTACAAAGTTTACAATTCACGTTTACCAAGACCCAAACAGACTGATTCTGAAATACATTTACTTAGTGCACAACCGAATGATCATAAACAAATAAGATGACGATTATGTATGGTCGTAAAAATATTATAAACTCTTATCTAGCGAAATCTTTGTGCAATTATGACAAAGCGAAATCTACCACTAGTGTACAATTGACTATTTGCTCTACATTTTCAATCAGCATTTACATATGAGATCAATGCTCATCGAATCCACTGCACCATTTTTTTAAACTTTGTAAATAAAACCAGTCTGATTACTCTGTCGGAACACATACAATATTTTATAAACAAAATACAGCATGTGTTTAAAATTTGTACAAAGGAAAATAATGATGATTTGGCAAAAGACACAGCTATGCAATGCATGACTGCGCTGGATGTAGTTAAAAGGTAATAGTTATCAAATGTGTTCACTGAATTATTACAAAATGAGTACATGAAATTAGTCCTATCTTCTTGCAAAGCAGCAGCTCATTTTGAGTAGATTTATAGCTGTTTCCAGACGGCAATTACCGATGATCCTGAGGCGTTGTTCAACAAATAAGTTTCTCTGGTGCTTCAATAACACTAACTCGTATCACATTATTTGGTGAAGTTCCCTCTGTAATGACAATATTAAATTAGGATAAAAATCATGTAACGAAGCATAATCCAATCAAATCATCATCATCATCATTTTTAATGCAGCGTTAGACATTTATGTTAGACGTTTACACATTAAAAATGGACTCAGATTTCACTTACTAGTGTTTATATCCTCCAGAGAGATGACCTGGCTTTCAGATTGGTCTTCCAGGTCAGGGTGATGCATTTCGATGAACAATACATAGATGCCCACTCCCAAAATGGCGCCTATGTGTGGAGCGACTACGGGCACCCACCACCACGGTATGCCCTCCCGGGTACTGGCCCTGAAATTAAGAATGAATAATAATGAAAAAATAAGTAAACAAATAAATCAATCAACCAATAAACAGTGACCTGACGAAAACTGCAAAATGAGCGTTTTTTTCGGCAGTGATTGTGAAATTAAAGGTGGATTCTTCATCGCCTTAGATGAAATGATTGTTTCCATTGCAGTTATTGTTGTTGCTGTTGTTTTTGTTTAAAATGATATTCATGGATTTCCCTTTATTGTTTTGTTTTATGTAACTGTTTATAAATCTATCGCCCTTCAAAGATGACTGTAGAAAAATAGAAGAAAAAAATCTCTTTGGTTGTGCGTGGCGTTTGTTACTTCGGAGCTGAGAATGGGCTGTTTTCATTTCAATATTATAGTACTGACAGATATTGAATTTGACTTAGCTTTAAGAACGACGTAAACCTTAATGCTTTCAGGCGTTTCCCTAAACGGCCTGTTTTCCTTCTGGGACAGTAACTGACTTTCTAAAGATGAAATGAATAGAATTTTCTCCCTCCAAAAGCGCAACGTAAGGTCGCAGAGACAGTTATGTAAGCCTCTTAAACTAATGCTGTCCCCAGGAACTCAGAAGCTCCGAAGCTCAGAAGCTCTGTGGGCGAAGACAATATTGGCAACCGAGAGAAAATTCAGATGTCAGCCATCCCATATTCATGGTCGTAGATTTAGTGTCATTAGAACAAAAGTCCGTTCCTTGAATAACTTATTGTATTCTGTGAAATCACTGTTAATGTCTGTCTGGAAGAGACATAAAAGACGTCCATAAAAGTAAGTTGAGGAAAAATCACTAGCAGATTTTTATATCGATTAATGAACGTGGAAACTGATGACGCTAAAACACATACTTATATATATATATATATATATATATATATATATATATATATATATATATATATATATACTATACTATATATATATATATATATATATATATATATATATATATATATATATATATATATATATATATATATATATATAGATAGATAGATATAATATATCTATATATATATATATATATAGATATATCTATCTATATCTACTTATATATCTATATATATATATATATATATATATATATAAGATATATAGATAGATAGACTATATATATATATCTATATATATATCTATATTATATCTATATTATATATCTATATATATCTATATATATATATCTATATATATCTATCTATATACTATATCTATATAATATATATATATTATATATATTAGTATATAAATATATAATATATATAGATATTATAATATTAAAACCAAGGGCCTTGGAAAGTGAAGACCATCTTTATTTGTTGCGACTAGTCATCGGCCAATCTACAATGGAACATTAGTTACACTTAAAATCAATGTGAAGTAATATAAGTTACATTAAAATTAACAAAACAAAATCAAATAAAATTACACAATTACAAGACATCATAACCTAAACCCGCAGCAAAATCTTAAAATATAGGGAAATACTCAATGTTGGTTGCAAAAGAGCAGGAAAAAAGCCTCAACATTAAAGGACCTATTTCCAAGAAACGCGATGGAGAAACATATACTTAACTCTCTGTCGACACTGACAGTTGTAGGTTTTGGAAGTAATTTTTGAAGCTCCTTTCCTATATGCGAATTCGTAAAACTTTTGCTAAAGCCACTGAAACCTCTGGTGTATAGGCGATATGTCTATGATACAGTCTTAATCTTTAGATCTAATAACTGCATTTCACTGTTTTTAGAATACTTGAACTCAAAGCACAGCAATATCGAATTCACTTCAGAAACCGAGGCAGAAGGAAAGCTGGTTTATCACATCTATTTATAGGAAAACCGACTTTCACGAGTTTGACCACCAAAGTGTCCTCATTTATTCCTCTTCATTTCAAGAGAAATTTGATGACGACCTTAACATCGAGAACTTGTAGTATATGTTCAAATTATGTTAATTTAGACTTAGAGTTTAATTTCATAAAGCAGTGCTTATTTTTCAATGGCTTTAGCAAAAGTTTTACGAATACGTATATAGGAAAGGAGCTTCAAAAATTACTTCCAAAACCTACAATTGTCAATGTCAACAGAGAGTTATGTATATATTTCTCCATCGCGTTTCTTGGAAATAAGTCCTTTAATGTTGAGGCTTTTTTCTGCTCTCTTTGACAACAAACATTTCTCGATATTTTAAGATTTTGCTGCCGGTTTAGGTTATTATGTCTTTCTTGTAAATGTGCAATTTATTTAATTTTGCTTCGATAATTTTAATGTAAATCATATTACTTCATTGATTTTAAGTGTAGCAAATGTTCCTTTGTACATTGGCCGATGACGGAGGAAAGTAAATCTCCGAACTAGTCGCAACAAATAAAGATGCTCTTCATTCAAGCCCTGGTTTTAATATTTGTTATTCGTCTCCGATTTCCAAGGACCCTTTCTATTGCTGATATATGCATATATATATATATATATATATATATATATATATATATATATATATATATTTATATATATATATATATATATATATCTTATATATATATATAAATATGTGTGAATCTCATTTAATATTTATCATTCGTCTCCGATTTCCAAGGAACCCTTCTATTGCTGATATATATATTATATATATATATATATATATATATATATATAGTATATATATATATATATATATACATGTGTGTGTGTGTGTGTGGGAATCTCATTTCCCCAGCAACATTCACTGTCGACTTCTTTGGGATATGAAATTCTTGTCAGTAAGTCGACCGTCAAGGCATCCTCCAGACTCACGTGAAGGGGTCCTCCCCCCATCCAGCAATCAGCGTGAAGAGCCTCGGAGCGAGGTCCCTGGCGGGACTGAGAGCGCATCCGCAGTTGAAGCCAAAGCAGTTCCCCATGTTGAAGACAAGCAATCCGATGGAGAGAGGGATCAGGTGCTTGGGCACCTCCATGTTCCTGGAGTCTGTGATGGCACACACGCAGAACAAGAGGGTAGCCGTACCCAGCACCTGAAATGTGAGTTTATAGTTTTCAGTCAGCGGCTCCAGAAGGCATTTGCTTTCCAGTCTAGTTCCACTAAACTAGATGAATTCTATACCAGAGCCGACCATCCACGAAATATATGCCAACTTCCAGAACAAGAGGACCTGAAATGTGAGCTTATCGGTTTTTAGTCAGCGGTTCCAGAAGGCATTTGCTTTCCAGTCTAGTTGCACTAAATTAGATGAACTCTACCAGAGCCGACACGAAGTAAATGCCAATTTCACTGCTTGAGCCAACAGGGACTAATGCATTTTTCAGAAGTTGGGGCCGAGTGTATGACTTCGCTTTTACACTTCTCATAACTCAAGTTCTGCTCTGCAAATTCTGGCCTGCTGTTCATAGTATGTTAAAAGACTTAACGTTGAAAAGAAAGATAACACGAGAGGAAACTGTTCCCTTGAGAGCCTTAAGACTAGGAATTCTAGATTAAAATGGGTGGTAGGGAAATTGGAATCCGAAACGGGAACGTTTAGTGCTCGTTCGAAATTAAAACCCGCTCCACACAGGCCATTTTGCTTGTTACGGAATTTCGCTGTAACTGTACATCAGCATACAGAAAGCCAAACATCTTCTCATCCTTTTTTATATAAAAAAAATTAGACTAACGGTAACTTTGGATATTACCTCGAAGTAGTTGTACAACGACAGTAGAATAATTAGTTTTAATATTACACGATTCTTTACAAGCTAGATCTTGACATATAGAATAAATTCATCTCAATCACTTGAGGGCTACAAATAACAGTTCCCCTATCTTTCTATTTTTGAAGATATGTATGTATGTATAGTTTCACTGGTACCAGTTCAGTTAGAAATAAATCATATGCCTGTTTCATGCTGTAATGTTGCTGTAAGTAAAAATAGAACAAACTTACTTTAATCACAAAAAAAAGGTGCTGTCGTTTTCTGTTGTGGTATCCACATAAGGCACAAACAAATCCTCTGTTCTCTGCTCTGGTATTCACTGATTTCAGTGTTTTTTGTAGGTGAACTCTCCCTAGTTTTATGTCTCGAAGTATTAGTATACTCTGCATTGGTAAGTGAAAAAAAAAAATCTTTTTTCTAGCCTATTTCCTGTCTCATCGGTGCTTCAGTTTGTTCGTTTCAGAAGATCATGCAGGGTCCAGCAATATACAGAACTACCGAAAACTGTTAGCAGGTCCGTTAGTATCATGATTGCAAAAAGAATAGATAAATTATAGAAAGTAAAATATACTTCAGCGCAATCGAATTTTCTGTACAGCATATAATACTGTATAAAACTCTCAGCCACGGTCATTGGAACTCTCAGCCAGCCGTGATGGCCTGCGTTGTTTCGGTGCCAGACGCAAGATCCTGGCCAACTTTCACTTTAAAAATAAAATAAAAACTACTGAGGCTAGAGGGCTGCAATTTAGTATGTTTGATGATTGGAAGGTGGATGATCAGCATACCAATTTGCAGCCCTCTAGCCTCTGTAATTTTTAAGATCAGGAAAGGAAAAAGTGCGGACGGATGGACAAATAGCCATCTTATTAGTTTCTTTAACAGAAAACTATATAGAAGCAACGTAAAATCACTGGGAAAGTTCATGAACGGCGGAGTTGTGGTTTCGCTTGTTGATATTCCTTCCAGTGGTCTTCTTGACTGTAATTTATCGGACTTTTTTATATCTCAGTTGCCATTAACTTAGTTTTATTTACTCACTTCTTTAGTTGTTATTATCGTTCTCTTCTTTCTACTTACTTCTCTTATTTGCCCGTTCTCTTAATCTGCATCATAGACACTAACAAACGGGCCTTACAAAGTTATAACCGTTTTGCATGAACTTGAAAGGGACGGAGACATAACGTCCATTAGGGGGGAGGGTGAAGGTAATGAGGATGAAGCCACATTATAAATCATCTTAGGGGTCCCCACTATAACCCTGCCAAGTTTCATACCCATCGGATCAGCCGTTTGGCCGTGACTGAATGACAGACGGACGGACAGACATAACGCCCATTATAGTGAGATTTTACTCTATAGAAGCTTACTTTCAGGTTTAATGGTCACGTCAGCTCGTCAATAGGAATTTGATTATGTTATGAATATTGGAAACTAATAACGATACATTTCATTAGTGGAAAATGTCTAATATGGTAAACAGACTATTTCATTACAATTATAGCCGTCTATTAGCTTCTCTATCACCATATAACTGATATGACAATAATGGATCCTTAATATTGAAATTACATTTGCATGTCTGTGCTAGTGGAAATTCTCAGTTGATCTCAGATTCTTCACTTTAGTCCTGATCGCGATTTGCCGCGAACAAATGTATTTAATCAGGCAAAAAAAAAAAAAAAAAAAAAAAACAAAAAAAAAAAAAAAAAAAAAAAAACTAAGAAGGAGAAAAACAAAAATACTGATGTAACTAATGTTGCAGTTGCTCAGTGTCTTAGAAAATTAAACTCAATTCATATTCCAGAATGCCAGTATTGCCAAAGTCTCTTGAATGATTTCCGAGAAATGGTGTGGATATTTTACGCATCATTAAGAAGCGTCAGTGAAAATCGTCAGATAAATTCTTAAAACCTAACAATCAGCATTTTCTTTTCACCTGAAATAAATTCGAAACCAAGAAAATGACTGCAAGTGCACAAAATTAAAAGAGAAAAATAATTCTAAACGTGACCTAATTTTAGTTTTCTGTAAAAGAAAACTATTGAGATGGCTATTTGTCTGTCCGTCCGCACTTTCTCTGTCCGCCATCAGGTCTTAGAAACTGCTGACGCTAGAGGGCTGGAAATTGGTATGTTGATCATCCACCCCTCAATCACCAAACATACCAAATTTGAGCCCTCTAGCCTCAGTAGTTTTTATTTGATTTAAGGTTAAAGTTAGCCATGATCATCATGCGTCTGGCATCGCTATAGTTGCCAACAACACTGGCCACCTCGGGGCCGTGGCTGCTGCAAGTTTCATAGGCCGGGGATGAGAGTTTTAAGCGCCATGGATGAGATTTCTTATGGCCCTTTGCTGAGAGGTTCATACAGCATCATTATGCTGTACAGAAAACTCGATTGCACATTTTCCCTTGTTTTTATAAATAAGATCTAAAGAAGATTCTACGACTCTCTAACATTTCATAATCACGTTCTGCCTTCACTCAGCCCAAGAGCCTCATAGCAGCCCCTCGACAATCTATCTCTGCTGAATGGCGGCAGCACCTTAATTCACCCACCTGATCTCCAAACCCATTGGCGAAAGAAAGGAATCCGGAGACTATCGTGCCGTTGTTGTTCGTCATACTGCCCGGGTACGTTGCCCAGATACCAGCCGTTGCCAGACTCCTGGATGGCTCGTAATGATGAAGAGCATCTGTTGAAAGATAACTGTTCTGTGAATTTAGGGTAAGTGTTTGCAGTCATTCTTGAAGACTGTCGTAGTATTGCCTATATTCCTCACTCAAACGCCCTGTAAGGTCATTCACGTCAATACACTGTGTATACTATATCCCAGCTTAACCTGAACTGGTAATCATTCATAAACACCGTAAATTGATTTGATTTGTATAGATTTTTCGCATTATGCCAAGCGCTGAAGCAACTAAGGCCATTCAGCGCTGAAACGGAAATTGTCTGTCAAAGGTTTGAAAGGTGTAACAGGAAGAAAACCTCGCAGTTGCACTATGAAACAATTGTTAAGAGAGGGTGGACAGTAAGATATAAGAGAATATGAGCGGAGGTACAGTAAAAGGAATGAAAGTAGTTACAGCTAGAAAGTCAGTCGCAACGAATGAGGTGCACTAACGGCAGCCACCTACGGGGATAAACACCGTAAATTACTTTGGAGATTAAATTATGTTATGTATCTGATTTTGACTTTTATTTCTATTAATTCATGATGCTCTTTATTCATAACCAATATCAATTACGTCTATCAACCACGAAACCCGCTTAATCATGAGTAAGTCGTGGCATATTAAGTAGGACGCGTATTATCCTGTCTCGGAATTTTCGGTGACAAACGGGAATCTCGCGCAAAAGATAATTTCCAATTAAAGTTTTCGGTCGAATCATTGTCTAAACAAAATTAATACAATATGAACAAACGTTGAAAAATGTAAAGCTTAAACAGATTTCAATATGTTGCCAAGATAAATGAACTTGTGATAGTGGCTGAAAAAAACACAAATATTGCTGATAAATGAAATGAGTTTAGAATTTTTAAGATTCAGATTTAGCTCTGCTTAATTAGGGTAGAAAAGTGACTTATAACTTGGTTACGGTCAGGGAAAAAGATCCACTTAAGCGAAGGCTCACTGTTCAACAACAAACACACAAACTTGATAATGCAACACAAACCTCAAACATACTTACCAAAATAAACAGCATAAACAAGGCAAGAGGCAACGAAAGCCCCAGCATATTGACCCAGAAGATAAACGGGTACTTTGAACCAGGGCAGTCTGTCCCAAATGGCGAATGCCAAGGTCACTGCCGGGTTGATGTGCCCGCCCGAGATCCCTCCACTAGTCAATATACCCAACATGACGGCGATGCCCCATGCCCAGTTGACGGCGAAGACGTCGCCCCCGACTTTGTTCGTCAAGACCATCTGGGCAACGGACGCATTTCCAAAGAGCTGAAAGTGAAAGCAACAAAACTATTAGGTCTGTTAAAACCAAAATCCTCACTGTGTTCTGTTTATTTGTATGCGCAGCCCTCCTTGGAGAAAAGTGTACAATGTCATTTCCGTAGGTCATGAATAATCGCTAACTGAATGTACCAAATTGCGAAACCAACTACTGGGGAGCATCGTCATCAAATGTCACTCTGTCAGCTCGAACAACCATCAATAACCCACAAATCCAACAAGATTCCGTTTCCCGTAAATAAACAATTCTTTCACGAGAAACGAGAGGCAGAAGAATGACGACAGTCTTCTAGCATTTTGATCGACAAGGTAGCTGACAGTCTTTCCAAAAGAGCAAAGTTCTCAGTTCATATGTAAATGACAGCAACTCCATAAAGAGCTACTGAAACAGATTACCTCCCAATGTAGTTGAAATAACTGTAAAGAGTTCCCTGTCATGCAACAACCGCCCCCCCCCCCCAATTACATGTGCGTTGATGGTACATTTGTCAACATGAAGGATATTCATACGTCGAAAGCCTTGGGAATTATTTTGAAGGAAATGATATTTTCTCAAGTTTATCACCAATTGCAAAAACTACGATTGTTTATTATCAGATATCCATAAGTTTTGCAGCAATACTCGTATTTCTTTCAAGCAAATGCAAAGCAAAAATGTGCCCCTGGATTATCATTACCTTGATCCGCTAAAGTTGTACAAAAAGTCAGCCTCAACAGGCAGATCAACAGAATTACATGGTTCGTCTAGAACAATTGCTACCTTTATGGAATCCACTTGCATCGCAACCTTTCCAGAAGGATATGGATTGCATTTTTCTTATAATCACCATACTCACAGCATCCAAATACAAACTTTTGGAATCGTATTATGTCGAATATCTGTCCCACTGTGTAATGATGGCAGACTCTCATTACAGCAATGTTACCTGTTTTCGCTTCTACACTAGTGACATAACAGTGAATGTTGTTGTGTCAAATAAGTAAACAGCTTCCTTTGTCCTCCTACCTGTAAAGTTCACATTTATATAGTTGAGAAGAATAATTGTAAATCCGTGAGGTATGGAACAACTGGACGTTTTAGTTTTCAGACAAAACGACTGTTTTAATACCACGATTTTTAGAAAGAAAACTTTTACTGGACTTGGTACCAATTTTTATAGCTCATGTTTTATTGATTTTAAATCCAACTCCGTTTCTATCCTTCTCCACCGAGCACCTGTCCTTACGCCGAACTGAGTCCTTACCCATAATTAAATAACATTTTTAATTGATTTTTTTCAATAATAACTGTTTTCCTGCTAAGCTGGTGTATGAGAAATTATATCAACTACTGAACAAACATTTCATTACTAAACCAAATGTTTCAACTGTCCCACAAATGAAGTTTTTTTTTGCATGCTTTCCACGTACCCATGACTTCAAATTTCACAAAACGTTTACAGAAATAATTCAGGAACATTTTCATGCCTTTGACGTTAAATTAATTCCTAAGAACCATTTCACCATCGATTCACCCTTTATCTCGAAGGAGCGATTATCAACTTATATGTCCTCTGGTATTTTATATATATACATATATATGTATATATTATATATATATATATATATATATATATATATATATATATATATGCAAATATATGTACTACATATATATGCATATGTGTGCCTGTCTGAGTGTATGTGTGTTTTTGCTGTGTTTGGGTTGAGAAAACATCTGCATACATTCAGAAAATGAACCGCAGAAGAAAGCAATAAATCATATTACTATCAGAGATAGGATTCTTGTACTTCTTCATAGGATGGTTCGAACTCATCTCTTTTGGAACATTAAACATTTCACATTCCACGGGAGCTGAGTGATGCAGTTACGTCCGGTTACGTATTAACTATAATTGTTACGTAATGGAAGTGACCTCGGAAGTCTCTTGAGTTTTCGCGTTTCTGTTGTTGCCGTAAAGTTGTCACAGATACCAGTAACCAAATACTTATGATAATATCATGGCAAGCTGTCGTTCTTTTTAGTGTTCATCATTGAATTTCAGCAGCCTTACAAGTTTTGTATGCAGTACGTATTCACACGCTAGACCTGTCCTTCTAATTAAATTGGCAATTTACTATTTTAGTTGTTTATCATCTCCTAAATCTATAATGATGATGCTTAGCTAAAATTCGCTCGTTAGGTATTTTGCGAAAACTCATTAGAGAAAAGAATCAAGCGGCCTTTTGACACAGTTTGAGTATTTATGAAAGCTATTCATCTTTGGTCTAAACATTTGTGGACTGTCATATTTCAATATACTTGGAATATACACAAACCCACACATGCGTGCGCGCAGGCACGTACATACGCATGTGCGAGGAGAGCAAGATTAACGTTTCACCTCGGAGGGGAGACCAAATAAGAATACTAAATTTGAATTAAGAGTATAAATTTGAATAGAAATACACAGAAACACACACACATATACGTATAATATATATATATATATATTATATATATATATATATATATATATATATATATATATATTATATATATATATATATATATATATTTATCTATATATATATATCTCCTATATATCTATATATATATATATATAATATATATATATATAGTAGATATATATATATATATATATATATATATATATATATATATATATATATATATATTGGAGAGAGGAGAGAGAGAGAGAGAAGAGAGAGATAGAGAGAGAGAGAGAGAGAGAGAGAGAGAGAGAGAGAGAGAGAGAGGTGAGTGCATAATTACTTTCGTAATTTATCCATAACGTTTGTGCAGCTCTTGGCATAAAAAAATAAAAATTAGTCCCATGCAAAATTATCCAGCAAATTTTGTCACTACATTATTTAGACAGACTGGTGACCTCAATTGGTGACCTATGGAAGTCAAAGAAATACCAATTGGCTATTTTAGCAGAACAAAAATGATACAATAAGAAATATGCTATTTACTATTAGGACGAAAGTTCCAAGAAACTCGGCGATAAAATCGCGAACCAAAGCGTTTTTTATCTTCAACTTTGACCGAAGATTATATTCCTTGATTCTCCTCATTTTACCAATGATATTGTGCGCAAGTTTCTATGCCACTGAATGTAATCTCTTACATAATAACTTTGTTTTCAGCCGTAACTATCTTGAAGTGTACCAGACACTTTTCCAATGAACTTTTCAGATACCAATCGCAACTCGATATGAATTTTTAGTTCACTTTTTGCTGACAGCGAAACAGTATTCAGGTTTAAGACAGATATACTTGTAAGAATTCTTTCTCAGTTTACTGCAAAGAAAAATAATTCACTTTCGGGTCACTGCAAAGTAAGACTGCCTCCCAGTTCCATTTTCGATTGAATGCAAATATGTTCGCTCTTTGATCCACTATTGAACACAGTAACTATCCTTTGTCGAATTCCAGTCATTATCTTTAGCTTGACAGTGGAACGAGATTCAGTGAGAATCCACTGCCAAATAAAACTCCCTTTAGTTTTGGTGCACAATTAAATTGATGACAAAATTATCGCGCAGAAAGAAGAAGTCTTCCAACAGCCTTCCCGAGCGGCGACGGTGACAGCTGTCTGCCAGACTGCCAGTGACTGACTGTTGTGCCAGTCTGGCCTCTGGCGCTAGTCATCCCTCCGACTCCGTCTACACTACACCAAGACACTAGTCTATCAAATGCATATTTTTTACTGCTGTAGAGAAAAGAAAACTATAGTAAAATGGTTTAATTCTGTTCTTAGGAAATGCTGTAAACTAAATGATTATAGTTTCTAGAAACTATTATTCTATGATATAGAAGCAAAATCAATTTTTGATAAAAACATTACCATTTTGTTGCTCACCGGCTATTTGAATTGTTTGTGGATGTGTTATAAACACAACAAGAGCTGCCAAAATATAATAGTTCTTTTGAAAAAGAAATTAGAATCACAAAGGATGTATATTAAATGTAGATATACAAGCAATATTTCCAAGTATGTAACTAAAGAATTTTTAAACTATATGTTTTGATTTTGATTTATATTGATTTTGTAGCAATATGTTATTTAAGTTTATATTTATATTTCTGTATTAACAGAATTATCCAAATAATGTAAATTATTGAAATGTAATTGTATTTTTGTAATAAAAGGTAAAAATAAAAAGTCTACAACAAGGTCTAGGGAATACATGTAGTAGTATTCTCTAGACCGCGGTCTGCGCAAACATCGCAGGATACTGCACCGATAACTGGGTACACGTACAACGGAAGTTGGACACTGTGGGACACTTGGCGTTAGACTTCGAAACTATACTCTGTTTTTTTCTACCTGTCCACCCGCCTGTGGTATTTGCGCTTATGGTAACACTGCATCCCGGCCTTTAGATAGTTACGCTATGTGTAAGTTTTAGGTAAAAAATAGGATATCTTGGTGTACATTTGCAACTAAAAAGTGTTTTAATAATTTACTGTACGCGAATATAATTGTTGAATGTAAGCTGAATGTAACTATCTAAAGCCCGGGACGCAGTGTTACCATACGCAAACACCACAGTCTTTGGTTCAATAGAAGTTTCATATATTCTTGACAATTCGAACATCATTCTTAGGTAACAGGCATTTGACATTTGTTACCCCTACAAGGTCATATTTTTGGTTCAGTTGTTATTTGTTTGTTTATTTTGTAATTGCATGTTAAGAGGATTATACGAAAGGTTATCTGAGGATTCGAACGAAAATCTCACCAAAGGTAGGTCTTGTGACCAAAGAGAAATGATCTGAGTTTCAGAGGTAGGAAGGAACATCATTTCTGAGGAAAAGAGATCTGGTTGCAGTCGATTGCTCACACTTGGCAGTAGCGGATCTAGAAATATTTCTCTTGGGGGGCCACTTAGGATTATCATATATATATGTGTGTGTGGGTGTAACGTGTACTCACATGCGGCACACATATATCTATATGTATGCACACTATATATAGTACATATGAATATATAAATATATATATGATATATTATATATATATATATATATATATATATGTATAATATATATATATATATATATATAAGTATATATATATATATATATATATATATATATATATATATATATATATATATACCAGTAGTGGTAGTTGTTGTCGTACAGTGTTGAAATAATCATTATCTAAACAAACCTTTTTGCTCCTGATAATGATTAATGGAAAGAAAACAATGTTCCATTATATTCATATCCATGTGGGTAGGGGCTCACATGACCAGGTCTTCCCCCTCCCCTTAAATCCGCCAAACACTTGCAGAGTTTTTTTTTCAGAACCTCTTCTCTTCTTTGGTTTTAAGTATTTTATATATATATTTCTTCAAGTGATTCTTGGACACACTCCCCGGGCATTGTCTACTTATGAAGCCCCATTGTGAGTGAGGGTATCCCAGGCTGAATCGTTGTTACTCAGGAAAATATACCAATACGCACGCACTGTAAGTGTGTGTGTGTGTATGAAAACAATTAAGACACCTACAGAGTCGTGCTTTCAAGAGCAAGCTTTTGAACCTGTCCATTGCAAGTAGTGTATTTGAAAATGGAGCCGTTTATGCAACGTACAATCTGACCTATATCTAGAACATTTGTTAGTCTCTGTAAAAAGGAAACTATTGAAATGGCTTTGTCTATCCGTCAGCATTTTCTGTCCGCTCTCATATCTTAAAAACAACAGATCTAGAGGGCTGCAAATTGGTATGTTGATCATCCAACCCCCAATCATCAAACATACTAAATTGCAGCCCTCTAGCCTCGGTAGTTTTTATTTATTCAAGGTTAAAGTTAGCCATGATCGCGCGTGTGGCACCGTTATAGGTGCCAACAAGTTAGATGGATTAAGGACAGACACTAAAAATAGAAATGAGTTGTAACCCAAATTGACTAAACAATCCATGAGCTGTATGAATAAAGAAAAGTTTATTACAATAAAATCAACATTGAACTCATTTGTCGCATATGCAAATGAATTTTTTTGTTCTTTTTTGCAGTAAGTGTCAACTTACATTAGAGTACTGAGGAGACACATAGACAGTCAGTGCAATTTGTTTTTGCTGTTGACGTAAAAACTTCTTGTGCGCTCTCATATTTCACCTTGTAACCAGGCAGGAAAATGACTTGTCATGTGCTTTGGCCTCAAATGATATCTGGATTATCTGTTGCTATGAGAAGCCTTAAGAATTTGATGGTCAAATATCTCTAGCAATGCGTACAAGCATCGTAACTCGGGAGAAAGGTCTCTAATAGACAGATGATCCTTAAGCTAAGAAAGTCTATTCACTTATTAAGGATTATAATGAACATGTGTACTTATCTATCTATCTATAAATCTTTGCATATATATATATATATATATAATATATATATATATATATATATAAATAAATTTAAATAAAGGCAAAATCCACGAAGGACGGTGAAACAATTGAGTGGTGCTAGGCCTTCCGATTTCTACTGTCCTTTATTTGGCAGACTACTAAATAAAGAACAGTGTATATATATATATATATATATATATATATATATATATATATATGTGTGTGTGTGTGTGTGTGTGTGTGTGTGTGTGTGTGTGTGTGTGTGTCACATCGATAGACCCATGTATACCTTAGTTACATACAAATATAAACTCCATATTGGTCTGTGGCTGTTAGAAAATCTTAATTGATTTCAATAACGCACCAGGGAAAAGCTTCCAGAAATACGCGGAAGGTAAATGTCTCACTCATTTTGTTATATCAGTAATGTACAGACGCCTCCTGGACTCATCCTCCAAAATTCTCGAGAGTAAATCAGACTTCCATGAATAAAGAACCTAAGGAAATCACCAACAAAACGTAGCGTGTAAGATGACCTTCTCTGCTTCCTTCTTTCTCGTAAACGTTCTCATAAAAATAATCTGCCTCTCTTGGTTTTCTTCTCCGTGTTATTCGTAATATCACGTTGGTAGGTCGTGTCTACGGACTCCCGGGAAATTCCACAACCAACAAGAACAAACATTGTATTGCTGAATGAAGGTCATTTGTTTTCATTTGCGTCCTAACTTGGACGGAGCAACATAATTGGTTCCTACAGTGCTCTTTGAAAAAATCATTTCTTGATTTCCCTCTGAACTGAATTGAACTGACTATAGAATTTAGGCCAAAGGCCAAGCAATGGGACCTACAAGGTCATTCAGCTATGAAACGGAAATTGACGGTAAAAGGTTTGAAAGGTGTAACAGGAAGAGCACCTCGCAGTTGCATTATGAATCAAGCGTTAGGAGAGGGTGGAAAAGTAAGATAGAAGAAGAGAAAATGAAAGGAGGTACAGTGAAAGAAGCGAAAGGGGTTGCAGCTAGGGGCAAAGAACCTCAAGTAATGCCTACAGTGCACCGCAAAAGGTGCATTGACGGCACTAACCCCCTACGGAGTTGATTTCCTTCTGTATCTAACGCAGAGATCCTATAGTTAGAAATAGCACCGTTTCAGTGACGCCGCCTTTTTGGATCAACAACCAAAAGATCACAAGTTAGCAGCGGAACTTTTTTAAATCTTCTGAATTATTTTCGAGAGATGGAAAGACATAAACATCTGGGAAGAGGTCCCTCAGTCTTACAGGTTGTATGTACACCTTCACAGTCAACTAATTACCAGCCAATTATGACTCTTACCGAATGAAAATCTTCCCCCGCCCGCTAGTGTTCAGTTTTCTTTTATGAACAATAATACCAAGTGAAAAAATAACTTATTGACAACGGAATACAACTACTGAGCTATCTGATTATTCCTCTTATAAGTTCACTTCAGAGTTTAAAAAAAAATAATAAAGTCAATATACGAAAACTAATCAGCCCTTCATGACAGTTCGCTGTCAACTCTCGAATGAAATTTTGTTTGATAATCAAATAAAAGGTGTTACATGAAGGCATGGTAGTTCACTTTCATTCAGAATCTGATTAAGTCACTGGTGTTTACTGCTATGACGATTAAAAAAAATAATTCAATAATGAAAATATAAAAATGCTGTTCACGCTGATTACTCATATTTTTTATGAGGCGACTGAAGGAGTACGCAAACAATTTCTTCCCGCCAAGCAATCACAATCCATTATGATCTTCAGTCCCTTTAATTAATTGGAAATCATCTTGAGGTCCATCAATACTGACATTTTTGTCCACTGTCTTTGGCTGCAGTAATAATAACTATGGTTATGATTAGAAAGAAAATGTGCCCTGACAGGGGTATGATTTTACGAGACGATTTCATATTTATGTATATCGCTGGTTCAATTCAAATTTTAGTTATCATGGCACATATAGCAGGGTTGCAAGGTCCGGCCAAAATTTCTTAAAAAATAGTTTGTCCACAGATTGGGAAGTTTCAACTTCGGCCTATCGAGTTGAAGGAACCACTTTTGCAATTATCGTTCTGGGCCCTAAAATCATTGGAAATACCTAGACCCAAGTCAGTCTTTATTCAAAAGCTCTTACGATAGAATACTCGTATACCTCTTAACAAAGAAGAATGAGAGAGAGAGAGAGAGAGAGAGAGAGAATCCAGACGAATAATAAAAAAAAAAAAAAAGATAGAGATGACTCGGTATCGGGCGCATGTGATTATTCCCGAACATCGTATTGACTCGGCTTTTAGCTAAGGACATTACATGTTCTTATCTTCAGTGTAATCGTGACCCGTTTTAGCAATTTTTCGGCTGTTTGTTTCGCTGATGCTGACGGAACAAAAGTTCTAAGAGTAGCTTTTTTTGTATATGAAATAAACCACTAATAATCCTAACTACTAATAAATAATCAAATACCCAGGAAATTTTGTTTTCATTTTTTTTATGCAAGGGGCAAGCTGACCATCACAGGCAATATAACTGCAGAGGGAAAACGGAAAATTGAAATGGGCAGTTTACCAACATCACTTGACAAACCCTTACAGATTTCTATTTCTTAGCTAAATTCACCGTTATCAATACTTGTTATTAGCATATATATCTTGCCGAGTCTTTGCGACTATTTGACACTAGTTTAAACAAATGGAACAAACAGGTAATCTTCTTACCTCTCGTTGCTGGTTATCCATCTGCAAAAGCTAAAAATGCAAACTGGGCAAATGAATCTTTGTAGATACAAAAATATACTTTTATTTCCCAAATTAGCTAAACATTAAATGGAACAATATGAATATAAAATGGAGTAAATAAAAGAATTAAGTCTGACCCTCAAAAGACCATAAACTGTCATTCTCTCCTGAACCAGATCAAGTACACTTTCCACCTAAATCTCACTGTCTGATTAATTATGCATTTAAATAGTCAAAGTCTTTTAGGGAACCCATTCTCTTGTATAATGGCATGAACCCATCTGAAATAAAGAGACATTTATTACATCACTCCAATATGTAAAAGATAATTCAATGAACGTGTACACACTACATTTCTCACTCTCTTTTCAAAGGGTAACTTTTTCAAAGTCTTAATAGTGCACTACCTTGCGATGGGTGCGCCCTCGAGTCCTCCTCCAAATGTGTTCTATACCACAACACTGGTAATCGAAGAATGTCACCTTCTTTGGCACCTTGGACTATTGGGCCCCATACATTACACGTCACGAACACACACACACACACACAGTCACGCCTTTTGGAATGGCATAGCAACTGAGCAGCACCCAGTCTCATGTGATCTCCTGAAGGGGTCAACAAACCCATATCGCATATTCACCAATTCTGACTCTTTTTCCAATACAGCACTCTTCAAGGAATCAATTAAGTGCTTGTCGCTTAGCCCTCCTGTCACTAAACGGAGAAAACTAAGATTAACAATTCACCGCCACACCTGCTTTTTTTTAATATATATATATATCTCTATATATATGATATATAATATTGTTATATATATATAATATCTTATATATATATATTATAGAATTTTATCCCAAAATTTATATTTTTCAAAAGGTGGCTAAAATTCAAAACCATAGTCATTTATGCTATATTTGCCTTGTGTTCTTGTAGTCATATTATCTTCGTATTGTTACATCAATCGTTAAATATATCCTTTTTTTTGGCTCGGTTGTTTTTCTTCTGTATTTGTTGCTATTTTATCATATGTGATGTCCGGCTAGCATTTGTTTATGTGGTTGTTGTTATAAAACTTACTTTTCTTTTACTCTAATATGATAATTATCATATCAGAGTAAAAGAATAAAATAAAAAAATATTTTTATTTTATTTTATTATTATTTCTTTTATTTTCATTATGTGACACTGGACTGTTTTGTTCCGGAACCTATACTCTGTTTTTTCCATCTGTCCATCCACCTATGGTGTTTGCGCATGGTAACACTGCGTCCCTGGCTTTAAATAATATCCTATTTCGAATATTAACGGTGTAATTCGCATACAGTAAATTATTAAAACACTTTCCAGTTGCAAATGTACACCCAGGTATCCTTTTATTTACCTAAAACTTACACATAGCGTAACTAGTATTTAAAGGCCGGAACGCAGTGTTACCATGCGCGACCAACACAGGCGGATGGACACACCACACACATACATATCTATATATATATATATATATATATATATATATATAGATATATGATATATATAGAGAGAGAGACGAGAGAGAGAGAGGAGAGAGAGAGAGATAATAACTTTCACTGCTAAACCGACGACTGTGAACTCCCGATCGGTTGACCTGAAAAGTTCATGTCTACCATCCGACTGTGTCTTGCTGACCTTAGCCTCAGTTTCGTTTTTATAGTTCGTTAGTTTTTTTTTTTTTTTACATCGTTTATTATTATTTTTAGCCTTTATTTCTCTCCTCCCAAGAAAGGAGGACAAACGCACGTCCTCCCTAAAGTTGCGGAGGATGGAGGACAAAAAGGGCTCAAAAGGGAGGAGGACGTCTGGCCACCCTACGCAAGTAATTTTTTTTTCTCCATTTACAATAATGTATGTTCGAATTTTCCACCACTTTACAGTGCATATCATGTTTATTCATATCTTCTTTGGAGGAAATCTAAAAATTTCGAACGCCAAAATCATGAACAAATCGAACTTAGGTTCGATTAACAAGTAAGCTACTAACTATTATTTAAATTCTCATTATGTTAATTTTTAGTCTCTGCCACAAGTCGACTTTATTTTTTGCAAATTGTGCTTAATTCATAATTATATATTCCTATGTACATTATAGAGCTGTGTGTGGGAAATATAGAGCTGTGTGTGGGAAATTTGTTTCACTCAGTGGGAAGAGTGAAAGAATAGACAACAAAATTACGAGGGTAATTCCATCCATTGAATGCTCTCTGGTAATAAGGTAAATTGTATGAAACGGGCTGTTAAGTACACAATTTTTCCGTGCACATAACGTGTTTTCAGACTTGTGTCAGAAAGTCCAAAGGATTGGTCTCTCCAGAGTTATTTTTTCATGTTTTAATGTTTACTTGAACGTTTCTGACTTTTGTTTTTTTTGTAAAATAGTAATTTTTTAGACATTGCACCCCCTCACAAATATAGGTTACCACATTGGGTAGTAAAAAGCGCAGTACAAATGGGTATATCTATTTTTAATTAATGCCACAACTATTCCCTTGAGGCCATGGAAATATTTGAATGTAACAACGCTCGAGATGGTAAATGTCTTGCTAGCAGCAAAGCTGATTTGACTGTTATTTTCGTAGTAATCATATTATGGAGACTGTAAAACACAGCTTCAAAGCTCCAAAATGAGTTATGATATCGAAGTGAAGCGACGACATTTAGGGGCGCTGTAAACTGAAGTGAACAATAGGGTTGCAACCTGACGCGAAAAAGACGATCCACTTTTTAGTGCCAAACCCTCCACAGTGTCAGGTTACAGCAGGAAAAAACAAGAGCAGCTAGGCAATCAAAGTTTCGTATCTGTGTATTTTTTTCTATGCATATATATACAAATATGAATTGCGTAATGGTCAGACTAAGCAGAGGGGAATTTACACCTTTGAAATATTCTTATTTTGTATTAAATAGTTGAGAAAATATCCAATGTATATGATTTACGAACAAGAGTTGTGTGAAGTGAACTTTCTTGATTTCGCAACAGCCAAGTAATTATGTCGGGTCTAATACCTGCCACAGTGAACATAAATCAAAATGTCAGAATTGAAGTAATTTTCTATTGTAATTAAGGGCATCACAGAGTTGACGAGTGGGCGAACACTCCCCAGAGAGGGCATTCTTCCACAAAACCAACAGGTACATGGGCGTTTTTCTCCTCTGCTAGCCGGATAATTACTAGAATTTATTGTGTAACTACATCTAACTTGTGTTAACTCTATCCATGGGCATCTGTGTTATTAATATTGGGTTCATTCATTCAAGTGCCATCACATTGATTATATTGTCTTGCAATTGGTACAGAATGGCGCTTTGTATAAAATTTGTAATAGTGTAAAACTGTTTTGAGACATGAAATTTTCTTTGTGCATGGCGCATGTGACAATTAACAATGTTAATTTAGAGTACAATCTTGCAAATTTAGTTCATTATTAAAGGTGATTTGATAATTCCTGAAAGTAAATCTGTTTGTTATCATGGTACATAATTTATTTTTGTAATAAAACCTCAACGATCAACATTTTTGTCCAAACCCTATTCTATGTGGTAGAAGTTTTGCCCTTAAGGCCTCACTATTGGCTCACAACATCAGAGCCTAGAACTTTTAGTTGCAAATTTCGTGACAATTTGGTCCCTCGAATCGGATAGTAAGAACTTTGCTAGAGGATTGGAAGAACAATGGTCTTCAGGGTAGCCCTAATAGGTCACTCTCTGTTGCTATAGAATAGCGATGTAGAAACAGATTTTTAGGAACCCCGGATGGCTCATTTCCCAATTAGAAGATAGCACTTTGGCATATTGTCAGAGAAGGTATGATTTGATAGCGATCTATTTAGGAGGTAATAACTTATAATCAGGCCTGAAACCGGTCTGGGACCATCTGAAAAGTCTAATCAAAAGGTTGAGAGAGCTAACTAGCATTGTTGCAGTCTGCAATGCAGAACTTAGGAGATTACCCTAGCATGTATCGTTTCCACATTGATCCGAATGACTACAATGCAAAAGTAAAGAATTTCAATGCACCTTTGAAGAAGTTTTGTATGAAGCGTCACAAATATGATGTCAAGCACCTTTCCACAAATATGGAAGTTTCCCTTTGCCCTCTCCAGTTGCTAAACATCGTTTATCAACTGTTTGATGAGGCTTATCAAAAGAGAGCGTAATCGCCAAGGAACGGCGACCTAAAGTTGTTCAATCATGAAATTCAGAACCCCCCTCTTCGTAATGTAATTCTATTCTTTGTAGTTAATTCCTTGTACTTAGTGTAAATCAGTAATCATGGCTGCAACCAGTATTGTAATGATTGTTGTGACTATGGGTCTCCAGATTGACCTGTTAGGTGAAGCTCAACTCGAGCTTATTAAATGCGGACCATGGCCGTATACCAAAGACAGAATTAGTTCCGATGAGAAGCAACTCCATTCGATGTATTCATTGAACACAGTTAAGCTGGAAACCGATCTAGAGGTTATACTACGACAGCTGCTTAGTGAGACAACTAGAGCCATTTCTTTGCTATCAAATAGAATTGACACGTTAAACATGCACAATAGACAAGTACATTTGCCTAAGCTGAAACCACTACCTCTTCCTGTGTTCGAAGAAGAGGTGAGTGAGTATGCATTCTCTAAGGAAATGTTTGACGTTCATGTAAATAAATTTTCTGACTTGGACGAAGTGACCAAGTTTACGTACTCGTTAGGTGGTCTGGGAAAGGATCTGCTCAGAGTCGTCAAGGCTTTGAGTGTAACCGCAGCTAACTATAGGGTAGCGTTAGACTTGCTTGATAAATATTATGGAAATGAACACCATCTGCTGGTGATTCTGCACAGGCGGCTCTCCAATACTTTTGTACCTTCTATGAATCACAAAGAATGAAAAAAGTTCAGATTCGAACTAACTGTTCTTATTGAACAAATTAAGAGGTTGAGTAAAGCCAATGCAGGCCAAGGTATGATTATGAGTTTAATTAACCAGAAATTATCCGAAGGAAAAGAGTACAGAAAAATCGTCGAACACTTATGTAATTTTGATTACAATTTAGATGAATTCTTTGTGGCTATTGATTTCCTGATCCGTATGCTAGAAGACGACACATTGCAAAAGGGCAAGCCCCAAGTAGTTGAGAGAAAAATTCGTACAAAACCAAGTCTGCAGGGAAAATCTTGTCCTTTCTGTAATGGTACACATTCCGCACACAAGTGCAACAAACCACTAGACATCGCAGCTAAAAGTCATCCAATGATTAGCTCCTGCACATGTTTTAATTGTTTCAATGTAAGGCACCGTAGCGAACAGTGCCAGAGTAAAGTAAACTGTAAATTGTGTGGTGCAAGGCACCACAGTTTGGTTTGTGATAGTCGCCACCCACCAAAATCCTCACACCTTACATCTACCAACAGTAATGCTAGTACTAACTCGAGTCATGGTCATGTCACTTCACGTCCAGTAAAAAATGTAAATGCTAAGACTAACAACAGACCTGCAGTAGTCAACAAAGATAAAGATAGAAATGCCAAACTATGTGTAAATGCTAAAGTAACCCAAAAGAATCCTTCATTTGAATTGCCATGTTCTTTGTTGCCTACAATGATGCGAACTTCACATTCATAACCAAAACAACAAACTTAGATTGTTCCTTGATACTGAGAGTCAACATAGTTTTATTTCAGCACCTCTCGCTAAAAAATCACAATTTTTGAAAGTAAATTGTATTTTTCCTAACTATACAAACCTGAAATCTTTTACATTAGGAATTACTTTCAGTGTAGGCTGGGAATCGGTCATGGAAGAATAACAAGGTAGTTTGGCAGTAACTGCTCGTCTGATAGTTGGGAGTCCCGCCCAACTGGATGTAAACATTCCACTTTGCTTTAAGCCCAGATTGAGGGGTGGCACGAGGTGGGGATAAAATGTAAAGGACCTCAGGTTTGTATAGTCATGTAATATACAATTTACTTTCAAAAATTGTGATTTGTTCCTACACGTTATACAAACCCTTGGTCCTTTACATTAGGAAAACTCACTGATTGGAGGGAGGAATCTGATAAGGGTTCTATACCCTAATGAAAGGGTATAGAGTGGAGCTCTGTAATATAGCTTACTTGCATCAACTGCCTATTCCAGCATGTGACGACTGCGACCCTCTGCCCACAAAGAGAGATGCGAATGAAAGGAGGAAGAGAAGCCAGTCACAGTCTCATTCACACCTACATTCGCATGGTTATACAAGGCGAGATGCAACATTGTCCAGTTAGAGGAGTTGGGTAAGCTACACAACTTGTTGAGCAGCTACCACAGGTCCCAAGGAAAAAGTGTCTAAGGACCTATGGGCTATATCCTGAAGGTAGAAGCAAGTGAAGGTGGTCTGGTTGGCCCAAACCCCTGCCTTCAATACCTGTGAAAGTGAGAGGTTCCTGCAGAACACAAAGGTAGGACCAATACCTCTGACTTCATGAGCTCTCAGACGAAAGGTACCAGTGTCATACCTCCCTTTGGAGGAGTACACTTTCCTGATCACCTCATGAAGCCAAAATGAGATAATGTTCCTGGACACCTCTTTGTTGGTCACCCCGGTGCTAACGAAGAGGTGTCGACACTCAGGCCGGAGATGGCGAGTTCTCTTCAGAGAGCACCATAGAACTCTAACAGAACAAAGTAGCATCTCGTCTGGGTCATTATCACAAAAGTCCTCTAGGGAGGGGATTGTAAAGGACTTGAATCTAGCATCAGGGACCAAAGGATTCTGAGTCTTTGCTATGAAATAAGGAACGAAATTCAGTGTAAGAGATCCCCATCCCCTCGAGTGTTTAACATCATAAGAGAGACCATGAAGCTCACCTACTTTCTTCCCCGATGCCAGGGCCAGCAAAAAGATGGTCTTGAGGGTCAAATCTCTGTCTGACAACTCTCGCAGAAGCGCGTAAGGTTCATGAGTCAGACTCCCTAAGACAAGAGTCACATCCCACTCAGGAGGCCTCAGTTCCCTGGGTGGGCAAGACCTCTTGAAGCTCCTCATAAGGAGAGATCTCTCCTTGCAGTTTCAGGACCAGGGCCATGGCGGACCTATAGCCTTTAACTGTGGGGACAGAGAGGAGCTTCTCTTGGCAAAGAAAGTCTAGGAAATCCGTGATCTGCTGAAGTGGCTCTAAGCAGAGAGACCTCATCCATGACACCAACCACAGAAGATGGCCCACTTTCCCTGGTGCACTGCTGCAGAGGACTGTCTGAGGTATCCTGCCATCTCTGTTGCTGTTCAGTGAGAAAGCCTCTTGCTCACAAAAGATGGTGGACAACCGCCAGCTGTGAAGACACAGGGTCTGTACTGACAAGTGGTACTGCTCTATGTGCGGCTGACATAGAAGGTTGTGCCACGGGAATCTCTTGAGGTGCCTCGGAAAGAAGACCCAACAGATTGGGATACCAAACACCCTGCGGCCATTTGGGAGCCACCTGAAATGATCCGAAGATTCTGGGTGATCAGCAGGGTGCGAATCAGGCAGAACAGGGGAAAGGTGTTGACATCGAAATTGTCCCACGGATGTTGGAATGCAACCTCTGCAGCTGCCTATGGGTCCGGCACTACGGAAAACAAAAACAGAAGTTTTCTGTTGTGCCAAGTAGCAAACAAGTCTACCACTGGACGCCCCCACAGGTTGAACAACCTTTCTGCCACGTCTGGGTGTAGGGACCACTCTGTCCCTACCACCTGATTCTGGCGACTGAGCTTGTCTGCCACTACACTCCTCTTGCCTGGAATGTACCTGGCCGACAGCTCTACTGAGTATGTCGTAGCCCACTCGTGCACTTGCATTGTCAACTAATGCAATGGGAGAGACACAAGGTCCCCCTGTTTGTTGACATATGCCACCACCATAGTGTTGTCACTCATCAACACCATGAAGTGTCCCATCACCTGATCCCAGAACTCTTGGAGGGCTAAGAAGGCTCCCTTGAGCTCCAGAATGTTGATGTGAAGGTGCTTGTCGTGTCTGTCCCACACTCCCGCAGTTAGCAACTCCTCTAGGTGTGCACCCCAACCCTTGGTCAATGCGTTTGAGAACAGCATGTCTGGGAGTGTGTAACTCCACTCCTATTACGAGGTTCCTGTCATTTAGCCACCAGGCTAAATCCTTCCTAACTTCCTCCGTTAGAGGGATGACGAAGGATTGAGGATCCCTGAGCCTGTGACCAACACTCCTTTACTCTCCATTGAAGAGACCACAGGTGAAGACGCCCATGAGGGACTAAGTTCTCTATAACGACAGGTGACCAATCACGACTTGCCAAAGCTGAACTGGCTGTTCCTGCTGAGACAGAAACAGTTGAGATGTCTTCCTGAACTTGCTGATTCTTGAGTCTGCGGGGAAGACCCGTGCTGCTGCCGTAGTGATCAGCATGCCCAGATACTTTATCCTCTTCTCAGAATTTATCATGATCCAAAGATCATGGCAAAAGTCAAGAAGTCGATCCCTGTCCTGTAGCAACTGCAAGAGCTCGCTCGTCAGGACTAACCAGTCGTCGAGATACCTCCACAGATGTATCCCGACTAAGTGGGTCCAAGCAGAAACCAAGGTGAACTCACTCGTAAACACCTGAGGGGTGGTTCAGTCTGAAACAAAGTTCCCTGAACTGGAACACTGTCCCCTTGAGGATAAAGCGAAGGTACTTCCTGGAGGACTGATGAATGAGTATCTGGAAATACGCATCCTTCAGATCCACTGAAAGCATGTAGTTGTTCTCCTTGATAGAATAGAGGCGAGCACAGAATGTGCTGTCTCCATTGTGAACCAAGTCAAGTGAACAAATTGATTCAAAGGAGAGACGTTTATCAACAGTCTCCAGGCTCCTGTAACCTTTTCCACCAGGAAGACTAGGCTGTAGAACCCTGGTGACGGATCTCATATGACTTCCACAGCTCCCTTGCACCTCTTCTTTCAGTGCCAGATCGTTGGCCAAATCAGGGATATTCATCTGTAGACGGACTGGAGCTTCAGTGTGTGGTGGCCTCGACTCAAAGGGAAGAAGATATCCCTCCTGAAGGACATCCACCAACCAGGTCTTGGCTCCATAGCGTTGCCATGTTGCCCAATGGCTCGCCAGGCAACTCCCCATGGTGGCAGCAGCTCAGGGGAAACGCCGTCCCTAGCATTCCCCTCTCTTCCTCTTTCGCTTACCTCCCTTCCCTCGAGAGAAGGGCGGCCTGAAAGGGGCATGGTTGGTCCTCTTTCAATGTGAAAGAAGAAGGCTGGATCTTTCCTTGCAGCCCCTTTGAAGGAGGAGTCTTCTTGGAGGCAGAGGAAGAGCTAGCTTGGCTCAAAGGCCTAGCCGCATTTGCACAAGACGGACCGGAAGTCTTAGCAACTGCCTGCTGGACAAGTTGATCGTTGTCTTCAGACCTTCACTTGTCCACCGCCTCTCTAGAGAAGAGAGAAGAGGAACCCAGCAGCAGTCCATTCCTCAACACCAATGCCGACTCTGGCCCTACATTCATGGAGACATGATTCAGGACAGTGTCCCTCCTCATAAGCACCAGATTGACCCACAGATTTACCATTTGGTGGGCCAGGTAGGAAATAGCCCTACCTCCAGACTGGCAGTCTCCCGAAAGCTGAATCGTCTCCGGGAACTATCAGTCCTGTAGAAGTAGCAAATTTGGATACTGTGAGGAACCACAGATCCAACCAGGAGACCACATGGAAAGCCGTCATAGCAGTAGCTTCCAAGGGTTGTCCGAGGGTGAATAGAAATGCCTCTGTCGAGGTAGAGGAGAGGGAAGCAGCTTGTCTGTTCCATTGACCCTAAGTGAATTCTCTTGCTCTGAGACAAGATTGTTCACCTGGTCCAACACCCCTTCGGACAAGGAGGACCACGGTAAACCCACAGAAGTCCTGGGTTTCTTCTTAGGACCCCAGAACGACTCCAACTGCGAAGGGTCGTCAGAGGAAGCTACCGTGGACCCTTCCCCTAGGTCAATGAGCTGATGAATTAGTGCGATGACCTCTGCAAACGTCCTCTGAATCTAAGGAGTGACTGCATCCTGTTGGGACGGACTGTCAAATCCTTCTAGGATATGTCCCTCCCTTGACCCTCTTCCTTTGGAAGGAAGAGCCTCAACAGACCCCCTATGACCCTCCTGAACCACTCAAGCATACGACCTCTCAGGTCCTAAGTCCATGCCAGGAACGCAAACTCTCCTAGCCAAACCCTGAGGAGAACACTCCCCAGGGTTCCCCCTTGTTACCTCGCTCCTACCGGTGTATCCTGAGGAACCTGAAGGGACAGGTGAGGAAGATTGGACACTTCCACTCGCCATGCTAGCAGAAATAACAGAAGAAGAGGTCGCAGTCGATCACCAACCTGCTGTGATGATCGAATCACAGATCTAGAAGAGCACTCTTCCTCTGGAGAAACGCTTCCCTGAGGTCTGGGAAGATGCTCAAGCACGTAAGGAGAAATGCTATCAGACACTGAGACTGGTCGATCACGCGAGCGTGACTGAGGATTGGGTAAGCAGTAGTCTCCACCTGCGAGACAACAGTGAGTACTGTCCTCACAACACGTTCAAGTCCTCAAAGAGGTCAGATCCTCTCAAGAGGACTGAACGGGGGACCTCCTACCAATTTCGCCGCGTGCACGATCTCATGAGAACGTCACGTCAACCCTGGGAGCCAAGCGATCGCTGCGTGCGCGATCACCGGTAAGGTGTGTCACCTAAGTGACTCCCTTTCCCTTCGCGCCGACCCGAGTCGTGATGGTGAGCATGAGCAGACTCAGCATCACCGACTCTGCACGCTCATCGGTAGACTTGCGTGTAGTCAGGGAAACTTGCGAATGAGAACCCGAGATGGTACCAGTCTTAAGAGGCTAAACTTCTAGGACTAGGTGTAGAAGTATGAGCTGAAGCTTGAACTTCTATGGTCCCTGACCCGCACGCTCCTGGGGGCAATGAGGCAGTTCCCATTCCCGAAGGATCGGGAGGACTAGCAGAAGGCCTACCTGGACAGACGCTTAGAAGTCCCGGATTGAGACTAATTTTGGGGGGTGGTGGTTAAGAGACAATCTTCCTCCTCAGCAGGGGAGCCTCGGAAGATGAAGGGGAGGAGGCTGCAGATGACGACACCTTGCGCTTCTTCTTAGACTTCTTCATCAGCTTCCTCAGCGCAACAGTCAGATCCCCCATCCAAGGTGCCACTGGAATGGCTGACAAAGCAGCAGGCTCCAGGGCAGCTAGGACAGAATATGCCAACACCACAGCAGCTCTCGCACATTCAGGGACTGGTACAACAGCAGGCACAGGCACAGACAAAACAGGCTTGAATGCAACAGGCGGATGATCCAAAGGGGATGTCACTCATGGAGGATGTTCATAAGTCTCTAGGGGAGAAAAGAACGGGTAACCTGGAGGAGGAGGGGGCAAGAATGGATCCGCCCTCGAAGTACTATGTGGCACGGATGATACCACCACCGAAGGTGGTATCATTTAGTTTACATGCTGGGTGTAAACTAGATGAGGTGCCACATACCCAGGTACAGGCAAGATTGTTGTCGTCCCTGCAGCACTGCCATGAGTCACGGGGGCAGATGAGAAATGATGCATCAGCCCCTGGAGTGAAGGAACACCATGTAGCGCCAGCTTCAACCAAGCCTGCTGCAAGTCCCCAACTGCAGAGGCAGACACAACTGAGGAAGCAAAAGTTGGGTTAGTAAGAGGAGCCCCTACTCGCCTCGAGAGGGAAAAAATCCCTGCCGGAGCGAGCAGAAACCCTGTATAAAACTCCAAGTCAGCAGCCCTCCCCCCATCTTTTACGCTTGACAAATTAATTGAAGAAGTGGAAGGAGACATTCTCCCCAAAAGGGAACAGCAAGACGAGGAAGCTTACGAAGAGGGAGAAAGGAAGAAGAAGGATTCGTCACCAACGGAGTTGTTGGAGGTGTATAACCCTCCAACGAAACCTTGGAAGACTTCCCCTGAGATCGCTTCCTCCCCTCATACCTTCCCCACTGCTCTGCTGACCAAGAGACACAAGTATCATGGGTATCGTCTATGGTACACTCACGCCCTCGACACTTCACGCAAAGGGCGTGAGGATCAATCTCAATTTTAAAGCAAAATCTACCACACTCCCTGCCCCACACCAGGACAAACGCACTGAGAGAATGGAGGGGCATTTAAGCTTATGCAATTCTTGGGTTTGCATGTTAGCAACACAAGGAAAAACAAACAAACAAATCACACACACACAAACAACAAGGAAATATCTAACAAAGTTTTGAAAAAAAATCTACAGACAGCGACGATGATGGGGCAGAAAGTGAAAGCACGTCTATTCACCATGGCGGCTGAAAGCAAAGTGGAATGTTTACGTTCAGTCAGGCGTCCCGACTATCGGACAAGCAGTTACCGCCCAATTACCTTGTTGTTATTCTTCTACAAACGATTTCCAGCCTACGCTGAAAGTAATTCCTAATGTAAAGGACTGAGGGTTTGTATAACGTGTAGGAACAAATTAAATCTCCCTGTGGTCGGTAGTCTTTAAATCTTGCCCCCTTTGGTTCCTCCATAATTGAAGGAGAATTTGACGTTGTATCCTGTCGACTGGAAATGGACATAGGATCATAAGAACTAAGTTAATAGTGCACAAGAATGTGAACGTTCCCATCCACAACGTAGGCTACGTTAAAGTGAAAGACCATTTGAAGAGTAAAGGGTGTGCTACTGTGGATGAGGATTTAAAACAAGACTTACTAAAGATAGTACTAGAGGGTGCAGATTATTTCATTTAATTCGTGATGGGAGTGGATAAGATTGATGGGGTTAATGTGTTGATAACACACAGGAATGTTCCCCTATGGGAGGGTACTCCAGTGGGCCCTACAAAGCGTAGAACAAAACACGATTCACACCCTCTGAGTGTGTAGGCTAGCCAATCTGGAATGCGACGTAGATGAATGGTGGAGACTAGAAACAATAGGAATCGCCCCTCAGAGCAAAGAAGGGTACCTAGTGAGCCTTCCTTTTTGCTCCACGAAGCATCCTCATTATGATTACAATAATGCAATGGCACAATTGGAAACAGTGAATTCTAAATCTAAAAGAGAACCACATTACCATGAAGCCTACGAGAAGGTCTTACAAACCTATCTCGAAGCAGAGTTCATTGAAGAAGTTAAGAATCCAAAGATTGAGGGATATTACCTACCTTATTTTGGGATAAAGAAAGAGAGTGAGACAACTCCCCTAAGAATTGTATTCAATGCATCATCTAAAACAAAGGATAATTTGTCATTAAATGATTGTTTACTATCACGACCTAACCTAGTAGAAGCTTTATATGATTTGTTAATCAAGTTCCATAGTAATTCTTAGGCATTGGTCGCTGACATCAGCCAGGCTTTTCACAGAATCCTACTTGATCTAAGGATGCAAAGTACACACGCTGCCTCTGGGGTAAGGAGTCTAACCATGCGGCAATCTTCGCCTTTCGAATCGTGGTATTTGGTGTCACAGCCAGTCCCTTTTTTCTCTAACTAGTGCTTCAGACTCACTTGAAGGAGAAAGGGAGGCCTGATCTAATTAGCAGTTTTTATGTAGATAATTATATAGGGATGTTTGAAAAGGAATGTCTTTTGGAGAAAGGGTGCACTGAGACTAAAGCAATTCTAGATGGTGCAAAGATGTCATTGATAGGGTGGGCAAGTAACTTACCAGAATTCGATAGGAAGATCCAATGGGATGAACCAGAAGAAGTGCTTGTGTTGGGACTAATGGGAAATAGAACAAGGGATATCATCACCCTAAAACCTAGTAAAGGTGTCAGAGAGTTGAAAGATGACTGGATTCCTATGAAACATAGGGTCCTATCACTATTAGTGTCCAATTTTGAACCTTTGGGTTTGGTAAGCCCATTATTTGTAAAAGGGAAATTGTTTCTACAACAGTTAAGGGAAGAAAAGGTTGGATGGGAAGGCACTTTATAAGTGCTAAAGAAGCCTGTTAATTGTTAGAGGAGTTCAAATCAGTGCATGAAATATAATTTGCAAGAGTAATAGGTAATCAAGATACAGAATTACATACATATATTTACCAACGCTTCCAGTAAGGCCTATGGTGCCATAGCTTACGTAAGACGAGGAGATGGTAGAACTAGTCTCCTCACTAGCAAAATGAGAGTCACACCTAGAAAACTGCTAAAATTAACTATCCCTAAGTTAGAGTTATTAGCATTGTTGTTAGGATATAGGTTAGGAAAGCACTTGCAGAACTTGTTAAAACCAAAATGGGCTGTCATCTGGACGGATAGTAAAGTAATTATTACTTGGATTACTGATAAAGAAAATAAAAATTTATTCATTTCTAATCAAGTGGGGGAGATGGTATTTATTCAACATAAGTCCAGCATTTCTTTGAGATATGTGCCTACCAAATTGAACCTCGCTGACATCTATCAAGAAGTGCTACAGTTCCTGAGGAAGAAGGGCATTCAATGACGTTTTCAAATGCTCCAAGCAGCATAGAAGGGAGGTTTCTTTGAACGTCTCATCGGGGTAGCGAAGTGTACCCTTGAAGCAACCTTCCAATGGAAGTCCTTCCCCAAAGATCAAGTAAGCACACAGGTGAAAGAAGCAGAAGCAATCATCAACAACAGGCCTCTAATGTGCGAAGGAGATACTCGCAAGGATGAAGTCCTCACCCCCTCTCACCTATGAAGCTCTATGATTAGTCTGATGGTACTGTTGCTCCCACAAGACCTAAATGGAACATTAATCCTTGGGATGTGGGGTACTTCATCGATATGCAGCATTCCGTGCCAGCAAAACTTTGAGGTCGGCAAATTTACGAAAAAAATACATCAGTGGAAAAAGGAAGACATGTAAATGCACATGGTGAAAAAAGTTGAAAATAACTATTTACAACCCCTTGTGGGGCCTCTTTTACAAGAAAATCATAAATTTTACCACCTTCTATATCTTTTTCCTAATAAATAACTTTATTTTATTTGATAAAATTATAATTTCAGCTCACTCAATATCAAAACATAAGAAATGAAATCAGCAACACATTCTTAGCATATATGTTGAAAAATATTTACAGTACGTAAATTTACCAAGAGTGAAGATTCAGTAACTTATTTATATTTGTAAATGTTCTTTCTAATATTTCTTTGCATTCTTTTCTTTGCAAAATTACATTTACAACTGACATACTATCGTAAAAGACAATAACAAAAACCAACAGCAACCCCTCGGTATATTTATGAACAAATCCTGTTTCCCAAGAGATCTAAAACCTCCAATTGGGACTTGCGAGGATCAACGGAGAGGAATTTAACCCTCAAGAAAGCTTTCTTACTGGCCCTGGCTTCTTCAAAGAGGGTTGGCGAATACATGGACTCTTTTAATGCTAAACACACAAGGGGTTGGAGTTGCATAGCCTTCGAATTTGTCCCGGATTCGTAGCAAAAACTCAAAATCCCTTTACTATTCATGATGACAAATTCGAGTCTTTCTCGATCTCCTCTCTCCAGGATTTCTTGATGATGAACTAGATGAAGTGTTGTTATGCCCCATTAGGGCACTGTGTAGCTCTCTAAAAAGGACAAGTCTTCTCAGACCTGGTAGCCGAAGATTTTTTGCTGCCACAGGCTGGAACAAGAAAGAAGTTACATGAAGTGATTAGACAAGCTTACACCTCTACTTCACATTCAGATGCTGATACAGAGCATGCAAGAGCACATGATGTCAAGTGCCTACCATTGCTTTCAAGAACTTGTTGGTTCACACTATCTGTGGGACATTGCCAAAGGTCCTTGGATACTTTTTTCCTTTGGTCCAGTGGTGGCTGCTTAACAAGTTATGTAGCTCATCTGGTGCCCCTGGCTGGACAGTTAGTACCTTACCTATGATGTTGAATATGAAAATGAGAGTGAATGAGATGACTGGCCTTCTTCCTTTGTCTTTCTTTTTCTTCTCTACTGGCGGGGAGTAGAGATAATAATTCCATCATATGATGGAACTGGTTAGATGCAGATGACCAAACTTCAATTCTGCATATAAAGTTTATGTATGTTCCTACACAATAAATCCTTTATAGAAGCAGTCTAATCATTTTTCTTACAAGGGTAGAGGGGAAATGGCAACAAACAGATTGGTGGCTAACATAAGTTTTGTTGTCTCTGACAGTTCTTTACTATCATCAAGATACAATAGCGATATACTTCATAATCTATTAGCCCAGATGTCTGGATATTCAGTAACCTATGCTCAACAGAGCAGAGACTTTTGACTCCTTCCTATGGTTAGGAAGTGAGCACAGGTGGTCCGAACCTTGGGTTTTAAGACTTTATTATCCTTCCTATAAGAGTAAGTCATCCTTACATTAAGACCAAGGTTTGTTCCATATATGAACAAATGACAAATTTCAAATCAATTTTTATTTTTCATAACTAACAAACCTTAAGTCTTAACATATATGGCCCACCTAAAGCCTTCGGTCTTAATGTATACAGCCCACTGCAAGCCACATCGCATTTGTTCCTGGGCTAGAGGGAAACTGAATTGATGATGCATAGCTGGAGTAAAGCAGGTCACCTCTCCTATTGGCTGATGCCTGTTACCAACAATTCCTTGTTATTTTTAACCGGACTCCACAGCTACCGACAGAGAATTTATCCTTGACAAAGTTTGTTTGTTAGTTATGAAAAATGCAAATTGATTTAAAATATTTAAATCAATTTTAAGGTCCTATCATCTGGATTTTTTTTAGTTTTCAATTTTCACTGTTATATAAAATTAGAGGTGAAATAGAAGTTTGATATCTGCTGAATGTATCGAACACCAATGGTACCGGCGTTTGTCTTAAATTTTTTTATTTGATTCATGATAATTGTGGTAAGCCTGTTACACAACGAATATTTTGTAGGGCTTGCAAAATTGCTTCCATTTTACCTCCTCCACTGATTTGCTTGTAATGCTTTACAGAAACATCTATTGCATTCATATAGAAAATGAGTGCTATGTACTGTATTCAATTTGTCTTTCACAGCCATAAATGCCAATACATGTGCATTCTTATGCTTTAATTTCAAATTCTGTGCCTCTGTTCTACTAAGTTTAACATTCACCTTCACATAATCAGTTCTTGATTAGTATATAAAAATTATTGCTGTAATTTTCTAATTTCTGCAAGGCTTTAACATCACAGTGCATCCCCACTTTTACGTGGGACTAGGCTCCAGAACCTGCAGCAGTAATGCAAAAAATGCAAAAATCACCCCTAAAAATGCTTAAACCACCAAATATCCAGTACCCATTTAACTAAAATGTGTATAACTGTCTATTTTAACATTTCACTGCTTAATTTGATAGTTAAAACAAAAATTTACTTTAAAGTAGCATACTAAAACAATTTAATATTTCAAATAAAAATATACGGCAAAACATCATCTCAACCTTACGTTACAGTACTCTCCTACTACTATTACTAAGTAGGCTATATATATAATAAATACATTATTTGAAACAGATAATTACATATCTGTAAATAGAATCCATGACCTGAGGGGTCATTGGTGAATTAGGAGCGTCCTACGTGACTATCACAAATCTAGATCACGCTGTGCAATGCCTGCAGTAACCTGGTTTACGTTTGTTTGAAAACATCATCGATTCATGAATTTGTTAACTTTTCACAACACCTTCCATGGGAAGCGGTTGACCTGTTAACCTGCGCCGGAAACTTGTAACTTCCGAGCCGGCGGACTACTTATGTCTTTTTATGTGAATCGCTGAGATAGCTAGTGTTTCGCTATCGACACGATGCTTTAAGAATTCAGTTCATTTCAAGTTATCAAACGGAACGGTCTCCTGACCGAACTATCTCTCTTGTGATGGAGTTGAAAAATAAAGTTGTTTTACAGTTATCAACTTCTCCGTTTGAATCATCTCCCTTATTCTAAGAAGAATCACTTTACGTAGGAGAGAAGAAAAGAAGAACCAGTAATGCTTACGAACAACAGTCGTAAGAAAAGACTAACAGTCTTTCGCCAAAGCGGAAGAACTTACAATGGTGGCAGCAAGGCCCAACTTTAACAAGAACCATATCAGCCGACCGAAGAATTTCAATCATCGGGGCCCAGCTATAAGTCAATAATAAACTGAGGAAACGGGATCTTCAATCAACGCAACTGTAAACATTCTATGAAGACGAAGATATGTCCTTCATCGAGAAGAATACAAGCATCAACATCGACGTTTGAGTGACTGTTATCACATATCTCCAAGAATCAAAACCGGACGAGGAGCAGCATCGAACATCAACAGAAAGAAGAAACAAATAAAGGAAACAACGCGCGATCACAAGCAAGGACGTGGAGAGTAGGCCAAGAGGAAGCGACGCGAGGAAGAGAGGGAGGCTGTGACATCATCACGACATTGACTTCTTCATGCAACGCGAGAGAGAGAGAGGCTGTGACGTCATCGGATGTCAACAATCTTTCCCCATATAAACCAGAGCTAAGTAGAACTTTTATCTATTCAGGTTTTTTCCTCAGTGAAGTGTTGTTCATCAAGAGTCGATCGTCCAGTATTCTGGGGGTGAGTTATTTAGTCTTAATCTTCATTCATTACAGGAATCAATCTTCAACTACGAGTTCTCGCCCGCAGACTTTTTTTTCTCGTTGTTGCTAATCGCTTTTTCTTCCAGGAGTTCTCCGTATAATATCTTTATCAAATTACCTGTATTAATAGTATTTTTTGGGGGGATTTTCCTATTACTTGCAACACATTTATACAGTATATTGCATATGCGTTTACGTAGTGGTCGAGTGTATTCTTATAGATATTTTGATAGGACCGCAAGGAATAGGAGTGATAAGAAAAAAGTAAAAGTGAACATGGCAACTACTGCGGCTGGCAACCCGAATGTTGTGACACTCGTCAGCGCGAGGTCAGCAATTGTCCCTTTTCAAGGTCGGGTCAATGGGTTCCTGCCTCAAAACGTTGAGGCATGGATCTCATCTGTAGACGCTCATTTAAATGCAAAAAGCATCACAGACCCAGCTGTACAATTACAGGAAGCCAAAAGCTTCATAGACTTTGCTAAAGGAGACGCAAGTGCATATCTAAGAGGTGTTTCTTTCCAAGAGGCGGCTACATGGGACGAGTTCAAAATTAGGTTAAGTGCTGTGTATGGTGGTGAAGAGGCTTTAGACGTAGTGCTAGCTTTAAGAAATATCCTTAAATAAGCCTCTATGACTCAGCTTAATGTTGTCGAGCGGGCGGCGCTAATTGCCGACCGGCTAAATGAATATCAAGTAAGTTTTGACAAAAAGCTGCAGCCCAACAGTACGGAATTAGATGTGTATAAACAAATAAAAAAACACATGTCTAAATGTACTGACCTTGATCCCTCGCTTACTCAAGTTTTTGCAAAAAATGAGAATAAACCACTACAAGTAAACGTGGTCCATAATAATAATCAAGCTGCAGGGATGGTTTCTTATAACTGTAAACAACCAGGTCACATGATTTCAGACTGTCGGACACGTTTTTGTTCAATACATAATAGTTCCACTCATTCATATAATTGTTGCTTCTCGCGGAATCAACAGCAGAATCCTAAAAACACGCAAACAGTTGCCAATGAAAACAAAAAGAAGGGTCCTCAGTACTATAAAAAGAAACAAGCAAACGGTAATGCTGCTCAACAGAAGAAACAAACAAATCGTGCTTCAGGTACCTCTGTTCCTGGGCCGTCTAGCCAGAACTTGGAAGGTCAAGCGAATTTTCAAGGAGTGCAAAACAAAGCAAATACCACGTAGTCAGCTCCAGGGGGGGAGAGGACAATGTTGGGTCATCCATATCAACATCTTTTGTATCAAATAATCAGTTTAATCATTTATCAGATCATTGTGGGGCAATCGATTTTCCTATGAAACACACGGCCGAATCCAAAAAATCTGTGCAGGTTCCCGTAGATTTGCTACAAATTCATGCAATTATAAGTCAAGATGAGTTACGACCAACCTTACATGCAGTAAATTTGGACCATAAGTCATTTACTTTGTTCTTTGATTCTGGCAGTCCACGTAATATCATGGATTTGAGGACTCATCATTTACTCTTTTCAAACTTCCCTATAGAGAAGTCCGGAGTAAGACTCTCGGGTATAGGAAATAATGAATTAAATGTGGTAGGAGTAACTCATGTTCAGTACAAGGTCGGTAAGCGCACGTTTTCCGATACCTTTATCGTTGTACAAAACATTAATATGTATCCCGCAGTAATCATAGGATACCCGTCTATGAGCAATCAAAACATTACATTAGCCCCTGCAAAACACGGCGTGTATATCAAAGGAAAATTCTATAAGTCTTCTAATACCCTAAAATCAGTTTTAGATAATAAGGAGACAGAAAGAGTAGTAACATATATCGAAGAACCAATCACTTGTCTCATGAACCAAGAAATAATCCACGCGACCCAACAGAATTCTCGCTCACCCGTAATATCAGCTTGCACACAAACTCTTGAGCAGAACGTAACTTCGAACATATTAGTGCGTGTAAAGAAAACCTTGCCGGGATCTGAAATGTTAATCCTTTCCGACACTCTGAAAACACACGGATTATCCGTCACACAAGCCATTTATACAGTCGGCTCACTTGAATACCACTTTAGTAATCCACAAAAAATCAACATATCTTGGATGTGGAAGTTTATAAACATCGCATTCTTACCGTAGCTGAGATCAATCACACTCAATCAGTTGCTGAATCCCTTTTGCAATCTATAAAAAATAAAATCAACAAAGACATTCAAGAAGAAGAAATTCAGCAGAAATTTTTGAATCTTTTAACTGAATATCATGATGTTTTTTCCACTACGGATGGAACCTTAGGAAAAACGGATGTCATCGAGCATCAAATAAGGCTAAAGGACAAACAGAAAGTAATCTATGTACCTTCGTACAGACTTCCTATGAAATTCCAGAATGAGATAACTGAGGAAGTAGGTAAAATGCTAAAAGAAGGAGTCATTACGAAATCAAACAGCCCTTATAATTTTCCGTTTAATAGTAGTACTACCGAAAAAAGATCGAACCTGGCGGATATGCGTCGATTTTCGTCGCTTCAATGAGGAAACAATCCCTGACCGATTCCCAGTGCCATGTACTGACGATATTCTATCTTTACTAGGTCAGAACAAATATTTTACCAGTTTGGACTTACTAAAAGGCTTCCATCAGATTCCGTTGGATGAAGAGAGTATCCCATACACTGCCTTCAGCACAGCCAGGGGACATTATGAATTTTTGCGTATGCCTTTTGGTTTACGTTGTGCTCCCATAACTTTTACTAGAATGATAAACATTGTGTTTGGAGACTTGTTAGGAGATATCCTACATGCCTATATGGACGATCTAGTAATCTTTTTTAATACCTTAGAAGAACATCTACGTAAATTAGAGTTAGTGCTACAAAGACTAAGGCAGCATAACCTAAGGGTAAAGATAAGTAAGTGTGAATTTTTTAAAACAGAACTAGTCTATTTAGGTTTCACGGTGTCTAGTCAAGGCCTTAAAGTAGTCCATGATAAGGTATCGGCTATCCGTAACTTTCCGATACCTACTAACGTCAAGGGAATACAGCAATTTCTGGGATGTAGTGGCTATTATCGCCGCTTTATACGCAACTACTCAATCATAGCCTATCCCCTAACCGATCTTATAAAGAAGGGTGTAGATTTCATATGGTCTGGAAAACATCAACAGGCGTTCGATAAATTGAAAGATGAACTGTGTAGTTCTCCTATCTTGAAATTTCCTGACTTCGGTAAGGAATTCTTTATTGCAACAGACGCCTCAGACCTAGGAGTAGGTGGTGTATTGCTTCAACAATATGAAAAACAGTTTTTCCCTATAGCTTTTTATTCACGTAAACTGAGACCTTCTGAAAGTAAATATGCAGTAATAGACAAGGAAGGGCTCGCTATTGTTAATTCATTAGTGCATTTCAAGTTCATAATATACGGTTATCCCGTCAAGGTTCTCACTGATCATAAGCCCCTAACCGATTTCTTTAAAGGCTTTAGTCACAGCCCTAAGCGAACTCGGTGGCATATGATCATCCAAGACTTTGGCGCGAGGATCGGGTATTTACCTGGGAAAGCAAATATCATTGCTGACGCATTATCACGCAACCCCTCGTCATCTTGTACAGAGCCATTAGCTGAATTAATAGATATCTCAACCTCCACGCCCATTGTTAAAACTATATCTGAATAGGAAGATCTGGGCTGGAGTGCTGAACTATTACAGATGGAACAAAGAAAAGATCAGCAAATAGAAAAAATCATAAATGCGTTAAACGGAAATCCGAAGGAAAAGGAATATATAAAGTATAAGCAGCAGAATTATATAATCAAAGATAATATCCTGTGTAGATCCGTGACGAGGAAAACCCGCAACACACCACAGTTGAATAACAACCAGGTGGTGGTACCTATTTCACTATACCCCACTGTCTTAAAATGGTTGCATGAAAATCCACTGCATGGACACCCGGGTTTTTCCATCATGTCACAGAAAGCCAAATCTTTATTTTATTGGCATACGATGCTTACAGATATAAAAAAGCACATAGCTAATTGTCGCACTTGTCAAGAATACAAAGGGCACACGAAGACACCTGTCAGCCTAGGGGCTTATCCCGTGCCAAATCAACCCTTTGAAAGAGTACACTTAGATTTATTAACAGGGTTTTACGAGTCAGACAGAGGAAATAAGCACCTCCTAGTAATCATAGATGCCTTGACTCGATATACAGAACTGATAGCGCTTAAAACAAAAACCGCAGTCGAGTGCGCTAGGAAGTTTTACGAGTGCTACATTTGTAAACATGGAATTCCACACACAATCATATCAGACTTGGGCGGGGAGTTCAATAATCATTTCCTTAACCCCTTGTGTGAATTCCTTTGCATAAAGAAAATCAATACCATGATCTATCACCCAGAGTCAATGGGCTAGTGGAAAGGGCAAATCGTAAGGTTTTAAACATTTTAAGGGTCACCTTAGGGGGGACAGACCCCAACTGGGGCCATACCTGCGGTACTAAGCACACTTAATCACTCATATCATGTGTCTATTAAAATGACACCACACGAGGCACTGTACGGTATCCCAGCTAGAACACCTTTCCATGTATTAACGCCTACAACCAATTTATCAAATCCTCTAAAGGATGTTATGGATGCAAGCATAAGTCGATATAATATACTTCGTAAGAATCTAGAAGAAGCACAAATTATAATGAAAAGAAATCATGATAAAATAGCTAAGCCAACTAGAACATATGCCGTGGGCGATAAGGTATGTATACATACAAGTATACGTACGTAAAGGTTCAAATTACAAACTGACACCTAAGTTTGAAGGCCCGTTTAACATTTTAGAAACATTAACTGCCAATAGATTTAGGGTTCAAAACGTATCCCAACCAACTGATATGAGAATCGTTCCATTGGCACATATCAGAAACTAAAGAAGGGTAGATGGAGTGAGGGAAAAATGGTTGTATTTATGAAACTTGTATAATAATTTATATATATATATATATCATATTTGTATGTAAACATATTCTTTAACATGAGTTACTACATATATTTTACTCATTACAGGTTTCCAAAATGAATCTGTTATTGTTAGGAGTGATATTGTTCGTTCAGACATCTTTGTCGTGTGGGAAGAGCGCTAAAACGAAAGAAATAGAATTTAATCATGGCACAATTATTGAAAGAACAGAAGACATTTTTATTACATCGAGTAACATAGTCATAGAAGTGGACATGCAGGCCATATTTTTGCCTGAAGATGACGTCCTTAACCTAAAGAATGACCTGTTGAGGTTTGCTGTTTCGTTAGGGGAAATGCACCAACGTTATTTTCATGCTAACTCAGAGATTTCGCTAGCTCAAACCCTAAGTGTCGCGGAAATGTTATCTTACGACTTGCAAAATAAAACCGCTGAGGCAGAGAAACTTGCTCGGGACTTGCTGATGTGGTCTGTGCGGCACAATACTCTCGAACGTCGCAACCCGCTTATTTTTGCTGGACTAAACATCTTGGGATCTGTTGCAAGTTTAGGCTTAGGAATTTCAAATCGCCTTAAGATAAATAATCAAAATAAAAGAATTGAGTTTTTGCAATACAAAACCGAATTAGCTTTGTCCGAACTTCGCAACCAGTTATCCTCAATCAATCAAATAATGAGTTTGGTGAACGAACATTCTAGTAATATCGATCAGATTATGGAAGTTCAACACTTGCTGGCTACGTTAGCTTATTATAGTTCAAAAATAGATCATATCCGTATCAAAATATCACATTTTATTGAGAAATCAAAGGACTATGTAGAAGCTATTACGTTAGCAACAAAGGGCGTGCTATCTCCACACCTTATGCCTATTAAGGATCTGACTTTAACTTTGGAGAACGGACGGGAGAAACTAGGTTATATTCCTTTATTAGACGCCCATAAAATAGTTTTATTATAGCCTAATATCAGTTAGCGTTGAAAAATGATATTGTAATGATACAATTAAGTTTGTTCATACTTACCTGGCAGATATATATAGCTGTATTTTTCCGAATCCGACAGAAATTTAAACACTTACGACACACGCAGTGGGAGTCAGGTGGTTAGTACCCATTCCCGCCGCTGGGAGGCGGGTATCAGGAATCATTCCCATTTTCTATTCATAATTTTTATTTCCACTGTCTCCTGAGGGGAGGTGGGTGGGTACTTGATTATATATATCTGCCAGGTAAGTATGAACAAACTTAATTGTATCATTACAATATCATTTTGTTCATGAAACTTACCTGTCAGATATATATATAGCTGAATCCCACCTTTGGTGGTGGGAGTAGACAGAATAGAAGATTTTAGGAAACATATATATGCAGATAATTGATATCTTGATTCCTTACCTGTTAGCATAGCTGACTTCGTGGTTACTGCCGCGTAAGTCTGCTTGTGCTACTAGAGTTGCCAGCGAAGGTAGAGACCTATATAGCTGGTGCACTCCAGATGATCTGTCAACAGGGGTGGCGAGACCACGACGTGACTAGACCATATTGACCATACCATGAGGGCTAAGAAGTAAAATAAATATATATATAAAAATATATATCACCACCTGACCCACCTAGCCAAAGTTAAGGTGTGTTAACTAAGGCTTAAGAGTTAAGAAGTCACCGTTGTCGGCGACTCAACTACTAAATTAAGAGCTCTTCCTAACCATTTTCTACAGGATAGGATGAGTGGTACTTCTTGCCCCCAAGATTGTGTCTGCAGACACGTATGGCCCTAGCGAGCAGCAGATCTCATATGCCATCTTCACATCTCGCAGGGAGTGTGAATTGAACAAAGAGTTGCTTCGCTAAAACATGGTACTCAGGATGTTGCTGAGTGCCATGCTCTGTTGAAATGCTTCCGAGGCCGCGCCCTCACCTCGTGAGCATTCAAATCAAAAGATTTCAAATCTTTGTGCAAACACAAAGAAGGAGCTTTTTTGAAAGACCTCCTTTAACCCTTAAACGCCGACTGGACGTATTTTACGTCGACATTTTTTGTCTCTCGGGTGCCGACTGGACGTATTTTACGTCGACATACAAAAGTTTTTTTAAAAATTCGCGGAAAAATACTTTTAGGCCTACCAGCCGAAAACTCTTGAATCACGCGCCTTGGGGGATGCTGGGAGTTCACGGATCAAGGTGTTGTTTTGTTTACAATCGTTACGCAGGCGCGCAAGCGCGAATTTCTTTCTTGCCGCACTAAAAAGTATCTGTGACACATCTCTGAAATTATTTCGTCACTTTGACATAATTTTTGTACCATTTTAAATTAGCCGTTACATAGAGTATTATATATGAAAATGTGCGCATTTGTATGTAGAATACAACAAAAAAATACTCATGATTGTAGCTTTTATCAGTTTTAAGATATTTTCATATAATAACGATAAGTGCCAAAATTTCAACCTTCGGTCAACTTTGACTCTACCGAAATGGTCGAAAAACGCAATTGTAAGCTAAAACTCTTATATTTTAGTAATATTCAATCATTTATCTTAATTTTGCAACTAATTGGAAGTGTCTAGCACAATATTTCGATTTATGGTGAATTTATGAAAAAACTTTTTCCTTACGTCCGCGCGGTAACTCTTCCGAAAATAATCATACATGCGATTGTGGTAATGTTTGCACCATTTTAAATTAGCCGTTACATAAAGTTTTATATATGAAAATGTGCGCAATTTCATGCACAATACAACTAAAAACAACCCATGGTTGTAGCTTTTATCAATTTTGAAATATTTTCATATAAAAAATGATAAGTGACAAATTTTCAACCTTCGGTCAATTTTGACTCTACCGAAATAGTCGAAAAACGCAATTGTAAGCTAAAACGCCTATATTCTAGTAATATTCAAGCATTTACCTTCATTTTGCAACAAATTGGAAGTCTCTAGCACAATATTTCGATTTATGGTGAATTTATGAAAAAAATAACATTTTCTTTACGTCCGCGCGGTAACTCTTCCGAAAAAATCATACGTGCGATTGTGGTAATGTTTGCACCATTTTAAATTAGCCGTTACATAACGTTTATATATGAAAATGTGCGCAATTTCATGTATATACAACAATAAATAGTTGAAGGTTGTAGCTATTCTCATTTTCGAAATATTTGCATATAAATCACGATAAAATAGAAAAAAAACCACGTTCGGTCAAATTTGACTCTACCGAAATGGTCGAAAAAACGCAATTGTAAGATAAAAACTCTTACAGTCTAATATTCAGTCATTTATCTTCATCGTGAAACAAATTCGAAGTCTCTAGCACAATATTTAAATTTATGGTGAATTTTTTAAAAAAACTTTCCTTCCCTCCGCGCGCGGATTCTCCGCCACAAATCTCCGAAATGCGTAAGTCCCATTCTCGGAATATTTGCTCCGTTTCATATTAGGCATTTCATAGAGTTTTATATATGAAAATGTGCGCAATTTCATGTAGAATAAAACGAAAAATATTTGAAAGTTGTAGCTTTTCTTATTTCCGAAATAATTGCATATAAAAAAAAATATATATATAAAAAAATCGGACAAATTCGACATTCGGTCAACTTTAGCTCTTCAGAATATGGCCGAAAACTGCATTTGTAAGCTAATATTCTTACAGTATAGTAATATTCAATCATTTGTCTTCATTCTGAAACATATTGGAAGTCTCTAGGACAATATTTAGATTTATGGTGAATTTTTGAAAAAAATATGTGTTTACGTAAGCGCGTTACGAATTCATGCATTATTTTGTGATAATATTTTCTCTGTGTTGCTTTTATCGTTTTACAATGTGTTATATATCAAAATGATCGCAATTTAGTGCACATTACAACGAAAAAAAAAGTAACTTGTTACCTTCAACCGTTTTGCGCACAGCGCGATTTGAATACAATTATATATGAAATTTCGTTTTTTGCGCTATCATATATCGCATTATTTTATATATGATAATGATAACTTTTTTCATTTCTGATGGTTGCATACTAAACTTCAAGCAATGACAAAAAAAGGAGCCAAAAATGAACTCTTAATCTTGAAAACTAAGCGCGCTGTGATTTTTTGAAAAAAATATTTTTTCCGCTTACGCGCTCACTTCCAAACCCCTCCGGCATACGGGAGTCATTTTTTTATTTACTGCTCCGGCGTTTAAGGGTTAACAATAAAGCCAGGGTGTTCTTCGATATGGGCAAGTCTGGTCTTTTCGGAACACTGCAGATTGTCCGTACGACTTCGACTTTCTTGAGTTTTATGTAGATAAAACTTGAGAGACCTGACAGGGCACAGGACTCTCTCTGGCTCCTGCCCACTAACTTGTGCCATCCTTGCTTCCAAGCTCCTGGCCCAAGGACAAAACGGGTTTCCATTCTTAGGCCATAACGAAAGCTTAGAGAGCACACCGCCTTGTGTTCTCTAAAGCCAAAACTTGTGACGATGGCTTAAAATCTCACTAACCCTCTTTGTCGTATCTAGGGTGGTTAGAAAAAAATGCCTTCCTGATCACATGCAAGAAGTTAACAGGTAGGAGATGTTCGAATGCTTTGACATCAAGAACTTCAGACTATGTCTAAGTTCCATATTGAAAGCTTCGATCTGGGACATGCACAGTCAGTCCGTCTGTACTAACGTCAGGTGACCGACCAGTTGACCAGTCAGACGAATCAAGGACAGCAAGGCTGTACCCTGAAGACCATAAGGCACTATTCTCGCTGAAGGATGAGTGTTTGGACTGCCTGGGCGATTCAAGCTAAGCAAACCTTGGGGGGTGTATCAACGCAACCCAACGTCGTTAGCGAATCAACTCCTGAGCCATCCTGACTCGAGCTTCTGGTGCCAGGAGAAAGGAAGCAGGAGCAAAAAGGCGATTCAGTCCCGAAGGACGAATGCCTGACAGTCCAACCTGGTCTCATGTAAACGATCATCGGGGGTGTATAAACGCAACCGACTTCGTCAACAAGAAACTCAGGGCTACTATATGTCTCCTGATCTCGCACGATGTCTGACTCCGAGAAAACAGGTGAGACAAAAAGTAGATGGTGAGCGAGTTTCGAGATTTCACAGAAACTCAAAGATCGTGAAGGGCTTTGTTGTTTGACAGAAGCAAATCTCTGAGCCCAAAGGCCGTCAACAACATATTTGCGTATTCTTTAATAGTTGTGACTGCCAGCTTATCCCATTCTTCAAACGGAAAGGGAAGACTGCAATCTTATGCTGTCAACATCTCGATAGTCTGAACGTAGTCAGACTCAGAGCGGAGAGGTTATAGGTACCTTTCGTGTTAAAGGAGACCGACTCTCTCGGAAAAGTCCTTGGAAGGACGTGACCTCTGTGAATCTAGGGTCTTGAAGGCCAACATGGGCGATTAGCGTCATTGTCGCTCCCTGTGATGATATAAATCATCTTATTACATTTCCTAAGTGATTGAAAAAGGGGAAAAGAGACTAAACATACCATCCCCGTTCAATATCATAGGATGGCGTTTAATGTTACCGCTCCCGGATCGAGAAAAGGGGAGCAGAGAAGAAGAACCGCCTCTTCGTCCTCAACCTAGCGAAGAGATGAATGAAAGGACGTCCTAAAGTCTCCACAACTCTCAACATACTTCTAAAGAAAGATTCCACTCGGAAGTCAGTAGTTGCTGCCTTCGATCGAGACGATTCGAACGGACTTTTGCAATCCTGTAACGAACCTCTAGAGGATCGTTCCATTCTACGCCTGTTGTTATAATAGGCTCTTTCTCGTAAACCCGAACCGGGACCGAGAGAAGATACTTCCTAAGATATGAGAGAGCTGTGGAAGATCAGAGTTGATATGGACCATGGTTCCAAAAACTCGTTTCGAGGACTGGAGGGACGATGAATTGCTTCACTTCTTTCAGATTATGATCCAGGACATCTGAAACCCTCTCCAGATGTCCGGCAACTTCTTTCTATCACCTCAAGAGATACTTAACGCACCGAGAGATGTTCAGAATCATTCCTAGATCTTTAATAAAATTTCAGTTTCCCGGTAGGAAAAAACTGTAGAGGTCTGAATTGCAGTCTATTCAGGGAAACAAACTTCTTTAGGAAGGAAATGGTCCCCAGCAAGCTCATCCATTCCCTCACACAGTATGTTTACTTCCTAATAAGGCTGCGCTTTGCCTAAGCAAGAGAGCATATAATAGTGCAATGTTGTGGTAGACTCGTAGTCCTATACCGTGCGGTAACGAGCACCGAAAGGAGTAAGATATCTCTGTAGAACATATTAAGGCCAAACGAATGCAATGTTTATTCATTCATGTAAGAAATCCCCTCAATCTTAGGCTAAAGTCCGTGATTGTAGGGCAGAGATACAGTTCGTCAGTCAATCCCGCAGGAGAGAGAGAGACGTAACTGCCAGCACAGAGATACGGTTAGTCAGTCAATCCCGCAGGAGAGAGAGACTTAACTTACAGGGCATGACAGCGAACGAGTTGGTACTGGCTCGTTTGGACTGGAGGAGAGGAGTCAGAGGACAGTGACAGCAGCAGCTTACGATCGTCCGTCATCGTCGTCTCTTAACTTTATGCCTGGGTTGCCAGCTACCCTATTCTATGAAGAAAAAGGTTCGTTATTTTTAGCATAAAGAGACTCTCAAGCTGGTATATTTAAGCGAAACAGAAAACGCTAAATATATAGATGCGTTTGTGTCGTCAGAACACTACCATACAACGGTAAAAGATAAATCGGAAACTCCTGGAAGGCTGCAGGGAGTAACGATTAAATGTCCTTAAAATGGACCATAGACCTCTCGGTTGCCATCCGAAGAGGTAACTACAGCAAGCGTATAAGACTTGAACCAACCAGAAATAAAATAACGCAAGGCAAAATATGAAATTATATCACAATAAAGTTTGTTCATACTACCTGGCAGACATATATATAGCTGAATTCGGAAATACAGCTACATACATATCTGACAGGCAAGTTTCATGAACAAAACTTAGGGAGAATCGAAAGCAGTCAGCTCAAGCTTCTTATGTTATTGGACATAAGCGTTCATTGACGTAGTCTACAAGTCTATTCTTGTACGAGTCTGCGAATGACGAATGAGAGCTCTTCCGAATCTTGTCAATAAGAGCTTATTCGCTTACGCAATATCAAGTTAATGAGATGTTTGTCAATGAGAACTAACCCATTTACGGGACAAAGAGATATTTTGTCAATGAGGGGATACCCACTTACTTGACAAAACGATAGTATATTGTCAATGGGGGAAAGTCACTGAATTGACAAAACGTAATCCAGGAAGTCGAGCATTTATTTTACCGATTCCGTCTCAAACGAGGAAGGGCAAGAATCCTGTTAAGAGACTGGGCTTACGTCAGGTATTACGACGATGTTCAATTCGGCAGCGTAGTCCCGACTAGGAACTAACAAAATCTATCATCTGAAAAGCCCTTTCAGATGGGCTAAAAAGCTGGCAAAATTATCCTGGGAAGAGAACGGAAACTCTCCAACCAGCTTCCTCTCCCGTATCACAACTAATGCCTGCTAAAGCTTAAAATTTATTGGCAGTATGGCAAAGGCAGTCCTGTCTTGCGCTTTCCTGAAGAGCGTACTTTTGATGAGTGCCTTTGCAAGAATCCTACTGAACGTTGCCGAGAGTCCTGACGTGCAGGACATCGAGCCTTTATAACCCGTAACTGCCTTATCGCAAAGTCTTGACTGCGGTAGTGGCAACTTAAATTTATTGGCAGAATGGCAAAGCTTGCGGTAGAGCAAACGAGAACTTCCCTTGAGCTTTCCTTAACTCCATCCACCTATGCGAAAAGCAATATTAATTGACAGAGACCTCTTGAATTCACGAAAACCGATGTCTTGCTGGGTTTCGAAGAAGTTGTCTGTTCACTTTAAGCTTACTCCGAAGCACTGCCTACTTCACATTCTTTGCAGGTGAGGTAGAAGGTATCATCGAAGGTAGAGGTAAAAATTCTTTAAGCCCAAATCTGAAACAAGAGCTTGAAGAGTTCAACAGAAACGTTCAGCCAGGCGACACACCTGGCGTCCACTGGAGCGCGCTCGGCGTCCACTGGAGCGCGCTCGGCGTCCATTGGAGCGGCGCTGGCGTTTTCACGGCGCGCAACGTCGGAGTCCACTGGCGCGCACGCTCGGCGTCCACTGGCACGCACGCTCGGCGTCCACTGGCGCGCGCTTGGCGTGCACCCGCGCGCCCCTGGCTTGGGCGTCCGCTCTCAAAAGCTTACTGCTACTATGACTTCTTTTACGTATTTCTCGGTGGAAAGACGGACACGAGTTCAGGCGACGTTCGCCTTCTTACTTCTCACTGAAACGCATAACGAGAGAGAGAGAGAGGAGGAGAGAGACGAGGACGTGAAGCGCCTCTTCTATAAAGCTTCTATTTAGAGGGCGCGAGTCCATCCGAAAGCTCCAACCCCTGCGCGGGGAGGACGAGAAGCAATCCTTCAGGATTCGTGCACGTGCACGCACTTAGGCAGTCTGGGGATTTTCATCAGAAACTGCCGAAGGCACGCCAGATCGGTGGGGGTTCCTCGTAACCCTCCTTCGGCTTTCGACATGCTCTCTCACTGGTTCTGGGAGTCAAGCAGAGGTCCCGGCCTAGAGGCGAAACGAGGCCGATCTGACGCACCCTCCACTACACAAGGGGTATCACTGCACTTCACTTTTACTCTCTAAAGCAAGCACTTTCGATTCTAAGTTACGAATCGAAGGAGTATCAGAGAAAGGGCAATTTCTCTACAGACACTGCTTAGGGCCCGAAGGCAACACTGCAGGGTTAGGAGTAACAATTACAGAAGTAGCACTTCACAGCAATGAAGGAGAGCGAGCACCTCTCGTAGACATATACATAGCCCGTAGGCCATACTACAGGGTTATGCAAAATAAAGTCTACAGGAAGGTTAGCAGGTTCACTACCCTGACTTTTGTTACTGATTAATTGCGTACATACGAATCATACGTCTTCCTTACGGAATTAGACATGTTTACTGATTAATTGCGTACATACGAATCATACGTCTTCCTTACGGAATAGACAAAGTCTCACACTCCTTACATGACAAATCTCAACAAAGAAGCAAGACCCATACCCCTCGTACATACCAAGTGCGAATCTACCGAAGCTTACGGTAGCCACACCCTATCTTTGCAGACAACCCCGTCTGAAACTAGCCTAACTAGATTCAGATATTTTATGCAAAAATGAATCAAATTCAAATCAATTTAAGATAGCGTATGCCTAGCCACAAATCCAAGTGAATAAATCAAAAGACAATTAGGATACTTAGCGACAATGAAGTTTCCAAAATCCTAAGACGGAGGTACTGAAAACAGGTGTTTTCAGCACCGGCGACAGAAAAATTATGGATAGAAAATGGGAATGATTCCTGATACCCGCCTCCCAGCGGCGGGAATGGGTACTAACCACCTGACTCCCACTGCGTGTGTCGTAAGTGTTTAAATTTCTGTCGGATTCGGAAAAAATACAGCTATATATATCTGACAGGTAAGTTTCATGAACAAATTATAGGATTATGATCACTATTCCTTTTGATTCTTCCGATGCTTGGCAATCATACAAAATAGCACCGTTTCCAACTTTCATGACGAATAACTCAAGTCCAGTAATATCCAATTTGACGGGACAAGTTCTGATTTCCCCTGATAGGAAATCATTTACAGTCATTAAAGACTTAAATAAACTCACTCACTGTTCAGAAGCCATGAATAATAAAGTTTGTACAGCTGACTCTTTTGAATTCTATCCTATATCAATGGATTCATGTGAGTTAGGCATAGTGCTAAACGGTTCTCTCTCCCATACACGCGAAGGTTGTCTGAAGAAATTTTATCCCTTTTACAGTAATAAGTTCAATTACAGAATGAACAATGGCCCCTGGATCCGATACGACAAAGACGGTTTTCAAGTGTCATGCCCGGACGGGACCACCGCCCATTCCCAAGTCTTTGTAGCAGCTGATGGCTGTACAGGGACATCTACAAACTACACGGTCAGAGGGATCAACACGATAATACGTGAGAGGTCTTTCTTTGCGAACTACACCTGGGCGACTACAATTATCCCATCACTACCTCTCCCATACAACGCACGGGTGGCTCATCGTTTGACGCAACTGGCTGAGATGGACCACGCGTTACCGACTTATGCAGGAGGAGAAAATCTTCGTTACTACGTGCTGCTAGCCATGTTTGGCGTTACGGCAATATTGATTATCGCCGTTAATATCTTTGCTTGGCGTAGGTTGAGGCGAACACAGAAGGATCTTCAAGAAAACGTTTTGCCGCGTCCAGACGAAACTCCTGTTGCGTTAAAAGCGTATACATTCAGGGCCGTCTGAAACTGGCCATTTCACCTGGTGCCTAGGAACACTGTCTGGAATTGTGTTGTGTGTGAAAAGCGGTCTGTACGCTGGCAATATATAGGACAAGAAAGACTCCAAGCCTTTGCATTTTGAACAGTTAAAAGTATCTTTCGGGCACCTAATAAAATATTGTAGCCCAATATATATATATATTAATATACTCATAAAAGTATTTTTCGGGCACCTAATAAAATATTGTAGCCCAATATTATATATTAATATACTCATAAAAGTATTTTTCGGGCACCTAATAAAATATTGAAGCCCTATGTATTAAACTATTGGTGCGTGTACGTACCTGGAATCTATATCTGTGCACACTTATACTATTATACAATTGTACAATTATATATTACAAAGAGTGACAAGTACTCTTTAACAATTATCCATGATCATGTTTTGTATATTCTAAGTAACCGCTATTCTTAATCAGGTTACTTATTACCATAATCTTCAAGTATACATGTTAACCTTTTGATTTTTTTTGGTACCTAATAATCATTATTATCAAACATGGATCTATATTTTCCATGCATTTCTCTTTATTTATGAATATGTCCAAAAAGGGTATGTAACAGAACCTTTTTATGCATTTAATCGCTTGTTATGATTATATCTAAATATATGTTACGAGCACACTCCTAAGAAACCATGTTTAAAGTAACTTTTGTTATTCAAGGCTTGAATGGTAGCTGTCCGAGCCTAATGTAATAAATACATTATTTGAAACAGATAATTACATATCTGTAAATAGAATCCATGACCTGAGGGGTCATTGGTGAATTAGGAGCGTCCTACGTGACTATCACAAATCTAGATCACGCTGTGCAATGCCTGCAGTAGCCTGGTTTACGTTTGTTTGAAAACATCATCGATTCATGAATTTGTTAACTTTTCACAACACCTTCCATGGGAAGCGGTTGACCTGTTAACCTGCGCCAGAAACTTGTAACTTCCGAGCCGGCGGACTACTTATGTCTTTTTATGTGAATCGCTGAGATAGCTAGTGTTTCGCTATCGACGCGATGCTTTAAGAATTCAGTTCATTTCAAGTTATCAAACGGAACGGTCTCCTGACCGAACTATCTCTCTTGTGATGGAGTTGAGAAATAAAGTTGTTTTACAGTTATCAACTTCTCCGTTTGAATCATCTCCCTTATTCTAAGAAGAATCACTTTACTAAGATACAACGTAGGAGAGAAGAAAAGAAGAACCAGTAATGCTTACGAACAACAGTCGTAAGAAAAGACTAACAGTCTTTCGCCAAAGCGGAAGAACTTACATATACACCCCTAAAATGCCTATAACTGCCTATTTTACCAGTTCATTGCAACACTTGACAATTCAAACAAAAATATAACTCAAAATATCATTCTAGAACACCCTAACATCATTCCAAAGTCATTTTGTAAAATTACGTATAAGCTGACAACTGTTATTCTTAAGCATCCTTACCATTCAGACGCACATTTTCTTTGGCCTACGATATTTTCCAGTGTACCAAGATGATTCTGAGATGATATTTATTGTACAGGTACATATTTTAAGATTGTACTATTGTATAGAGCATATCTAAAACACGTGGGTAGTTTAGAACGACAGGATGAGTATGTACCTCCAAACAGAAAGCTAGGTTTGTTGTCATGTTAGTGTTTTTGTGATTACATACAAATACATTTATAAAAAAAATGATTTACTACAGTAAGTTCTTGGTTTACATCGTATTGTGGTTAGTCAATATACATGTACGTAGTAGTTTAAAGAGAAAACAAAGCAAAATACTATCTATAACATATTTCATTTACAAAATCCATTTATGTATACTGTATTGCTGTAATTACGTAAAATTATTAATAATTATTCTAATTTCTTAAATAGGCAACTTAAAACTTCCAGCTTCAGTATTGTAGCAATTTATGTGTGGCAAAGTATAATCCTCCTCTCTCTCTCTCTCTCTCAATGAAACATGAATTACGTACTATATATATCACAAATTTTTATGTATAAAATTACAAATAATTCCATTCATAAATTAGTTTCCCATAGCAACAAAATTTTTTTCCTAAATAATTCTCTCAGTAATAAGTGTCATCAGCTGATTCTCAGTGTAAACAAAAGACAAAAATACACTTTGATTACTGTACATGTATTTTGCTGTATTTATACATTAATATTATAGTATGGTACAGTAATTAGTACAGTAAATAATTTTTTATCAGAAATGTACTAATCATTCACAAAATATAGTATATAGTTTTGTGACCTCTCTCTTATATGTTAGTACTGTATTGTACATATCATTTCAATGGAAATATCAATTATTGTACCATAAAAAAAAAAAAAAAAAAACATATCCAGCAAGTTCAAACAGATCATGGAGGATAGCTGCCATATTTTTTGCTATGTCTGATTTATTGTACCGTATTTCATTACAAGTTTAGTTGAGTATGATTATCACATGTTATAACAGTACATAAGGAAATATTTCATCCTTTTATCACTGTTGATGTTTCTTTAATCACCGTAAAAAATATTTAACATTCTCCTTCCAGTCATAGTGGCCTTCAATTCTCCTCACCAGGCAGTCACTGTGCTTCAGTGTCACTTCAATTCTCTCTCTCTCTTTCTCACAGTATACTATTATATGTATCATATATATATATATATATAATATAATAAAATATAGTATATATTAGATATATCATATAATATATTATATATATTATACTTATATATATAATATATATATCTAATGAAAAAAAAGCAAAATATTTATGAAACATTCATCACTTTACTTGCAGAATCCATTTATACCGGGCTTAGAATTGATGAAAAACCGCAGTTTCTCTCTCTCCCTCAAACAGTACATACACATATTCCGTTAATAAAAAACAACACCAAAATATCAAAGAAACATTATTTCGCTTACTGAATCCATTTATACTATGCTTAGACTTGGATGTAAGAAGCCACAATTTCTCTCTCTCTCTTATATTTTAATAAAAAAATACATTATTAGTATATCTTAATGCAAAATACGACAATTAGTAAATGCAAAGTGTTGCCCTAAAAAAAAGGCAAATTAGTGAAAATTTTAGAGAAACTACCCAAAGAAAAATCCACAAATTAGATCAAGTTCCCTGAGAAAAAGTGAATGTGTTCCACAAAAATCCACAACAAAGTGGACCCCGGAAATGTGAAAAGCATAAAACCAGGTGGGGGGGTGTTGGGGTTGGCACTGTAGTTGTATATGGATCCTCCACATTAATTCATGTTGTTCTCAAAATTTTCCAACAAAATATGACAGTAATACAGTACATAACCACTACTAAGGATAATAGTTGGCACTCCTGATCCCTGTACATGCACACGGTCATGTTTCTTTACAGGTGCAACAATAATGCATTATCTACCTTGACTGTTCAGCTTTGTTGATTATTTTTGCGGTGTTAATTAGATGTAAATTCATCAAAAGCCATTTCATGTCAGAAGTTTACCTTACAAGGCTTTAGTTTAATTTTCTGTACACATATTTTCATTACAAAGAGAGGAGTTGAGCTGAACAAAATCAGTGCATTACTCTTCTTAGGCTGCACTTTGCTTATCTTGATATGCTTTCCCATTTACACTGATGAATTTAGACTTCGAGAACCAACAGGTTTAATTAGCCCTCAACATCCATCACTTATGTACTTCCGCTCAAGATGCAATTTCATCATCACTTATGAACTAAAGTCAAACAGAAGTTACTTCTTGTAGTAAACCTTCAATTAAGGAATGCTGAACTGGGAAAATTGAAGAAAGTTGAATTGGTAAAATTTGTTTAATTATAATCAGAACTTATTTACAATGCAACTTCAGAGTTATCTGATGAACAATATAAAACACTATAAAAAAGCAAAACAGCAGTACATACATTACTAAAATCCATTAAAAATCAGTTGAGAATATTAAATTATGAGTAAATATAAAACAGAGAAGAAAATCGTAAAAATACAATGCAATTTCTAGCTGCAAATATGTGAAGAACCATCCGCAGTCTAAAACTATTGTGGCTGCCATGATGACCTACATTTTCTATACGGCATGTATAAAACAACAACAGAAAATTACTTGACCAAGTTGCTAATGCTGTAATACAACATTATAAGAAGACTAGTTTCACTAAGTCAAATTTGTGTTGAATTGTTGTATCATTGTAGGAATTCACTTATCAAAACTGTTAAAACAATAAACTCTTGAACAAAGGCACTTTAAAAATTATTGTACAAGTATCACAAGAATAACAGCCATATATAATAGTAAAAGACCAAGTGATGAAGTGTTGCACAACCCATGGATGAGTAAAAATTCTTTGGTTAAAAAATAACATTTCAAGAAGGCCAATTCTCCTAGATAAGAGCTTACATTGGAAATAAGTACCCTTACAAACAACACTGTACAATAAAAATATACAAAATCTATACCAATTTTTCTTTTCCATTCGAACAAAATCTCTTATTCTGTTTTAGATTAAAGATCAATGGGACAGGATACATATACTTTTGAGTTTCTATCTCTGTATAGATAAATGAACATTGAAATTATCTCATGCATGCCATCCCTCTCACTAAGGAGATTTATTAATCTTAACCAAGACTTTCAATACTGATGTCTTGTAGAGCAAAGTGTTTGTTTTTAGTAGACTAATCAGTGGGGATGAGAGAGCAATCACAGTGAAGTAAAAGGTCAGTGTAAAAACATAAAAACCGTAAGTGGTCATTATGTTCCACGAGCAAAAACCTTATTCCACTGTGCAAATGGCCCGCCCTATAAGAATAAGTACTATAGTTCAGTTGTTTGATTAACTAAATAATAACTAACACATGCCTGGCTAAAAGGCATAATTAGGAAAGCACTTTAACAAATTCACGACAGAATTATTAGATGCTCTATCATGTAGCCTTATCACAACAGGGATCATCAAGAGAAGCAGCCTGGTGACGATGTAAATAGTTACGCATGTGCCGCCCATCATCTATACTGACAATACAGGCAGTCTCCTGTTATTGGCAGGGGTTCCATGATGTCATAACTGTTATTATCAGCACCTTATAGCGCTGATAATCAAAACTCGGCCCTTATGGCACCATAAATCGCCAATTTTATGGGCTAGACAATGCCATAAAACCGGATTGCCATTAACCAAGACCGCCTATAACTGGGGACTGCCTGTACTATGTAATAGGTATGCCTTTACACACTCCCCCTCCCAAGATGCTCCTGTTCTCGGACGCTTTGAGGGAGGGATGAGGTGCACACCTGGAGGAGTTGCTAACTTCACGGTAGCCTTCTTGGCTCTACCAGCATTTCAGGATCAACTGTTGAAGGACTCCATAGTACTGATGAGCAACAAGCAAGGGGGACTGGTGTCCCTCTAGCTTCATCAGTTGACGATGCAGGTGCATGAGTGGGTGTAAACACACTCAGTGGAGTTGTCAGCCAGGTACATTCCAGGCAAGAGGAATGTACATAGTAGCAGATAAACTCAGTTACCAGGGTCAGGTGATAGGGACAGAATGGTCTCTACACCCAGTCGTCATGGAAAGATTGTTCGACTTCTGGGCCATATACTACCTGTTTGCAACCAAGCACAACAGGAAGTTGTCAGTGTTCTGCACAGTTGTCCCAGACCCTTGGGCAGCACCAAAAGATGCCTTCTAACACTCTTGGGATGATCTTGACAGATAGGCTTATCCTCTGTTCTGTCTTATTCTTCAGGTGATCAACAGGAAGATGATCACCACAAATCTCAGAATGACCCTGGTGGCTCCCAAATGGTCACATGCCACATGGTACACTGACCTGCTAGCTCTGCTATCTGAGGCACCAAGAGAGATTCCTCCTTAGCACAACCTTCTTTGCCAGCCCCAGGTTAAGAGGTTCCACCAGTCTGTAAAATCCCTATCTCTTTACGGGTGAAAACTATCCAGTATCTCTTGCAAGCGAAAGGCTATTCTTGCCGAGCAGCAACAGAGATGTCTGGATACCTTCAGAAACCCTCTGCAGACGTCTATCAAGGGAAATGGGTCCTCTTCTGTGGTTGGTGTCATGGAAGGGGTTTCTCTCCAGGCAGAGCTACTATTCAGCAGGTAGCAGACTTTCTATTCTCCCTTCACCAAGGGAAGCACCTGTTTGTCTCAGTAGTAAAGGATTACAGGTCGCCCTGGGCCTAGTCCTGTGCCTAAAAGGCATCAATCTCTCTTCCTCATGTGAGATCTTATGCTGATGAGAAGCTTTGAAAAGTGTTGCCCTCCCACGAAACTCAGCCCCGAGTGGGATGTAACTCGTTCTTCAGGGTTTGACTTGTGCACCTTAAAAGTCCTTACGAGAGTCATCAGTCAGGGATGACCCTCAAGTCCCTACAGTGGACAACCCCTATTCACAGTTCCAGATTTGCAGCTTGACCTATTTGCTGATTTTTCTGTGGAATGTATAAATATTCACATTATTCGTGGAAAATTTGCTATTTGCTGTATTTTCATGGAGAAATATTCGCTGATTACTGTATTTTTATATAATTTTCATGACTAAATGAAAATTATATAAGCATTTTTAGTCTCTTTTGGGGTTTGAATTATAAAAATAAGCAATTTTAAGTGTTTTTAGAGGGGTGTCAATTATTAGCTGATTTTAGCTATTCATGGGGAGTTGTGGTAAGCAACCCCCACAAATAACAGGGATAGACTGTATTCTAGCTTGCCCTGGTATCGGCGAAGAGAATAAGAGATATCTATGGTTGTTCATGTAATGTTAAACACTCAAGGGGATGGGGATCTATTTCACTGAAATTTGTCCTGGAATTCGTAGCAAAGACTCAGAATCCATTGGTCCCTGATGTTAGGTTCGAGTTCTTCTTGATTCCCTCTCTAGGGAACTTTATAGGTAATGAACTAGATGAGATGCTATTATGTTCAGTTAGGGTACTGCAGTGCTGCCTTAAGAGAGTTCAACATCTCAGGTTTGGGTATCGATGACTCTTTGTTAGTACAGGCAGTCCATGGTTACTGGCAGTGTTGGTGATTTTCATCGACACCAATAACCAGATTTTGGGGCCCATAATTGGTTAATGGTGCCTCTCTGTTAGATATGTATCGACACTGATAACCGAAAATTGGTGCATTTTGGTGCCGAAAATCGCCGATTTTTAACTGTAAACAAGCCCCATAAAACCGGATCGCTTTTTGGCACTGAACCATAACCAGTTATGGGTTCCAAAATCCAGTTATTGGCGCTGGTAAGCCACGAAAATCACCGATTAAAAGGATTAGAGTATGTATGTTCTGGCCTAGAGGTCATGAAGTCGGGATATAGCTCCGTTCCTTGCATTCAGGAAGAACCTGTCGATTTATCAGGTGCTGAGAGGAGGAGTGTGGTCTTGACAAACTATGTTCCTCTCCTTTACCTGAGGGACATTGCTCATAGGTCCTTGGACACCTTTTCCTTGGGTCCTTTGGTGGCTGCTCCACAAGTTGTGTAGCTCATCCAGTTCCCCTAGTGGGACAGGTAGCAGCTTGGCTAAGATGTACAGTTGCAACTGGCCTCCCTCCTTTCCATTTTCTTATCCTTTCTCTCCCAGCGGGCAGAGGATTGGTTGATATATGTACCGTCATATGCTGGATGGACACAGATGCAGGTGAGTGATCAGCCTTTCTATTTTTCTAATTACTATGGTCTACTACATGCAAAAGTCCTGGCCTCTCTCTAGCAAGAGGAGAGAGGGACTGATAATACACAATTCTGTTGGTTATTTTAGCTTTACTGGCTCTGACATAGAGTTCCTCTAAGTCTACCGAACTATCGCTGCTGTTCAAACCCAATGGTACTTCAAAAAAGCCTGAAACCTATTAGTACTTCAAAAAGCCCAGAAGTTGACAGTTGAGCACACATTTTTTGTTCCTCTGATCAGAGGCATGGGAGTTCTTCCCTTGCTCAGCATTGCACGACAAGGAAGAGACCAAGGCGAGGCAAACCACCAGTCGGTTGAGAAACTTACTTAAATCCTCACACTAATCAGTAAGTCTTCCTCATGTAAAAACCAACGGTTTGTGTACATGTAGGAATAAATGAAAATTTTTTTTAAGTAACTTTTTTCTACCATACAAACCTGAGGTCTTTATGTATACAATCATACCTCAGATTTCGTACGGCCTGGTTTTTGTACAATTCAGTTTTTGTCGACTTTTTCCAATGAAATCTTGACTCTGGTTTTTACATATCCTCGGATTTCATACACCTGGAAAAGCCCCTTCCAGGGCCCACCTTGTGACTAGGCCCCATACCGAACACCCAAACAAACATCCCGTGTTCTCTCGAAATCCATTGTTTTTTGTGCTTTTTTGTGTTTTTTTTTATGTTTAACTGAGAAATAAGCCATCACAGGGCCAAAGAGAGTTCCAAGTGCTAGCCCTTCTGTAAAATTGGCAAGAAGCACCATAGAATTTAAGAAAGAACTCGTAGCAAAGTGTTGGAGGATGTTGCATGCTGATCTCAGTAAGAAAATGTCTACAACAAGTGATGCTGCTAGTGAATTTAAGGCCAGCAGAGGCAGGTCTGAAAAATTCAAAAAGCAAACAGGCATACATACTGTGCCTACTTCAGTGATTAAAGACATGTTTGTAAAGAGGAGTGATGTAAAATAATTTTGTGGAGAATTGTCATCCCAACAAAGATGTAATCCGTGTCTCTAACATGTTTAATGATGACGCCATGTTTCACTTTAGGCAAATTTTAAAGAGACGGCAGAAACAAATGTCTCTGGACAGTTTTGTTGTGCGACATGGGTTCAGTGACTCGAGCTTGTCATAATGCCAATAAAAAACAAAGAGGGGAAGTAACCCCAGATAGTGCCAGTAAAAAATGAAGAGGTAACCCCAGATAGGTCCTTGATACCTGAAGTCCTTCTGGAGGGGAACTCCCCTTCCAAACAATAACCTCTCCTCCTCCCTCTCCCCTCCTCCTCATCTTCCATATGCTTATAAGTCTTTTCCATAAAGGTAAGAGTGATGTTAAATGTTTATTCATCCATTTCATTGGTCATTTATTTTTATTCATCATTGTTTCCTTTATGTACAACTGTGCTTATTCTCTAGAAAATGTATTTTTTGTTAATATTTTTAGGTGTATGGAATGCATTAACTGGATTTACATTAGTATTCCTTTTGGGAATTCTTATTTCGGATTTTGCACGTTTCAAACTTCATGAGATGTTCTGGAACAGATTACATACGAAAACTGAGGCTCCACGGTAGAACTACCCACCTCTAGCCCCTCTTCTGATACCTCGACTATTAGGCATGTGAATGCATTGCTCAGCAGCAGCGGTGAGCACCCTTCACCCCTGCCACCGGTAGTTAACCATCAAACAACCTTGTGTTAGAATAGCCTTCTCCGGCTCGTGCTGAAAGTAATTCTTCATGTAAAGAACTCAGGTTTGTATGTTATGAAAAATGCAAATTACTTTAAAAAATCTGCCATTTTATTGCCATCACAGCAATGAATTGGCCTTTCCTCCAAATCAAATATTGAGTCACTTTTGGACTGGCCTTATAGCTTTAGCTGATAGGATTTTATTATCCATAGCCTTGACTGGAAGTTACTGCTTGCCATATGAGGTTATTTAGTCAATAATGAATTTACCTAAATTATCCACTGCTTACCATTTGAAGATTTTCTCACTTCAGCAAAAATAGGAGTATTTCATCAACCTGTTACCTGCAAGGTAAGACTGGTCCTACCCGTCCCAGAGAAATTTGTGCATAGAATACCATGAGCTGCAGTTATCTGCTACATGGTCACTGCCTCTCTGAATTATCCTCTAAGAGTAAGCTTAGTTCATTTCACTATACATACATGAATGCTCTATACAAAATAGCTACTACCTAGAGTATGAAAATTGTTCCTCAAGAAATAAACGGCTTAAATTAACGATTGTGCAAGGAGAATCCATAGACTGTTTTGTATTTCCCATAGTACAGTACCTACTGGTGTCAATATAGAGAATTGCTCTTTTGCCCCATGAAAATGTTATAGTAAATCCAGTGTGGAATAATGCAGAGATAATATTGTTTATAATAAAAATACATGGAAAGAAATACAGAAAAACTGAATGTAGAGATGGCAGTTGTGATTCATCTGCCCGAGTCCAACTAACAAACATTTACAACATTTGCTCAACTGATTGTTTCTCATCAAAACTTTTATTCACAAATAAACATTTTGAAATTAGCACCGTTTTTAGTATGAGGTAACACCTGGGTGATTGACAACAATCATCTTTACTTCCAAGAAAATGTAGTCTCCCTGTCACCTACAAGAGGAGTTATAAGACTTCCTTGTTTACATACAGAATATATCACAACCAAACAATACCACAAGCACTAAATACAAAAGCATCATACAGTAGGTAAGGCTACTTCAATTATTTGGAATAAAAAGGTTGTCTGCAGTTACATAACCAAAACAAGTGCAAACTTTTTTAAGCCCTTAACACTGCTCTAAATCAGAGAAAAACCATGAACTTTCACACCAACTCCCTAAGCTAAAATACTACACATTCTTAAAAGTAAATTGTAGCTTTCCTAACAACAAACCATTAGGTCCTTACATATGGATATTACTTGCAGCGTAAACTGGAAAGGCCCATTTAACTTTTAAACAAGGTAGTAAACTATCGACTGTAGAGGTGGGAGCCCCATCCACCCGTTGATATGCACTCACTTTACCATAAATGTAAAGACCTTTAGGTTTATATGTCTAGGAAAAATAAAAATTACTTGAAAAACTTGTAGTTTGTTCCTACACAAATACAAACCTTTGGTCTTTACATATAGAGACTTAATCTTGGTGGATGGATTCTGAGTAAATCTCTGAACCAACTGGTAGGTTTGCTCACCTGGGTCTGATTTCCTGGTCTCAAAGAACAGACGAAAGAGTCTCATGCTTCTGATCTGCTGAACATATGGGATGTTCAACTGTCAGACTTCTGGGCCTTTCGAATTGATGAGTTTGGGTCATTAATTCAAAAAGGGGGTTGGATGAACCCATAGTGTTAGAGATAAAAAAAAAGGCTTATACTATGTAACCAACAGGTTAGTTTTACTGTCAACTCCTTTCTCCCCTTGCTAGAGAGAGGGAGAGAAATTGCATCTAACAATCTACAATAATCTAGAGTATAAACAGGGTACTCGGTTATCTAGACTCACCTGCATAACATGCCAGTCCAGCATGTGAAGGCTTGCTGATCGCCCCTATGCCTTATGGGAGAGGAAGGTAAAGAGAGAAGAAGGAGGAGGCCAGTCACTCAAACACTCTCTTTTGCAACTGTACACCTTAGGTGAGATGTTACCTGTCCCTCTAGGGGAGCCAGGTGAGCTACACAACTTATTGAGCAGCCACCAATGGATCAAAGGAAAACATGTCTAAGGACCAATGGGCAAGGTCCGGAAGGTAGAAGGACATGAATGTGGTTTGTTGAGACCACACTTCCACCCTTAGTACCTGTGGAACCGACAGGTTTTTCCTGAATGCGAGGGACAGACCAATGCCCCTAACCTTGTGAGCTCTTGCCCAGAACATACTCCTGTTCACATTTTCAGACATAAAGTATGCCCACTTGATCGTCTCACGATGCCAGAAAGAAATCCTGTTCTTGGACACTTCTTTCTAGGTCAAGCCGGTACATATTAACAAAGAATCATCGATACTCAGACCTTAGTTGCTGAGTCCTCTTAAGATAGTACTGCTACATCCTAACTGGACACAGTAGCATCTCATCCTGATCACCCCCAGAACAAAGTTGTCTATGGAGGAGATCGAAAAGGACTTGAATCTGGTGCCAGGGATCAACGGATTCTGAGTCTTCGCTACGAATTCTGGGACAAACCAACAGTGACAGATCTCCATCCCCCTCAAGTGCTTAACATTGAAGGAAAGTCCATCAAGTTTCCCCAACTCTCTTCTCTGATCCCATGGGTCATCCTGAGATTTAGGGTGATCATTACCCTGCTGATCCAACCTAACCAGACAAAATGGAGGAAAAGTGTAGACCTCGAGATTGCCCCATGGGTGCTGGAAGGCATCTTCTACTGCTGCCCATGGGGCCGAGATGATGGAGCAGAACACCGGCAGCTTCCTGTTGTGCAGGTTACGAAGAGGTCTATCACTGATAGGCCCCAAAGACTGAATAATCTTTCCAAGTTGTATGGATGCACAGCCCACTCTCTCCCTATCACCTAACCCTAATGACTGAGCTTGTCTGCCATCACATTTTGTTTCCCCAGAAAGTAGCTGGCTGGCAGCTTTACTGAGTGCATTAGTGCCCACTTTTTTTTTTCACCTGCACCACCATCCCGTGGAACTGAAAGAACACTAGTCTCCCCTTGCTTCTTGATGTACACCACTATACAGTGGTATTGTCGCTCATCAACACCATGGAGCGTCCCATCACTTAATCCTGAAACTCTTTAAGAGCTAAGACCAGCAACTCCTCCAGGTGTGCCTCATCTCTTGGTCAGTGCATCTTTTAAATACAGCAGCACCCAGGGAAAGGGAGTGCATAGTGACACTCCTAGTAAGAGGTTCCTGTCATCTAGCCACCAGGCCAAGTCCTCCCTCACTTTCTCTGTGAAATTAGAAAGAATGGGGAGTCCCTTGCTAGAGACCAGAGTTCTCATTCTACACTGAAGAGAAGAAAGGTAAACTGAAGAGAACAAAGGTGAAGTCGCCTGTGAGGGACCAGCTTCTTCAAAGATGACAGGTTACCGAGAACGACTTGCCACTGCCAAGCTGGTTGCTCCTGTCAAGACAGGGACAACTGCACTGCCACTCTGAACTTGCTGATACATGAGTGTGAGAGGTAGACTCTCACTGCTGCCATATCTATCAGCATGCCCAGATATTCTATCTTCTGCTTGGGAATGATATCAGATTTCTCAAAATCTATCATGAATCCCTGGTCACAACAAAATTCAAGAAGTTGATCTCTGTCCTGGAGCAACTGCGAATGGGAGCTCGCTAGAAGATGTATCCCATGCAAATGGCCCCAAGTTGACAAATGGGTGAACACTAACGAAAACCTGGGGAGCGGTTACAGCCTGAAACAGAGTACCCTGAACTGGGACACTGTCACTACGAGGATAAAGAGGAGGTGCTTGTGAGGGGACTGGTGGATGGGTCTACCTGAAAATATGCATCATTCAGATCCACCAAAAACATGAAGTCGGACTCCCTGATGGCAGAGAGCACTGAGCTTGTCATTTCCATTTTGGACCAAGCCTGGCAAACAAATCAGTTCAGGGGAAGGAGATCTATGACTGGCTTTCATCCATCCGTCATTTTCTCTACAAGAAAGAGATGACTGCAGAACCCCGGAGACATGTCCTTCATGAATTCTACAGCGGCTTTCTTCAGCATCGCCTTCACCTCCCCCACAGGGTGAGATCCTTCAGTGAGCCGGGAAAAAAATATGGATGTGGATTGGATCGTTGGTGAGGGGTAGTGGGAACTTGAAGGGAAGTAGATATCCTACCAGATGGACATCTACTACCTAGGTTTTCACTCCATATCGCTGCCGTGTTGCCCAATGGCTTGACAGGCACCCTCCCACCAAAGGCATTCAAGGTTGGGAGAGGGGTTGAAATGGACACTCCTGCGCAGCTTCCTGACTTGGGCAGAAGAAGCTAGGTATTCCTGCGAGGGTCCTTGATAGCCTGGGACTTCATAGGACCTGAAGAAGAAGTGGGTCGGGCTGCAGTGGCATTCAAAGACCTGGAGGTCTTAGCCACTGCCTGGTGAACAAGACGTTCGTTATCCTCTTCATCATCATCATAAAAATAGTTTAACCAGAACACTGACCGAATAGGTCATTCAGTAAAATAAAGAATAAATTAAAATTAAATAAAAGACTGCAACAAGGCAGAGGCTTTCATACTAGAACACGCACAGGCAATAAATACATTTACTCATGTTTCCACACATACATACAAAAAAGGTGTATTAAAATTAATAATAAGTTAAGAAACTTTTTAAAATCTTATTTATAATCATTAATTGCTCTGAGGTTTTTGTATTTTTGTGATGTACTTATTTCTATATTTTATTAATTAGATCAGAGTTTTTCAGAAACGTCAAAATTGGAACCACTGAAAACGTGAAAGATTCTGACAAAATTTCTTTTATTAGTTTATTTCCAAAAGTTGACAGTCTCTACTGGTGATACTTTGGACACACACAACACGTCTGACAATTACCAACACCTTACCCTCTGAGCACTCTGGAGCAGGGCCTCGTGGGCTGCTCATCAAGTGCTCATGTGTCAGATGAGTGTGGCCTATGCGCAGAGATGTCAGGATTACTTGTGTATGTCTCCCTCTCTCTCTGATATGCGGAACTCCATTCCGTAATGCTAGGTTTTATTTGTTTTAGTTTATTACTGCTCTCTACCTGTCCACCGTGGCATCCACTTCTGCTCTAAGGAAGAGGGAAATGGAACCAAGCACTGGTCCATTCCTTAGAACAAAGGCTGACTCAGAACTGACAAACATGGTGATCTGAGGCAATACAGTGTCTCTCCTCTTCAGCACCAGGTTAGCCCACAGTTTAGCTGTCTGGTGGGCTAGGTAGATGGCCTTACATGGAGACATCAGTCTCCTGAATGTGGCTTCCTCCTCTGAGTTACAAAAACTCAAAGAGGAAGCAATCTTGGCTTCTGAAAGAGACCAAAGTTCGATCCTGGAGACTTGGCCTCTGAAAGAGACCAGAGATCGATCCAGGAGACTATCTGGAAAAGTTGCCATGGCAGTGGATTACAGTGCTGCTGCCTCCTGCTGTAAAAGGGAGACTCCCTCTGCACGGAGTTGGTCCAACAATAGACCATGTCTGGATTACCCTGCTTAGTTGGCAATGGCTTCTTTGAGGGTTGATAGTACTTCTGGTGAGTGAGAGTTGGAGGGAGTATCTTACACCTCAGACACAAGAGAATTCACCTAGTCCAAGACCCCTTCAAGGGCTGACAAAAGATACAGGGAGCAGCCATGGATTCTTCCTTGAGACTGTTGTACTGACCAATCAAAAGAATATCTGTGTAGGACCTCCGTAACTCTGGGGTATCTGAGTCCTGGGGAAAAGGACCCTTGGCCCCTTCCAGGTCATGGTCTTCCTGGGTTACTTTCCCTGCAGAAGAGAGATACCCACCAAAACCCCAGGCAACCTCTCCTCCACTCATGCATATGACTGGTCCGGTCCGTGGACCATACCTGAAGCGTAAGCTTCCCTGGATGGCCAGGATGGGAAAGTGAATGTTCTTGGTCCTGAACCCTAGGCCTATCAGAATCCCAGCAAACCCTGAAGAGGTGGAGGGGACAAGTGAGGAATGGCTTATGTGGTTGTCAATGAGCGGTGACAACGGCTGCATGGGTTGGGGAGAGCAGTCCCATTCACACGAACATGGATGGGGGCTGTCCTGAACATGTGCTAGTCTTCTTAGAGGCTAGGGCCTCTACAGCAGGAGAAGACTGGACATGGGGCCTCGCCTTTGCACCATTCTGGGACTGACATTGTTCCCATGCAAGAAAGTGTAGGGGGTGAGTGATTGCCTGTATGCTCAGAGCTCACTCTCTCTTGTAGGGCTGAGCCCAGGTCCGTGGACCCTTACTGGCCAAAGAAGATAACTTCCCGGGACTGGTACTAGTGCCACGGGGGATATTGGAACCATGTGCAGCGGCAGAAGAACCATTACTGGCCTGGGAAGGGGAATTCCTGGGACTGGTACTGGTGCCACGGGGGTCGAAGGAACCCTGTGCAGCAGTTGCTCTCATTGTAGACTGTCAGGAGTGCAAGCAAGATAACCCTTAGTCTTTTCTGTGGAAGAAGCCTGACTGTTAGAATCCCTATGGGCCTTCTTACGGATAGGAGAGGCAGCCTTTTTCTTGCTAGCTTTAGAAGAAAAAGGGGAGCAGGTGGAAACATGCAACAAATGTGATGACAAGGACAGCTTTAATTCTTCATCGGCCTCTTCTTATGGTCACAGCAGGCCTTTTCAAACAGGGAGTGGAAAAGGACATTCCCCCAAAGGGAAGGAAGTTGGCAGGAGCACCTGAGGGTACACTACAGGAGGCAGGATTGTAGGAACTACTGCCGTAGTTGGTGGTCCTAGACCTGGCAGACATTGTGACCGTAGCCATAATTATGGTCACGGAAGCAGCAGTCACTGGAGAGGCAGAAGAAGCCCTAAAGTGCGAGATTAAGGCTCTCCTGGGAGGCCTAGGGAGGGCCATAACTCCTTAAGCCCTTCAGGCTCCACCATACCTGTAAGACAAGTCAGGTTAAAATGGCACACTACCTTTGCCCCAAGGGGGGAAGTCCCCTGCCCCAAGCAAACAGAGACTGATGGCAAAGAGTAGTGCTGGGCCATCGCCCCCCACACAAACTCCCTCTACCGACGAAGCGGTAAGTAGAAGAGGGTGAAGGAGAGACCCCTCCTAAGGGGTAACAAAAGGAGGCAATTTGGCCGGGGGAGGAAGGATCCAGAGAGAACTCTCAGTGTCACTGGAGGTGCACTGCAATCCGAAGTACTAGGGAAACCCTTTCTCTCTCTTCCTTTTCCAGGCAAATTGCACCCATTGTTTAAATGGCTGGCTACGACATTTGGAACAAGGGCTAGATTGGTTACATACATGTCTCTTGTACAAAGTACACAAAGTCAAAGGCTCACTTGTCAGTTTCAGTCCTCCCCAAGGCTATTGCCTCTCAGGCAGATATCAGCTGGGTGACCCAAACTCCTCACCACAATGCCACTCGTGGTGGTAACCACCGGTAGATAGCCTCACTATTCGCTCTCTGTTGGGAAGTGGACCCTAGCCCCAAGATTATGAGACCAGACTGTTACCAATTGTACTATCCAGAGGATCTATCTCAAGGGAGGAGAGGAAACAATTGCAGGGTTTGTCGGTGCCAGGGCAGCGCCTCATAACACACGGCTTCCCCTCCTTAGTCTCAGATAAGTTATGGGTCTGCTTTACATGTATCACAATAGTACATATATGGAAAACAACAAAAACTCATATACAACTGTATCACAATAAACAAGAGTAAGGAAAGTCAAACAGTCGGCTGGGCAAAGAGACATCTGTACTCGACAGCAGCTGAAAGCGAGTGCATACCGATGGGTGGGTGGGGCTCCCACCCCTACTGTCAGTAGTTAACTACGTACATACCTTGTTTAAAAGTAAAATGGCTGTTCCCAGCTTGTGTTGCAAGTAATATCCACATGTAAAGACAGGTCTGTATTTGTGTACGAACAAAAAACTGTAGATAATTTTGTCAAATGATGCAAAAGCTGAAAAGAATAAGGAATAATACACACTTCAAATAAAACCAGTCACAAAGCAAAACTAAGTAGAGTATGACATCTGCAATAGAACTGATGGGAAAGAATTCCCCAGATGGCATGGAGTAATTATTTGAAAAGGATTCATCATCTTTTTGTATAACAAAGAAACTTAGTGCTTGGGTAACTATGTATTTCAATGTGTGGAGCATTAGTACTAAAATAAAAGATTTGTCATTCGTATGGATACCATGGTTTTTTTTTTTTTTTGCATTTGATAAGTTACCAATCAATTTGCACTGGCAGGGTAGAATTTGATTCATGTTTGCAACTATTAACAATCATATTATAAAAATAAAATACAGTACAGTACTGTATACATGATAAAATGCTGTTAAAATCCATACAGTCATCAAAAATACAGTGGTCAGGATATACATCCAAAATTATGTCTACATTTTCAAAAATAGTAATCTCACACTGTAGTTCAAACATGAAATGCTTGACATCAAAGACAGTTGTACTTGCCAACTTCATACAGGAACTTAAATTAAATTTGATTGTAATTTCCTAATGATGTGTAAACAACCAGCATAGTACTTCTGAACCTAAACATGTCTGTACAGTACTACAGGTATGTATGTCTGTTACAGTAATTATACTTTGGCTATATCATGAAACACTTAAGGCCTCCCTATCAGTGTTTCTATTATTAAGATTTCCATTCTCTGCATCCTTAAAAATAGAGAGAGCCTTTTGAAATAAAAATATCCAACCTAATATTGGTATCAAGCACTTATTTACATTTCTATCTGCAGAGGGTAAAGTACAATAAAAAAGAGCTGCAAAAACTTGGAAGTATGGAATAGCTAAGAGCAAAATGAGTAAAAGAAATGGAATGTCTCCTATATGGTGCCAAAACTGCCAAATGGGTATCCTCTCATCATTGGAACTATGTAATTTAGAATGTTCAACGGAGAATAAATTAAATTGATCTGCTATATCAAGAAAATAATACACGATGGCACATGATGAACCTAGATAAAATGCTAGGCAAAGCCATGCCATTCTCTGTCTGAAGTTCATGGTTGATTACCGTCTGGAATCATGCTGAGTCCAATGCATGTTTAAATTTCATTTGCTGTACTGGCCACGTCATGCTTTCATTTCTGGAAAAGACAGACTGATTCAAATTTGCATGAAAAATTTCAATTAATATGACAATTTTTTAAAGTAAATTGTATTTTTCCTAACTATACAAATGTGAAGTCCTTTACATTAGAAATTATTCTTGGCAAAGCTGGAAAACTGCCATTAAACTCTTGACCAAGGTGGTTAGGTAGTAACTACCATCCAGTAGGCGGGGTATTGTAAAGATTTCAGTTTGTCTTTCGGCCCAGGTCAGGTTTTAGATTGAGGGGTGGCATGAGGCGGGCATTAGGCTAATGTAAAGGTTCTCAGGTTTGTATAGGTAGGAAAAATACAATTTACGTTAAAAAATTGTCATTTGTTCCTACACAATATACAAACCATTGGTCCTTTACATTAGGAAGACTCACTGGTTGGAGGGAGGAATCTGAGTGAGTCTGTTTGAACTGACTGGAGTTCTGCACACCTGGGCTATTCCTCCTGGTCATAAAAGCAAGGAGGATTGCCCTGCCTTTGACAACTTAATATGGAGTATAGGAGCTGCATGATCAAGAGTCAGACTTCTGGGCCTTTTCAAACTTAGTGAGGAATCGTGATTCATCCGAAAAAGGGCTGGGAAGAATATTTAGAGTTGGAGGCATTAATACAAAGTTTTGGGAAGGGTTTACATTACTGCCAGTCTCCTTCCTCCCCTTGCTAGAGGAAGAAGCGGGATTGCTTCTATGATTTTAATATGAAAAAATAGAAAGGAAGCTCGATGTGTAAGTTTACTGCCTCAATCGCCCGACCAGCCAGTGTAAGTTCGAGTCCTATCCTTAACCTGAAGGAAGAGGAGTAGAAGGACGGGTAAGCAAACATAACCTGTGAGCATCCACCACAGGTTTAATGAAAAGAGGTTTCAAGGACCTGTGGGCAGACCCAAAGGAAGAAAGATATAAATATGGTCGCGATGAGACCCCATCTATCTTCTGGTCCAACATAATCTTCGGAGTGATGAAATGTACCCAGTTACTGGACGTATCCAACTGCAGAGAAGTCTCTTATGATTTCGTAAGACTCGGAGAAAGACATGTCACTGGACACTTCTGCATTGGTAGTCTGCAATGAATAAAGGCATCAACACTCAATGAAGGGTGTCAATCCTTCATAGGTACAGCAACACACCAATAGGAAAAAGTAATGACTGATCTGGATCAACCAAAACAAAGTCCACAGCGCAGATCATGAAGGACTCGGACTCGTCAACAGATGCCAACTGATTGCACTGTCGTGCATCTGAGACGTAGTCACTACAAGACACCTGCCTTTGAAGGGATATGCTGAGAACAACCATACAAATTATCTATCTTCTTCGCCATGACGTTAGGAGACGAGATGATGATTCTCGTGAGGCATGTGCATATTAAATGACAGTCAATTGCCTTCTAGAGACCGAGGTCCCTGTGATGGCAAGACAGAAGTTTCTCATCAGTAGTTGAATCTCAACCAAGGAGAAAATACTATATTACTAGTGAATGACTAAGGTGAATGTCAACCTACGTCTTCACAGTTGAATCGAGAGAAGTAAACTCTCATGATTCTGATCATAGAAAAAGTCCCGTCGATGACACCAACCTGTGAAGATGGCTTTAATCCCTGTTGTTTTACAGAGGACTGAAAAAATTAACCTACTATTTCATTGCTGCTCGGCAAGAAAGTCGGAGTTTGCAATGAAAGCAGAGAGTCTTTCAGTAATGAAAACACAGGGATTGAACTGCCTGAAGAACTGCTTCTTGTGGGTTGGATCAGGGAGGAAGTTTCTATTTACTTTGGAAGCAGAGCTAGTCGGGCAAGGAACAGGCAAAGTCTTCCACTAATCACTTACAATTTGGGGTGAACAGAATAACTGAACACCTTACATGTTAGGAAATGTACGTATATAAGAAGACAACACTCAAATTGTCTGAAGAAAATCATTCTGCATCATCGTAGCGGCCGATGGGGCATGTGCGATCGAACAGAAGACTACGCTACAGACTTCTGTTATACCGTGGGGTAAACAGAAAGATGATAACGAGTCTAATAAGATATATCTGTCTGAAAATTCTCGCAACGGTAAATGTGGTGCAGGAGAGATGGGCATTATGCGAGAATTTCGATCCAACCAGAGACCTAAGTCTGTGACTGCTGGGCAGAGAGCTTCGAATTGGTAGTTAATCCTCAACGGAGGAGAAACAATACCAAACCGAAAAGAATCTCGGAGAGCGAGCAGTACTGAGACAGAGCCCTATACCACTTGCTCGACTTGTCATACTGAGTTGTCTGGTACTAGTGCATTCCATGATGGAATGCGTTCGGCTAGAACCATCAAGCGCAAAAAAGATACACTCGAGCATCTGTATTTCAACCGAAATGAGAGGGAAGAAAACCCTCTTGTTCAGTGATAATGCAAATGCTGTGGGGTTGTTGGGAAACAATGCCACTATAGTACATTCACTTAAGGCAGATTCTTGTGCCTACGAGACATTTGCTTGGCGGCCTCTGATTGGCTGGTACTGGGAGGTAGGCTGCTCGCTCAGTCTCCTTATTTTCGTCTGTGGCTTAGAAAACTAGCAATATGTTTATATTTCTTTAATAATCTCACACTTTGCTCAAGATGGTAAGTTTTGGTCATGCCAAAGGATTCGGTCTTAATTGTACAACTATATCATCTTTTCCTGAAACCAATACAATAAAAGACAAAGGAATTACAACAAGTAAAAGTGAAGAGGAAACATTTAATTCTTTATACCTGTTTTTATTTATTATTGGATTTTTAATAATTCATGTCATCAAGATAAAATAAAACTTGTGTTTTCATACAATACAATCACCCTGAATACGCTGGTGCCTTCAGATTTTAGATGCGTGTAATATGTGAAGAGAAAATTAACAATGTCTAATTATGTTGCATCCGTACTTGACTCAGCCTGAAAGGAAGTCAATCTTCCTTAATTCTTTGTTGTTTATCACTCAAATAAGTCTCTGATATCTCTTTCATTTGAAAATATATTCATATAATAAAATTAAAAACAAATATTCTGAAACAACCTGATTAAAGCTTATAGGCTGAGTTGAAGAGTGTGAAGTCTGTTCACAGAGTTCAACGTCTTTGCTGGACTGAATTCCCCGCTTCCCGCCTAGATCTCAACTAACGTTACCAGATGCATCCATCTGATTATTATTATTTTCCTTATCAGATATGTACAGACATACTGTATGATATTGGATTGAAAATGTTTGGCAGTCATAATGGGAATTCTGTGTATTTAATTAAAGAAAGTGTAATGATGTAACATGGTAAATATTGTCGAAACTGCAACATCTTATATCGCTAATTGGCAACTCAAATCTCTCGCTGAGCCGACCAACACAACGATGCCTTGCAGATCATATTCTCTCGGCAATACCGTCAACTTGAATCATTTATGGATGCAACATAAAAGACATATTCTTCATTTTCTCTTCACATACTACATGCATCCAAAATCTGAAAGCACCAACGTATTCAGGGTGATTTTATTGTATGAAAATACAAGTTGTATTTCATCTTGATCGTGTTAATGATGGAAAATCCGATGATAAGTAAAAACAGGTACGTATAAAGAATCAAATACTTCTCTCTCCACTTTTACTCGTTGTAATTCCTTTGTGTTTTATCTTATTGATTTCAGAAAAAGATGACTTAATTGTACAATTAATAACGAATCATTAGGCATGACCAAAACTTTCCTAGCTTGAGGAAAGCGTGAGATTATTGAAGAAATATAAACATATTGCTAGTTTTCTAAGCCGCAGAAGAAAATAATGAGACTGAGCGAGCGGCCTACCTCCCAGTACCAGCCAATCAGAGGCCGCCAAACAAAACACGTCTCGTAGGCACAAGAATCTACCTTAAGTGAATGGACTTTAGTTATCTCAAAATAAAAACCCGTAACTCATGGGAGACCCGAGAGGCTGTCCTGAGTTTCAGGTTAATTTAGAGAAGGTACTACGTATTCGTCTCGGTCACATACCAGAAGAATTAACTTACAGATATGCGCCTACTACTCAGACAATGCAAGTGATAACAGAAGCATGTCGAAAGAGAAATACTATACAGTGGGCCCCCGTATTCGCGTTCTCCAGATTCGCGGACTCACACATTCGCAGATTTTTCTTTGGAACCTATCTAGAAATTATTCGCGGGAGGACTCGCACATTCGCGGGGTTCTCCGTGGAACATATCTATAATTATTCGTGGTCCCCCACCCCTGCTATTCGCGGATGCGAATTTTTTTGTATAGGGATATTCTGTTTTCATGTTATTTACTGTATAATATGTGCACATAATAATATGAAATCATACGGCACTTACTTGTGATTAATGTTGATTATAGATGATGATGATATAGCCGTGCAGCATGATGAATGACGATTAAGATAAACTACACAGAAATAGGAGTTACAGATCCTCTGAGGTTGCCTTGTCACCTTCAGGAGGCGTTTTGTCAGCGATTTCAGGAGGCACCACCATCTTGAGGTAATTGTACAATTGTACAAAAAAGTCAAGATAGTGCTTCACTATTTCATTTATAGTATTGATGAAAGTTGTGGCCCTTTCTTTATTTCTATCCCATGCCTTGACTGTTGTCTGTACCTCCCTGACATCCCTGATCAAATTGTAGAGACCACAAAATTTCTCAAAAGCCTGGTCTGTTGACAGGATACTATTACTAAAGAGGGAGGAGAGTTCTTGTCCAAGAATGGCCTCCACAAGTATTTTGCCCTGCTCTTATTCGGTCTCAATATAGGTGACTGCACTTTCAGTCATGCGGTAATGGGCTGCTACTTCTCCATGACTTCTGCCCTCTCTTAACATGACTATCACGTCTATTTTCTCCTCAGCACTCATTAACTGTCATGGCCTTTGATGCTTAGGTTTTGCCAGAAGCTCTAGGAAAAGCAGAACGTTTAGATGCCATTTTAAAGAATGTATCATAGTCTGTAGCAGTGTATACCGCACAGGCAAAAAACGCACACACGAGAGACCATTGAACAGGGTTGCCAAATGGAAAAAGGAAGTGGCGCTAGATTTTCACCTAAAAAGCGCTAGGAAAGAGCTAGATTTTAAACTAGCAATTTCTTAATATTCCATGTCACATAAAGGCTATAAAGTATTTTTTCTTTACCCCTCTAGGCACATGATATACCAGCCATTGCTGTTTGGCTACCACTACACAATTGTTTAATTAAAGATGCTCTCTCTCTCTCTCTCTCTCTCTCTCTCTCTCTCTCTCTCTCTCTCTCTCTCTCTCTCTCTCTCTATACATGTGTTTATTCATACATGGACATTTCATAATGATATTGTTATTCTGTTTATTAGACATTTCTTATAAATCTTAATGTAGTGAATTGAATAAAAAAAAGCATCTCTATCCACAGATAAACTGCTTAGATTCTCTCCAGGGACCACTTTCGGTGATCCGGCATATGTCTAGAGGCATTTCTTCTTTCTACAAATATTTTGATTTCTTAATATCGTAGGTGTAAATTGGTGAACAAGGTACGTAATATGAAATAAAGCATATCAGAGTGAGTTTGGCGATTGGGAAAATAAACAATCGTATACAGCCATCTCCCTCTCTCTGACAAAATAATAGATAGGAAGCAATAATGGAATATTGCTTGAATACGATATGGCAACAAAGTTTTGGCCTGACTGAAGTGTAGAGTGACTTTGACACTGACTTACATGTCATTCCTGGTCATCTCACAGCCATGGATAGACATCAACTTCACAGCCGAGAAAAGGCAATAGTATACAAAATAAATATTTTCGAGATGAAAAGGCAATTGGAGGGCCTATGTTATCCCATTAAAAAAAAAAACTCTCGCTTGGACAGCTGTAAGATGTAGAAGAGAGAGAGATCAAGGGCAGGGCGGGTGTAGGAAGGAGATTTAAGTACCTGAAAATTAAAAACAACCCCAATAATCTTATAATTATAGCCTCAGGGTTTGTCTCAAAAACATTCAAAGGTGTGTCACACACTTGACAGTTGTTTTTGTAAAATTGGCGTCAGGAGACAGATTTTTAAACATACCACTGTGTTAATATATTATTAATAATTTTTCCATTACCTTCCATAACATGCCAAATTTCATGCTAGATAATCATAAAAATCTCTAGGATTGCGCGACTGCGCAAATTGGAAAACAATGGCGCTAGATTAAATCTGAAAACTCCAGATCTAGCGTGAAATGTGTTAGTTTGGCAACACTGTCATTGAACTTACATACATACATATTGGGTCAATTGGGTATGCATTGTGCAGGCTGTACATTTTATGAAATGTTTTAAGATGATTTCTGAATATATGTACGTATGTCCATAAAGTGTTTTAGGACGATACTAAAAGTATGCAGACCATATCTAAAGTACATAAGACACTGATTACCTTTATGTAGCAGGGTACGTATTTTTCTGTCTGCAGCACGCAGTACATGTACGTGTATTTTTCATATGTACATAATAAGAACATTTTCGCGACAAAATACATTTTTATGATGAAAAAAGCTTTATTAATTTTCAAATACTACAGTTCTGTCATACTTTCATGCAAACACTGCAAAATGTCAGTAACAAAGTTGGGTTTTCTTAAAAGATGCTCTACCCAAGCCAACTTTCCGCAGATAAACAAATCTTATGATGCCGTGACGCCTTCTTAGAGCAGTACCCAAACGAAATGATATTTAAAACGCTATTGGCTGTTGTCTGCACAGCAGCCAATCCGGGAGCAGCATTCATTTTCCTTGTCGCTCATTGGCTGTATACACTTGGTGTTGATTGGTTGAACCCTGGCCCCATTGCTCCTTCTAAGGCTTCTGGCCAAGAAGCTAAAAGAAAGAAGACAGTAATGAAGCTTGATGAGAAGGTGAAACTTCTCGATATGTTGAAGGAGGGAAAAAGTTACGCCACGGTCAGCCGCCATTTCAAAGTGGATGAGAGCACAGTGAGATATATAAAGAAAAAAGAAAATGAAATAAGAAAAAGTGTAAGTATGATGTACTATGGCACCGCAAAGGCTGTGTCCACAGTGAGCGACAAAACTATTGTGAAAATGGAATCTGCACTCACGTTCTGGATCAAGGACTGCAGGAAGAAGAATGTGCCCCTTGACTCCAAGATCATACGCCAAAAAGCACGACAGATCTACCAGCAGCTATCAATTCCTACAAAGTGCCTCCCAAATCGTCTGAGTTACTGCCTCCTGAAGCACCTCCTGAAGGTGAAGAGGTGCCATCAGAGGATATGTAACTCCTCTGCTTAGCTGTGCAGTCATATCTTCATTGTCATTCATCGAACTGCACAGCTAATTCATCATCATCATCTTTAATCAACATTCATCAGTGGTGAGTACCCTGTTTATATATGTTGTACTAGTGTAAAACAATTGTTTAATGTTTATACATATTTTGTTCTTTCTCTCTATCTCTTGTGATTTTGCATACAATTGTTTCCCTTGTAAACAGAAAACTGGATGTCTTCAATAGTAACTGTATGAAAGAAAATGTGCATGACTGAATACTTATGGGGGGACTGGATTATTTTCACATACGTAACTAAGTCATGCAGTATGTACAAATGTATTTATAACCATAAAATGTAAGATTTACTTTAAAAACAGTATCAACAATATTTCAAAGATTAATATGAAGCATATAGGATGATATTTTAATGTATTTTTGATGAAGGATGGTCTTTTTAGAGATACTTTGGTGTTTCCATGTTCAGGACAGGAGTTTATAAGCATTTTTAGAGGGGGGTTCCAAACATTAGCGGGTTCTAACTCGCGGGGGGGGGTCTGGTATGCATCCCCCATGCATACGGGTGGACCACTGTACTAGTATACTTGTAGTTTCCTGTAAATTGCACTTCAGCCAAATTCTTCTTCATTCAGGGGACAAGAATAAGGACTGGAAGCAGACCTCCTTCATTCTCTACTGAAGAGAGCGAAGGTGAAGTTTTCCAAAAGGAAGACTTCTACAGTGATAACAGGATACCAAAGACGACTACTTTAAGCCGAACTGGTTGTTCCTTAAACAGTAGCGGTGGAGAGGCATTCAAACCTCTCGGTGCTATCCATCCTGAACAGACTGACGTATGTTTAGTAAGATCCTAAGACTGAACCAAAAACATAATCTCTGATTTCCTTGTTCATTCTGATATAACCAGGAAGTAGAGGGGAAAAAAGGAGGAGGACTGAATGTTCTTGCCTGCTCTTCCCTGAACTTGCGATGTTCTCACTCTGTTAAAAGAAGCATTCATTTCCTAAAACCGTTTGTTCGCGCAAATGTGAGCGAAAGTTGACCAGAGTTAAATGAAATAAAAGTTGGTGAAAACTCGACATGTCTTGCTATGCATCTATCTTCTCTGTGATCGAACCTCATGAAGGTGACTACACAGAGGACCTCCTCCTACTTCCTTCAGATGCCTTGTTCCGAGGGACAGCGACACCGATCTTGGCACCTGAAGAATAGCCATTTCTGGCTTCCACAGGTGGGTCCGAGCCACTAACGCGGCTCGGTCCCTTCTCTTGTCCTGCGCCAATATCATGATGGAGAGAGAACTAACTGACTGTGGGGGGGGTTGTACACTCGGAGAGACCCGTACACAGGTATATCCAACACAGCCCCGGTTCCATGAGCAGTGCCCTTGGAACAAGACAGGAGAATGAACCTGGGTTCAAACTTCTGGGGCTCCCGAGACTATATTTTGTGGATAATGTCCAGGTTCCCATTCCGGAAGGAGCAGGTGAGCCAAAGAGACAGCCAATTACTTCCTCTCCATGGAAAGGATGCAGACCCTTAGAAGTCTCAAAGCGAGACATCTTAAGGGGTGAAGAATACCTTCCTCTTCTTAGGACATGGAACCCTTTGAAGAGGGAGATTAGGAAGCATCAGATGATGAAGACGAAGAATGATGACCCTGTGAATGGAGGGTGCTATGTCATGGCAAGGAACCGCAAGGATCAAGAGCAGAGTTCATTCACTAGAGCCGAGCACTCAGATAGGCAGAGCTGTCTGGTCGAGCGGAGAAGAGCCGAGCCAAGTGAACTGAGGAGATCACCACAGCATAATTATGAGAAGAAGCATGTTTGAACCCTGAGGTCCAATACACGAGGACGGTATGTACTTGACCATTCACCCAGAAGGTGTTGCATGCAGTTCCAAGCTCTACATAACCCCAAACCAGACTGAGGAGCGGACTCATCTGTACTGGTAAAGGCTCGTCTCACCATCCAAGCACTGGTAATAGTGAGTGCTCGGTGAGTGTTAGAATTCTTAAGAATTCTCAGGCTCAGTGAGAAAAATCCGACTCTTGTAAGACAATAATCTGGCAAGCCTTGTCTCGTCCTGGTACTCGGCAATATGAAGAAGCCGAGCAATCAGCAAGCGCCAACGAAACCAAGGGATCCAGGCGCTAGGAAAGACCCCTGATTATTGTAATAATCATCGGGAATGCCCATTGCCCGAGTGTTTGGAAATCAAGAAAACCAAATCACCCTGCAAACGCTACAAATTCCAAGGAATTTAATGGCTTAGTGAGACTCCACATCTTCGTTATAACAATTACCGGGGATATCGGCCTTGCCCGAGTGTTTGGAAATGACAGAAAAACCATAACACTCTAAGAATGCCAGAAATTCCAAGGAATTCGAGCATTCAGCATGATTCCCGGGTTTCGTAGTGACAATTATCAGGAATTCTTGTCTCGTCCGAGTGTTTGCAGATTGTAGAAGACCACAAAACACTTGGAGAGTGCTAGAAATTCCAAAGAATTTTAAGCACTCGGTGAGACCCCTGAATTTTGTCAAACAATCATCAGGATGGGGCCACTCCTCAATTCCCATAGAAATCGAGGAGGAACGGGCATAAAAACTACTCCTAAATGCGAGCATTTAAGGCTGGAATGAGAGTACTACAATTCAACACAATATAAGATCGAGGCTCACAAAACGCAAGAACCCATAGGGGACTGCGAATTGAAATTCGTCTAAAGAACAGAAAAAGCCATGGAGACATAGCCTCCAGTTTTGACATAAGATCCTTCCTCAACGACATGGATGTACATCCAGTAGGTCCCAAAGATCCCTCCAAGAACACAGTCGTACAGAAAGCAATCTGCAGGATTCCTCCTATTCACCTTGCCCCTCCCGGCATAGCCATAGGAAGTAGAGTGAATTGGTGAGGAAGACTGGATGCTCTTGCTCGCCTTGCTAGTGGAACTAGCAGGAGAAGCGTGTCACAGGCAGCCATCAATCTGCGGTGATGGCCGCGATGCGAATCTAGGAAAGTGTTATCGTCTGGAGAAAACGCTTTCCGCGGGACCTTCCGTCAACCCTGGGAAAATTAAAGATCCCACCAGGAAAATTGTAATTAATGGCTATTCAGCAAGAGCTCACAAACATCGGAAGATGGCCGATAGCAAAGTGGAGTGTTCACATCCAGGCAGGCAGGTCTACCCGCCTACCAGACGGTAGTTACTGCCTAACCACCTTGTTCAAGAATTTAACGGCCATAATTCCAGCCTACGCTGAAAGTATAATTCCTTATGTAAAGGACCGATTGTTTGTATATCATTTAGGAACAAATGCAAGATCCCATAGGAGAATCCAAATTGGACCCAAAAGGGCTAACGAGAGATCCAATGTCTCCTCAGAGAGCAGCCATCCCTCAGAAGTTCCAAAGAACTTTCAAAGGATTTCACCGCACTCCATGCCGCCAACGCCAGGAACACACACACACACTGGGGGAAGGCGGGATTACGAACAGACTTGTAAGATTTGTGGGTTTGCATGGTCTCAATATACACAAACACACATATAAACACAAGCAACAACAAATGAAGATCCCACTGGGAAAAACAGCTCAACAACTATCAGGGCAGGCAGCAAAGGAACACACGTCTGCATCAAACAACAGCCGAAAGCAAATTGGAATGTTTAAATCCAGGGAGGAGGCCTCCCGCCTCCTGGATGGTAGTTAACTGCCTAACCACCCTGTTTGAAAGTTCACAGTTGTTTACAACTCTGCTGTAAGTGTTTCCTAATGTAAAGGTCAGATGGTTTATATATCATGTAGGAACAATTATCTTTCAAGTCAATTGCTGTTGTTTTTATGGTGCCATAAGTTCTTAGGGATTGTCTTGGAGATGATAGCTATTCATGAGCACTTATGGATTAGATTAATTATGCTAAAGGACTTGAATTTTTTCAGACTTTAAGTACTTTTTTCAAAAGTCTATTTAGTTTTACAACAGCTGCCTTGATGTATGTAAGACATATCTTTATGTGCCATGTGAAGATGTAAAATGACTCTTCATTCACCTTTAAGTAAGCCCCTCCACTGATAAATGTCTCTCCTTCATAAAACAAACTTTGGTAAACAGAATAGTCAATTACTGCGATTGGAAAAAAATGTAAGCCTTCTAACTATAACTCTCAATGTAAGACAGGGAATACGCTTTGTGCAATGCTAATGGGAATACAGAGGGTACCAATTAGGCCTAGTTATTTAAGGTTAAGTTGAAATGAGTTTCTATGTTTCACTTTTATGACCCAGTTGTGCAGGATTAGGTTGAGATGAGTTTTTGTATTTCACTTTTATGATTTATGGTTCTTTAACTGGTCAGGTTAGTATGGGGGTTCACCCTATCGACAAGTAAGACCTGGCCCTAGGGTAAAGCACCACTATACGGTCATTGATCTGTCAAAAGGCCACTTTTTTCACTTGATATTTAATTGGTGAAACAACAATACAATTCAATATTTAAGCATACCATTCAAAAGATTGAAGTTTTGTCAATAAAATGATATTATTATGATACAATAAAGTTTCATACATACTTACCTGGCAGATATATACATAGCTGATATATACATAGCTATCGACTCCGTCGTCCCCGACAGAAATTCAAATTTCGCGGCACTCGCTACAGGTAGGTCAGGTGATCTACCGCCCTGCTCTGGGTGGCAGGACTAGGAACCATTCCCGTTTTCTAATCAGATTCTCTCTTCCACCTGTCTCCTGCGGGGAGGCTGGGTGGGTCTTCAATCATATATATCTGCCAGGTAAGTATGTATGAAACTTTATTGTATCATAACAATATCATTTTCATACATTCAACTTACCTGTCAGATATATACATAGCTGATTGACACCCTTTGGTGGAGGGCAAGAGACAGCTAACTTACTGACTAGACAGGTAAACAACATACGTTGTAGGTATAAATAAACCTTGGTTCCTACCTTATTAGGTGGAAGACTTCGTGGCTACTCCCCAGGAGTCTGCTTCACCTCAAGAGCCTTAGCGAGATAGTGATCTGTGGCCAAGAGTTCTTGCTGGTCTGTCGATGGGGTCTTATCCACTTACTCGGCAGAGCCTAACTGGCATTTGTCAAGGGGTGCTAATCCGCTTATATGACAACACGCCTTCTTTAAGGAGCACACAACCGATCCCGATCACCCGATCCTAACCCCCGTGTTAGTTCTAAGATTGTTAAGAGTCATCCCCAAACTCTTAGCAAGCAACCACAAACTTGAAAATCATACATACAAAATCAAACAAAAATTTTGTACCCCTCTAATAGTCAGCTGTCACTCGATTTCCTAATGAAGAGAAGTGAAGGCCGCCAGTGCGACATCTGACACTCCCATGCACAGGAAACACAAGAACACATCCGACAAGAGGGTTACGTACACATATTTAAGGATCGGTGCTCTCTCCTTTACCCAGAACCGTCTGTGCTGACACAAACGGACCTAGAGAAAAACATTTCTCATACGTTACTCGCACATCTTTTAAATAATGAGATGCAAATACTGAGTTGCATCTCCAATAGGTTGCGTCCAAAATATTTTTAAGTGACATATTTCTCTGGAACGCAATTGATGTCGCGATTGCCCTTACCTCATGAGCTCTTACTCTTAATAGATTAAAAGAGTCATCTGGGCAGTTCTTATGAGCCTCGGTAATTACACTTCTAACAAAGAAGGCCAAAGCATTTTTAGACATAGGTCTCTTGGGGTCTTTCACCGAGCACCATAGACCATGTTGTGAGCCTCCCAACCGCTTCTTTCTGTCCAGATAGAATTTCAGTGCTCTAACTGGACAAAGTGATCTTTCTATTTCTCTGCCTACTAGGCTAGTAAGTCCTTTTACCTCGAAACTCCTAGGCCAGGGATTCGAAGGGTTCTCGTTTTTGGCAAGAAAAAGTCTGGAATGAACAAATCGCAGAATCTTCTTTGAAGCCAACTCGTGACTCAAGGGCGTGCAACTCGCTGACCCTTTTAGCCGTAGCCAGAGATAGCAGAAATATACACTTTCTAGTGATATCCCGGAATGAAGCCGTATGAGGTGGTTCGAACTTTTCCAAGGACAGAAATTTCAGAACCACATCTAAGTTCCAGCTCGGAATCCTAGGCTCTACTGACTTCGACGTTTCAAAGGAGCGGATGAGATCGTGCAAATCTTATTATTCGTCAAGTCTAAGCCCCTGTTCTAAAGACTGACGAAAGCATACTTCTGTATCCTTTAATTGTTGGTACAGAAAGATGTAACTTTTCCCTCAGGAAAAGAAGGAAATCCGCAATTTCGGTTACAGAGGTATTGGAAGAGGACAGCTTCTTTGACCTGCACCAGTTTCTGAAAACTTCCCACTTCGATTGGTACACTCGCCTAGTAGATGATCTGCGGGCTCTAGCAATTGCGCTTGCCGCCTTGCGAGAAAACCCTCTCGCTCTGACAAGTCTTTCGATAGTCGAAAGGCAGTCAGAGCAAGAGCGGGTAGATTTTGATGGTACCTCTCGAAGTGGGGTTGTTTGAGCAGATCTATCCTGTTTGGAAGAGATCTGGGGAAGTCCACTGTCCACTCCATCACCTCCGTGAACCAAATTCGGGATGGCCAATATGGGGCTATCAGAGTCATTCTGGTTCCCTTCGAGGCCACAAACTTTCTGACTACTTCCCCCAGAATCTTGAATGGGGGAAAAGCGTACACGTCTAGCCCTGACCAGTCCAGGAGAAAGGCGTCTATTGCATAAGCCCTGGGATCTTCTACCAGGGCGCAAAATGTATCTATCCTTTTGGAGAGAAACGTGGCGAATAGATCTATCTGCGGTTTCCCCCAAAGATACCAAAGGGTCTGACAGACTTCCGAGTGGAGGGTCCATTCTGTAGGAAGGACCTGGAACCTCCTGCTCAGTCTGTCCGCTCTCACCGTTCCTCTCCTCTTGAACAAATCTCGTTAGAAGAACCACGTTCCTTTGATTTGCCAAATCAGCCCAAATCAGCAGATCTCTTGCCAGTTCGTATAGGGCGAGAGAGTGAGTTCCTCCTTGTTTCTTGACATAAGCCAGAGCGGTCGTATTGTCGGAGTTTATCTGTATTACTTTGTCTCTGACTATCTGCTCGAAGCTCCTTAGTGCGAGGTGAATCGCAAAGAGCTCCTTGCAATTTATGTGCCATGACACCTGCTCTTCCGACCAGGTGCCTGACACTTCCTTGGACCCTAAAGTCGCACCCCATCCTGTCTCCGACGCGTCTGAGAACAATGTCAGGTTTGGGTTCCGAACTTCTAAGGATACTCCTTTGTTTTCTTCTAAGGGGGTCAACCACCACCTTAATTGTTGCTTTACTTCTAATGAGATTGGAAACGTGTCCGAGAGCTGTCCTGTCTTCCAACTCCAACTGCTTCTCAGGAAGAACTGAAGCGGACGGAGATGTAGTCTTCCTAGAGGAAAGAACTGTTCGAGCGAGGAAAGGGTCCCCAGAAGGCTCAACCATTCCCTCGCTGAAGTACGCTCTTTCTCTAAGAAGCTCAATACTGTGGCACAGCCTTTCCTTACTCTCTCTTGAGAAGGAAATACTCGAAAACCCCGAGAATCCATCTGAATCCCCAGATAGACTACGTTCTGGCTGGGGACCATCTGAGATTTCTCAAGGTTCACGATTAATCCTAATGTCTTTGTCAATTCCAGGATTGTTGACAGGTCCTCCAGACACTGCTTTTGAGACCTGGCCCTGATGAGCCAGTCGTCCAGGTATAGGGAGACGTTTATCCCTTTCATGTGAAGGTGTTTTGACACATTTTTCATCAAGTCTGTAAAGACTTGGGGAGCCGTAGAAAGGCTGAAACACAGGGCCCTGAACTGATAGATCCTTCCCTCGAACATGAAACGAAGGTACTTCCCTCGACGAATGGTGGAATCGGGACGTGGAAATATGCGTCTTGAAGATCTAGGGACGCCATCCAATCTCCTTGACGGAGAGCTGCAAGTACTGAGGCAGACGTTTCCATGCTGAACTTCTGTTGTTGTACGAATTTGTTCAGCGAACTTACATCCAGTACCGGTCTCCATCCCCCCGAGGCTTTCGCTACGAGAAACAAGCGATTGTAAAACCCCGGGAGCTTTGATCCAGTACCAGCTCTATTGCTCTTTTGTCCCACATCTGTTCCACCATTTGACGAAGAGTATCCATCAGAACAGGGTCCCTGTATCTGGCTGACAGTTCCCTCGTTGATGTTGTCAAGGGGGGCCTGTCCTTGAATGGGATATAATAACCCTTCTTGATTATTGACATCGACCAAGGATCGGATCCTATGTCTTCCCATGCTCCCGCAAAGAATTGTAACCTGGCTCCTACAGGTGTCTGGAGGAAAGATTTCTCATTTTCCCTTCTTAAAGGGATGGAAGGCAGATCTTTCCCCTTTTTTCCACCAGGGGGGGTTGACTTTCTTCTGACGATGGATCTAGCCTGAGGGCCTCCTCGAAAGGGCTGCTGTTGTTGAGCTGGCCTAGAGGCTTTCTTTTCCTCACTCGCCACAGGTCTATTTTTCCTTGAGGATTGCCTTAAAAGATCTTGAGTGGCTTTCTCAGTTAGTGAATGGGCAATGTCTCTCACCAACTGCGAAGGAAATAAATGTTCAGAGAGAGGCGCATACAGCAAAGCGGATCTCTGCGAAGGAGAGACGGCCTTAGTGAGAAAAGCACTATGAACCGCTCTCTTCTTTAGTATTCCCGCACCGAAGAGGGAGCACACTTCCGCCGATCCATCTTGAACCGCCTTATCGATGCATGTAAGGATGCTATGCAAGGTCTCAGGGCTTAGTTGTTCTTTTTCATGGGACTTCTTAGCAATAACCCCAAGGGACCAATCTAGGAAGTTAAATACTTCTAAGGTATGAAAAAGTCCCTTGAGGAGATGGTCCATTTCCAAAAGACCCCATGTTGCTTTCGCTGAATTTAAGGCATGTCTCCTCGACGAGTCTAACGAGACCTGTAGAAGTCCGATTCAGCTGAAACGGGCAGAGACAATCCCATATTTTCTCCCGTTTCGTACCATATGCCTCTCCTACCCCTTAGTTTAGCGGGAGGCATGCAAAAGATCGTCCTTCCTAACTCCTTCTTAGTCTTGATCCAGGCCCTTTTCATGGATATGGCCGGCTTCATTTTCAGGAAAGATGAAGACTTGTGTGCCTTCGTACTTGAAAACAGAGAGCGAGGAGAAGGAGGAGCAGCTGGAGTCAATGCATCTCCATATTCTTCTAAGAGAAGAGCAGAAAGAACTTTGTAATTCGAAAGCCCTTCTCTGTTAGTAACTTCATCCTCCGAGACGTCATCTAAATTAATAGGATCGGAAGGAGAAGGCTCCCTTCCCTCCTCTGTCTCCTCTCTTGATTTCTTCCTTTCCGAAGAAGAAGCACTTCTATTAGGAGAGGGGCTAGGAGTAACTCTCTCCTTACGTTTATCATTAGGCGAGTCACGTATCACTGCTTTACGCCTGTTAGACTCCTGTCGGATGTCAAGCTCTTCATGAGGAGAATGCGCCTGGCGTTTAGCAGGAGTATCTCGCTGAGAATACTCCTGGGGCCTGGTAGGAGTATCCTGTCTGGAATACTCCTGGCGCCTGACAGTCGTTACACTCTTCGAATACTCCTGCCGTCTGGTAGGCGCATCTCGCTCCAAATATCCTCCTGGCCTGGTTAGGAGTATTAAGCTCAGAATACTCCTGGCGCTTGGTAGGCGCATCGCGCTTCGAATACTCCTGGCGCCTGGTAGGAGTAAAAAGTCTAGAATACTCCTGGCGCCTGGGAGGAGTATCGAGGTCAGAGTACTCAAGGCGCCTGGCAGGAGTATCTCTTCCCGAATACTCCTGACCTATGGAAGGCGCATCTAGTTCCGAATACTCCTGTGGCTTGGTAGGAGTATCGCTCCTGGAATGCGCCTTTCGAATGGCAAGTATATTGCGCTTATCGGGCGCTATACTCCTATCAGGAGTTCTCTCTTCTCCAGTTGGCTCTTGTTGCTTGGATGAAGATCTGGGCCTAGAACGATCTACAGTAAAGTCAGGCTCTTTGCGCCTACTTGGCGCCTGGCTCCTAGTTGGCGCCTGACGCTTGGCAGGAGTTACTTCCTTTCCCACGTCTCGCCTGCCTAACGCACCGCTCCCCCCCAGAGATGGCCGCTTGTGCGACAACTCCCCTGGAGGGTTCGTCGCGCCCGACAGGAGATCGGTATTTGGATCTCTTAATCGGAAGCCTGTCATCCTTTTTACGAGTAGGCTCTTTAGAAAGTACTCCTACCAAAGACGCTAATTGCTCCTGTACATTCATCAAAATTTACCTGGTCGAAGGCTCATTCGAATCAGGAGAAGGAGATCTGGAAGGCGCTCGAGAGTCTTTTACATTCCAAGGATCTAACTCCTTTCTAGCTTTCTTGATTACCGAAGGCGCATCCTCTTCAGTGAAGCGCTCGGGGCTAGAATTGAGCTCAGGTTCTTTCCAATTCCTTTTCAGCAGACGTGAAAGCTTCGATTCCTTCCATCCTCTTCTCGGAGAAGGCGAACTAGATGATGAAAAGCACTCACGAAGGACGCTTTTCCTATAGCTGTCCCTGGCAGTCTGAGATGTATAAGATTCTGCCGAAGGGACGCCTGATCGTTGGGGATTCTCCACGACCCCCATAAGGCTTTTGACTTTCCTTCTCCTCTGGGCCAGGGAGCTTGGAAGAGGTCTAGGCCTGGGAGCGTCGCAGAGACAACCAGACGCCCCCTCCACTACACTGGGGACACTAACATCACTCGAGAAACCACATTCACTTCTCTTACCTTCCAATGCTTCCATTTTTTCTTGCATTTTTTGAAGGGAAGCTCTGAGTTCCGCTATTTCTGAGGCGGAATCAGAGGGATTAACTTGTGAACGGGCTGAAATAGAATGGGCATAATTATGAGAAGAAGAAGAAGCTACAGAACTACTAGACATTTTCCGGCTTTTGTAAGCCGCCTTCCTCTCTCTATCTTTCTCTAACTTCTTCAAGTAAGAAGTCAGATTCTTCCATTCTTGCGCACTCAATCTCTCACACTCGTTACACGTATTCTCAATTGAGCATTCAACCCTTCTACAACCACTGCATGTAGTGTGAGGATCTACCGAAGCTTTCGGAATCCTCACCTTACAGCCCTCATTCACACACACTCTGAAGCTAACACTAGAATCAGACATATTCACGAAAATCCAAAGCGAAGTCCAAAAAACAGTCCACGATAGCGAATGCCAAACAACGATCCAAGTACGTCACCAAAAATCAGTCGAAAGATGATCAAAAGCGTTGTGAAAAAAGAATTCCAGTCAGGAGGAAGTAACAACAATGTTGATACTACCGGCGACAGAGAGAATCTGATTAGAAAACGGGAATGGTTCCTAGTCCTGCCACCCAGAGCAGGGCGGTAGATCACCTGACCTACCTGTAGCGAGTGCCGCGAAATTTGAATTTCTGTCGGGGACGACGGAGTCGATAGCTATGTATATATCAGCTATGTATATATCTGACAGGTAAGTTGAATGTATGAAAATGAGATATATGAAACCACCATATGAAGTAAAATAAGCATGTGAAGTCTTCGTAACATGTGTGTTCAAGGCAGTTTTAAAATCCAATATGGCATGGTATTGTTGTGAGTGCCAGTTGGTTCTACACTCGTGGACACATTCTTCCCAGCGCTCATTTACACAATATTTGTGTACGTATACGCATATGTAATGTTTATTGATATTACTCAAGATTGTAATTGTAATTGTCTGGCTGAAATAATTTGTTATTCATTTCTAATAATTGCATGGCTGAGACAAATGTAACCTTTAATGCATGCTAGGAATGGCAAGTCATCGTTGCCAATTTAGTGGAACTTGACACATAAGCTGATGCCTTTACAAACTGTTTCCATGAATTCTAGATGTCACAGTAATGCAATAATGATACAATTGCTCTAATATTTATGTATATATATTACAAATTGATACGCTAAATTCACTTATTTCCACAGTTTTGTGTAAGTCTCATCCCAAGTTTGGAGGATAAACACAAACCAATTGGCAACAGTGATAAAAAATGTTCACAGCAAAACCGAAGAAATATGTGTCAGGAATCTGGTTACTTCTACAATAACGAATATTTGAAAATGAATCATCATGAATACATAATAAATTTATGCAATTCATAACCTTATTCTGGTCTTTAACTAATCACTTAAATGTTATGTAGCCCTCTCCTCTTCTTCCCGAACAATCACAAGCGTAAACACCATCGTCATTTAAGATTGTTGTGAAGAAAGTGTCTATGGGTACAAGTGGTGTGCACATTTAGCAAAGGAAATGGGAAGTTTGTTGACACAAGTGACTCCGCAAACATTATGATGACGTCAATCTTCTACACGTAAGGTGTTCTAAGTAAAAATTTCGAAAGTGTCATGGAGATAAGTTTGCACTGCACATGGCTAGACTTTCATTAACTTCTGTTTAATTGGAAATTATGGCCTTAATTTTTAACTTAGGAAAAAACTCTTACTTCGAGAGGAAAGCAGAGGTCTCGAGGTGTGGCTCCCATGGAGGTTGGCTTATGACTGACGTCTAATTCAGGATACTGGAAGTGCTGAAGTTATTTTTTGGGCAAGTGACCACGCCACGGTACAGGTGTCCGCCTATCTGCACAGCGGTGCTTTACCTATAGGTCATGTTCTTATGTTTTTTGTGGCTGAAACTTAATATACAAATTAACCATGTACGTACTAAGTACTACTAGTGTTGCAATACACTTGTTTTTGGTTCCCTACATTAATACCCCGATTCCCCTCTGTTATCCCCTAGCCTAGTCATTTGCATCCACAATGACTGTCAGAAGTGCATAAAGCATGATTTTTGCAATTGGAAAAAATGTATGGGTACTATAATTTGCAAGAAATTAAAGAAATTCATGGTATTGCCCACACCACTATGCACTAGTAGTATGCTACTAACCAATGTAGGTGTTTTTGGAGAAAAACATTTATGCCATAGGCTTCTCAAACATTACCAGTTGATTCCTTTTCTGGCTGAGAAAAAATTAGTCTTTTCCTAGCTAATGCTACATCTACATAGGTATAAAATAGCATAAGCAAATTCTATATTTAACAGCTACCTAGGGGGATACACCGCAATCGATCCATCATCATCGCGTGGCTCAGCCATATTCGCTCAATATTTAATTGGTGAAACAAGAATACAATTACATCTTTAAGCATACCATTCAAAAGATTAAAGTTTCTTCAACATAATGAGATATATGAAAGTGCCATACGAACTAAAATAAGCATGTGAGCTCTTCATAAAATATGCTTTCAAGGCAGTTTTGAAATCCAATATGGTGGCAACCGCGTGACTTGCCGTTCGTAACCACAGACAACCCACCATCTTTCCCAGCCTTCCCAGCACTTATTTGAGCAATGTTAGCCTATATATGAAAAGTTTATTGATCTTACTCAAGATTGCAGTTGTAATCAGCACAATAAAAATGTTATTGTTATAATACAATTAAGTTTGTTCATACTTACCTGGCAGATATATATATAGCTGTATTCTCCGAAGTCCGACAGAATTTCAAAACTCGCGGCACACGCAGTGGGCGGCCAGGTGGTAGTACCCATTCCCGCCGCTGGGAGGCGGATATCAGGAACCATTCCCATTTTCTATTCATATTTTATCAGTGCCACTGTCTCCTGAGGGGAGGTGGGTGGGCACTTAATTATATATATCTGCCAGGTAAGTATGAACAAACTTAATTGTATTATAACAATAACATTTTGTTCATGAAACTTACCTGACAGATATATATATAGCTGAATCCCACCTTCGGATGGTGGGAAGAGACAGAATAGGATTTGTAGGAAACTTAAATTAAGTAGATGATGTACACCTTGGTTCCTCACCTGTTAGCAAAGTAGACTCTGTGATTACTGTCACTTAAGCCTGCTTGTGCTTAATCAGAGTTGCCAGCCAGGTGGAGACCTGTAGTGCTGGTGCGCTCTGGATGCTCTGTCAACGGGGACGTGTCAACGTGACAAGAGCATAGAGCCATACATATGAGGGCAACGAAGCAACTGACCACCACCTGACCAACTATCCAAGACCCCCTGAACACTAAGCTAAGAGATGGGAGGTCTTCACCAAAGACTCACCACAACCAAAAAACACAACAACTAAAAACTAACCTAAACCTAACTAAGGGATAGGGAGAGAGCTACCTTCAGCCCCCAAGACTGTGTCTGCAGAAACGTATGGCCCAAGAGAACAACAGTCCTCGTATATCGTTCTCACATCTCTCAAGTAGTGTGAGGCGAATACTGAATTGCTCCTCCAAAAGGTGGCGTCAAGGATGTCCTTGATCGACATGTTTCCTTTGGAAGGCAAGCGAGGTTGCGACAGCTCTGACCTCGTGAGCTTTCACTCGCAAGAGGCTCAAATCGGTCTTCTGGTAAGACGAATGAGCCTCTTTAATCACGTCCCTCAGAAAGAACGCCAAAAAGCATTCTTGGATAATGGTATATCGGGCCGTTTAACCGAACACCACAGATTATCTGAGGGACCTCGTACCTCCTTTGTCTTGTGGACATAAAACTTTAGAGCCCTGACAGGGCACAGGGCTCTCTCAGGTTCTTGACCCACAAGGCTTGTCATACCCTTAATTTCAAAGCTCCTTGGCCAAGGGTTAGACGGGTTTTCATTTTTCGCTAAGAAAGTGGGACTCAAAGAGCAGACCGCATTGTCACCTTTGAAGCCCACTCGCTTACAAATGGCTTGAATTTCGCTAACTCTCTTCGCCGTCGCCAGAGCAGTTAGGAAAAGAGCCTTCTTCGTTAAGTTCCTAAGAGACGCTTCATGGAGAGGCTCGAAAGGACTCGACATCAACAGTCTAAGGACTAAATCTAAGTTCCAAGAAGGAGGCCTCGCCTGAGGTATCTTGGAAGTCTCAAATGATCTCAGGAGATCGTGAAGATCTCTGTTGTCAGTAAGGTCAAGGCCTCTGTGTCGGAAGACTGCTGACAGCATACTCTTATATCCCTTGATGGTCGGGACTGCCAGCTTCTGCACATTTCTTAAAAATAGCAGGAAATCGGCTATCTGGCTCACAGAGGTAGTGGAAGAGGAAATTCCCTCCTTTCTACACCATGCCCTGAAGGAAGCCCACTTCGACTGATAAACAGCTCTCGAGGAAGTCCTCCTTGCGTTGGCGATCGCTTTCGCAGCTGCTTTAGAAAAACCTCTCGCTCTGGCCAACTTTTCGATAGTCTGAACGCAGTCAGACCCAGAGCGGAGAGGTTTCGGTGATATCTTGCGAAGTGGGGCTGTCTGAGTAGATCTTTCCTCCAGGGCAACGTCCTCGGAAAGTCTATGATGAAGGACATTACCTCCGTGAACCATTCCTTCGCGGGCCACATCGGGGCGATCAGAGTCAACCTCGTCCCCTCCGATGCCGCGAACTTCCTTACTACTTCCCCCATGATCTTGAATGGCGGGAAGGCATACAAGTCCAGGTTCGTCCAGTCCCAGAGCAGAGCGTCTATAGCGACTGATCCCGGATCCAACACAGGGGAGCAATAAAGAGGCAACCTCTTCGTCCTCGACATCGCAAATAGGTCGACTAACGGACGTCCCCACAGTCTCCATAGCTCTCGACAGACGTCCTGGTGCAACGTCCATTCCGTCGGCAGGATCTGATCCTGTCGGCTGAGAAGGTCTGCTCTGACGTTCTGGACTCCTGCGATAAATCTCGTCAGGATCCTGATTCACCTCGCATCTGCCCGACAGCAGAATCTCCCTCTCGCTAAGTAAAATAGAGGACGGGAGTGTGTACCTCCCTGATTCTTTAGGTACGCAAGGGCTGTGGTGTTGTCCGAGTTGACTTGGACAACTTTCTCTGCAACCTTTTGCTGGAAGAACTGTAGCGCCAGGAAAACCGCCGCTAGTTCCTTCACATTGATGTGTCAGGACACCTGTTACCCCCTCCAGGTGCCTGACACTTCCTCCCCTCCTAGTGTTGCTCCCCATCCCGACACCGAGGCGTCGGAAAACAACACTAGGTCGGGGCTCAGAAGCTTTAGGGACAACCCCTCTCGAAACTTCCGAGGATCTAACCACCATCTTAGATGGTTCTTCACCGATTTGGTGATCAAAAAGGTCGCATCCAGATCCTCTTTGACTCTCCATTCTTCTGCTAAGAAAAACTGGAGAGGCCTGAGGTGTAGTCTTCCCAGGGAAACAAACTTTTCCAGCGAGGAAATGGTCCCCAGCAGACTCATCCATTCCCTCGCCGAGCAAGCTTCCTTCCCCAGGAAGGCCGAAACTCTCTCTAAGCCTTGCAGCTGTCGTTCCTGGGACGGAAACACTCGAAAAGCCACTGAATCCATCTGAATCCCCAGATACACGATGGACTGTGTTGGGGTCAGATGCGACTTTTCGAGGTTGACCAGAAGTCCCAGGGACCTCGCCAAGGCTAACGTGAAGTGAAGGTCCTTCAGACACCTTTCTTCTGACGATGCTCTGATAAGCCAATCGTCGAGATACAGGGACACTCTTATTCCTGCAGAATGTAACCATCTGGCTACGTTTTTCATGAGCATGGTAAATACCATCGGAGCCGTGCTTAAACCGAAACAAAGGGCTCGGAATTGCCAAACTTTGTCCCTTAACATAAACCTCAGAAACTTTCTTGAAAGAGGGTGGATAGGCACGTGAAAGTATGCGTCCTGTAGGTCCAAGGACACCATCCAGTCGCCCGGTCTTAAGGCTCCTAGAACCGACTGAGGCGTTTCCATCTTGAATTTTTTCTTTTCTATGAAAAGATTCAGGCTGCTTACGCCCAAGACTGGACGCCACCCCGACGACTGCTTTGGTACCAGGAAAAGTCTGTTGTAATATCCTGGTGACCCCAGGTCTAAGACCTGTTCCACCGCTCTCTTCTTGATCATTTGATCTAAAAGATCTAAAAGAACCTGATTGGTTTCTCCCTTGGTATGACGGGGAAAGATCTCTGGGAGTTGTGGATAGAGGAGGAGGGTCCAAAAAGGGGGGGGGATCTTGTACCCCTGTTCCACTATCTTGAGGGACCACGCATCTGTATCTCTCTCTCTCTCCACGCCCCCGCAAAGAACTTTAGCCTGTCTCCGACCGGCATCTGAAGGACTATCTCACTTAGAGGATTTAGGTTTGAAGGAACCTCTTCCTCTTGCAAGCCCTCTCCCTCGAGGAGCAGCTCTCGAGGGAGGAGCGCCACGAAAGGGTTTAACCTTCCTAGGTGGTCTTCCAAAAGACGACGTGGTAGGGACTGCGGGACGTCTTGAAGACTGGGCCAAGAGGTCCTGGGTAGCCTTCTCCTGTAGGCTCACTGCCAGGTCCTTTACCATAGCCTGGGGGAAGAGATGGCTCGAAAGAGGCGCAAAGAGAAGCTCCGCTTTCTGCGATGTAGAAACAGACCTAGCTGTAAAGTTGCAGAAAAGCGCTCTCTTCTTGAGAAAAGCAGTGCCGAAATGAGACACTAACTCTTCCGAACCATCCCTGACGGCCCTGTCCATGCAGGATAACACATTGGACAGCTCCCCCAGACTCAACGAGTCAGGACTCCTAGATTGAAGATCCAGGACTCCCAAGCACCAGTCTAGAAAGTTAAAGACTTCCAGAGTCCTTAACAGACCTTTCATGTGATGGTCAATCTCCGTTGGCGTCCACGAAATCTTAGCGGTCGATAAAAGAGACCTTTTTCTGTGCATCGACCAGACTAGCAAAGTCCCTTGGGAAGACGACGGGATCTTAACTCCTACTTCTCCTTTGGTCTCATACCAGATGCCGCCTTTTCCACTGAGTCTTGAAGGCGGAAGGGCGAAAGTCGACTTGCCCTGATCCTTCCGACGTTCCATCCAATCCTGCAACTTCTTGAACGCTCTCTTAGTGGACAAAGAAGTTTTCATTTCCACAAACTCCGGAACCTTGCACGACTGAGATGACGAAAACTGAGAGGGTGGAGACTTGGGAGCTGCAGGCTGGACCTTCTCACCAAAAGAAGAGCGTAACAGTCGAACCAGCACCTTGTAGTTGGACACAGACGAAACTGAAGGCTGTTCCTCCTCAACTGAGTCCGCCGGACTACTAAGCTCTCCTTTCCTTCCTCCGAAGAGGCAAAGGAGATTGAACCTCTGGAGAGGGCGTGCGCCCAACGGGTCTAGCCTTCAACAAAGGCTTTCGAGGATGACTGATATCAGCCTCTTCAAAGCGACCGACCTTCTGTCGATCCTTAGAGCTCGAAGAACGAAGAGCGTCTTGACCGCGCTGAGCGTCAAGAGAGGCTACTCTTACTCGCTCTAGAGGAGCGTCCTTACGCTTTCCGCTCAAGCGTCCAGCTTTCGCTTTCAAAGCGTCCTTCTGGGCGCTCTCGAAAGCCTTCTCAACAGGCAAAGCGCCAAGCAAAACATCCCGACGAGCGTCTTCAAAAGCTCCTGCCGAGCGTCTTCAAAAGCGTCCTCCAAGGCTTGTCCTGCCGAGCGTCCTCAAAGGCGTCCTGACGCGCGGGCTGATCAGGACGTCGAGAGGGAAGAAAAGCGTCCTGTCCACGAGACTTCCTACCCGTATAACGAGAACGAGGAAGCTCCGAAGGAGAAGCAAGCGGAGACAGAGACGAACGAGGAGATGGAGAAGGGGACTGCCTCGTCCTCTTGACAGGCAGTCTAGCGTCCTTCCTACGTTTAGGCTCAACTGCTGCTGGGCGAGTCTTTTGAGCCATTAAAGCCGACAATTGGTCTTGAAGAGACACAAGAATATTCTTCGTTGGCGAAGAAACAAGAGGAGGTGAAGGGCTGCGCCTGCGAGAAGACGAGGGGCGAGGGGACGCCTCCTTCCTTCTCACAGGTACAGCAACCTGCCTCTCCGAGGCGCGAGAGAAGCGCTTCTCAGCGTTGTCCTCAGACGACGTCCTACCTCTCTTCTGTGGAGGAAAAGCGTCATACGACGCAGGCGAAGACCGCAACGATAACGGAGAGAGGGGACGTAAAGCGTCCTCCCTCGGAAAAGTCCTTTTCAACGGACGCGAGTCTCTCCGAGCGCTCCACCCCTTGCGCGGGGAGGGCGCCTCGGAGGACGAAAAACAGTCCTTAAGGATGCGAGCCTGAGCACGCTCCTTGGCAGCCTGGGAACTAACAACAGGTCCTGCCGAAGGGACGCCAGATCGGTGGGGAGCCCCCGTAAACCCTCTGCGGCTTTCGACATACCCACTCCCTGAGTCCTGGGAGTCCGATAGAGGTCTAGGCCTAGAGGCATTATGGGCCGATCTGACGCCCCCTCCACAACACTAGGGGCACGATCACATACTTTACTTGAGCCGTTTTTTGTTTTCTGGGGCCAACACTTTGGACTCTAGAGTGCGTAACGACTCTAGAATCAGAGAAAGGGCATTACCTTCTCCAGACACAGAACCAGGGCCCTCAGGCAACAACACAGGATTAGGTGAAGCAAATTCTACTGGTGTTAAAATAGGAGAAATGTTACTTCCCTTACCTTTCGTAGAACCGCTCTTGGAGGAAGACCTCCTGATCCTATCGCGCTCAAACTTACGCCGATAGGACTCATACACCTTCCATCCATCATCAGTCAAACTTTTGCATTCAATGCATCGATCATCCAACAAACAAACATGCCCCCTACACCCCATACATACTGTGTGGGGGTCTACCGATGATTTCGGTAGCCTCACCTTGCAATCACTCCTCACACACTCTGAAGCTCACTGAACTTGATCCCGACATCACGTTCACAGAAAAGCCAATCCAAATCAAAAAACAGTCCCACTATCGCGTATGCCAATCCAACAATCCAGAGTCAAACCAAAAGTCAATCCAGATACTTAGAACGAGTCAAATCCAAAATCCTGGGCGGAGGTCTGTAAACAGGTGTTTACCGACCGGCGACAGAAAAAATATGAATAGAAAATGGGAATGGTTCCTGATATCCGCCTCCCAGCGGCGGGAATGGGTACTACCACCTGGCCGCCCACTGCGTGTGCCGCGAGTTTTGAAATTCTGTCGGACTTCGGAGAATACAGCTATATATATATCTGTCAGGTAAGTTTCATGAACAAACAATATTTTGTTGCCTATACGTATTAGTGAAAGTATGAAACTTTTTATTCCCAGGGTCATGGTTTGAATTGAAATTCATTTTTACCTTGTAATCGGTGGTTTTATCCTTACTGCCATCACAACTGAAACTCCACAGTGCTTATTTGAATGTAATTATACACATTTTGGTCTTAATTCACTCCAAATTGCACTTGAACCACAAACATAGTTACGGGCAGTACACGAGTACATGGTTTATGAGGTGCAAAGCTTTATATTCCCTTAAATGTTTACTTTACTCATTATTTAGTTTAACTTTACTTTATTACTTCAAAATGTTTATTTAATTCAGGTCTACTATCCCTTTTATACAACTGAGTTAACCCCGAAAAATTACAGATATTTCTGAAGTACTTACGAGCAGACAACGGCAAAATGACTCAATGTTGCCAATCTAGTGGAGCTTCACACATACGCCGATGCATTTACAAACTGTTTCCATGAATTCTAGTTGTCATAGTAATGCAGTAGCCTAATGATAAAATTGCTGTAATATGTAGATATTTGTATATACGTACTACAAATATATAAGCTAATTTCACTTATTTCCCCGGTTTTGAGTAAGTCTTATACCCAGTTTGGAGGGTAAACACATACCAACTGGCAACACTTATAAACAATTGAAGAGCGCGAAGAACGTCGGAAGTACCATTCACAATCAAAACTGTTGATATTTGAGTCAGGAATCTAGTTACTTTTTCAACAACGATATTTTCAAATTCATAATCATGAATATGTAAAAATATTTATGCAATTAATGACCTTATATTGCCGTTTAACTATTTATTTAAATAATTATCTAGTGCAAGCTGCTGCTTCTTCTTCTGCTAAAAATGATATTGTAATGATACAATTAAGTTTGTTCATACTTACCTGGCAGATATATATATAGCTGTATTTTTCCGAATCCGACAGAAATTTAAACACTTACGACACACGCAGTGGGAGTCAGGTGGTTAGTACCCATTCCCGCCGCTGGGAGGCGGGTATCAGGAATCATTCCCATTTTCTATTCATAATTTTTATTTCCACTGTCTCCTGAGGGGAGATGGGTGGGTACTTGATTATATATATCTGCCAGGTAAGTATGAACAAACTTAATTGTATCATTACAATATCATTTTGTTCATGAAACTTACCTGTCAGATATATATATAGCTGAATCCCACCTTTGGTGGTGGGAGTAGACAGAATAGAAGATTTTAGGAAACATATATATGCAGATAATTGATATCTTGATTCCTTACCTGTTAGCATAGCTGACTTCGTGGTTACTGCCGCGTAAGTCTGCTTGTGCTACTAGAGTTGCCAGCAAGGTAGAGACCTATAAAGCTGGTGCACTCCAGATGATCTGTCAACAGGGGCAAGACCACGACGTGACTAGACCATTGACCATACAAATGAGGGCAACGAAGTAAAACCAAACCACCTGGCGTAGCCTACCAAAAGTATCCACATAGACTAAGCTAATGGAAGGGAGATCCGCCGCAGGCGGTCAACCCCACAACCATAACGCAAGTTAAAAACTCCCCTAAACCATTAAAGGATAGGATGAGCGCTACTTCTCCTGCCCCCAAAAACGTGTCTGCAGCGACGTATGGTCCGAGCGAGTAACAATTTTCGTATGTTGCTTTCACCTCCCGCAGGTAGTGTGAAGCGAACACCGAATTGCTTCGCCAATAAGTGGCGCCCAAAATATCTTTGATTGCCATATTTTTGTGAAAAGCCACCGAAGTAGCAATAGCCCTCAACTCGTGGGCTTTCACTTTCAAGAAGCTCCATGTCACTTCCACTACACTTTCAATGGGCTTCCTTAACCGTACTTCTTAAGAAGAACGCCAGTGCATTCTTCGACATCGGAAGATCTGGTTTTTTCACAGAGCACCACAAGTTCTCCGAAGAACCTCTGCATGCTCTGGACCCCCTTGCATGCTCTGGTCTGCAAATAAAACTTGAGAGCCCTGACAGGACACAGGACTCTCTCAGCTTCAGGTCCTACTAGCTCCGACAACCCTTTGATCTCGAACGTCCTCGGCCAAGGGTTGGAAGGGTTCTCGTTCTTTGCTAAGAACGTAGGACTTAAGGAACAAACTGCACTATGATCCTTGAACCCAATATGCTTGCTTATGACTTGAATTTCGCTAACCCTCTTCGCCGTCGCCAGAGCGGTTAGGAAAATGGTCTTCTTAGTAAGATTCCTAAGCGAGGCTAAATGGAGCGGTTCAAATTGACTCGACATGAGAAACTTAAGTACCACGTCTAAGTTCCACGATGGTACTTTCGGTTGGAGAACTTTCACAGTCTCAAATGATCTAATGAGATCATGAATGTCTCTATCATTCGCTAAGTCGAGTCCTCTATGCCTGAAGACCACAGAAAGCACGCTTCTGTAGCCTTTAATCGTGGGAACGGCTAGTTTCGCTTCTTTCCTAAGGTGAAGAAGGAAATCTGCTATTTGGCTCACAGAGGTTGAGGTGGAGGAAATGCCCTTCCTTCTGCATCAACTTCTAAAGACAGCCCACTTGATTGGTAAACTGCGATTGAGGAGGGCCTCCTTGCGGTGGCAATCGCCGTTGCCACAGGTCTTGAAAACCCCTCGCTCTGGCCAACTTCTTGATAGTCCTGAACGCAGTCAGACTCAGAGCGGGGAGGTTTTTGTGGTACCTCTCGAAGTGGGGCTGTCTGAGTAGATCTTTCCTTAGGGGCAGAGTCCTTGGAAAGTCTACTAGGAAGGACATCACCTCCGTGAACCAGTCGACCGCTGGCCAGAAGGGGGCGATGAGGGTCATTCTCGCTCCTTCTGATGCAGCGAACTTCCTCATTACTTCCCCGAGGATTTTGAATGGGGGAAAAGCGTAAATGTCTAGTCCCGACCAATTCCACAGTAGGGCGTCTGCTGCCACTGCTCCCGGGTCCAGAACTGGGGGGAGCAATACAGTGGAAGTCTCTTCGTTCGGGAAGTTGCGAAAACGTCCACATGAGGACGTCCCACACAGCTTCCAAAGCGCCTGGCATACTTCCTGATGAAGGGTCCATTCCGTCGGCAGAAGCTGTCCTTGCCGACTGAGAAGGTCCGCTCGCACGTTTTCCACGCCTGACACAAATCTTGTCAGAATTGTGACGTTTTGCGACTTCGCCCAAATCAGGATCTTCGCGATGGCGAACAGAGAAGGAGAGTGAGTTCCCCCCTGTTTCCTGAGGTATGCCAAGGCTGTGGTTTTTTTGTCCGAGTTTATCTGAACCACTTTGTTGGAGACTTCCTCTTGGAAGAACCTTAGAGCAAGGTAAACCGCTGAAAGTTCTTTTAGATTGATGTGCCAGGACACCTGTTCCCCTCTCCAGGTGCCTGACACTTCTCTCCCTCCGCCCTCCCAGTGTTGCTCCCCAACCCGTGGAGGACGCGTCGGAGAACAACACTAGGTCGGGGTTACCGAAGCTTGAGCGAAAGTCCTTCCGCAAGCTTCTTTGGATCCAACCACCATTTGAGGTGCTTTTTCACTTCTTCCGTCAAAAACAAGACCTCTTCTAGATCCTGTTTGCGTGACCAATTGCTTGAGAGGAAGAACTGAAGTGGTCGGAGGTGCAACCTTCCAGAGAAACAAACTTCTCCAGTGAGGAAATGGTCCCCAGCAGACTCATCCATTCCCTCACCGAGCATGTTTCCTTCCCTAGAAAGGCTGACACTTTGTCTAGGCATTGAAGTTGTCGCCCCTGGGACGGGGAAAAGCCCGAAAAGCCACTGAGTCCATCTGAATCCCCAGATAGACTAAGGATTGAGAAGGAGTCAAGAATGCGACTTTTCGAGATTCACCAGAAGTCCCAGGGACCTCGCTAACGACAGAGTCGTGTGAAGGTCCTTCAGACACCGTCTTGCGATGAGGCTCGAATAAGCCAGTCGTCTAGGTAGAGAGAGATCCTTATTTCCGCAAGATGGAGCCACCTCGCAACGTTCTTCATAAGAACGTGACACCATCGGCGCCGTGCTGAGACCGAAGCAGAGTGCCCTGAATTGGAAAACCTTCCCTGCCCTTTCAGGACAAACCGCAGGTATTTCCTTGATCGGGATGGATGGGGACGTGAAAGTATGCGTCCTGAAGGTCTAAAGAGACCATCCAATCCCCGGTCTTAAGCTGCAAGCACGGATTGAGGTGTCTCCATCTTGAACTTCTGCTTGGTAACGAAGCGATTTAGACTGCTGACATCCAGAACGGGGCGCCACCCCCCTGACTGCTTCGGCACTAGGAACAGACGGTTGTAAAACCCCGGAGAACTCCGGTCGAAGACCTGTTCCACCGCCCTGCTTCTCGATCATTTGATCAGTAGATCGTGAAGCACTTTCTGCTTTTCTCCCGGATACGAAGGAGACAATCCTTTGTGTCGAAGACAGCGGGGTAACATCAGGAAAGGAATTCTGTACCCCTTCTTGACGATGTCCAGAGACCAAGCGTCGGCACCTCTCTCTTCCCATGCTTTCGCGAAATGTAGAAGTCTGGTCTCCTACCGGTGGCTGAAGGACTTTCCCTCTCACTTCTTGCTCTTGGAAGGAGCGGGAGATCTTGCCTCTGAAAGAGCCTCTTCCTCGAGGGGCTGGCTTCGAGGAAGAAGCAGATCGAAAGGGCTTCGATTTCTTCAAAGCAGAGGACCCAGAAGACGAAGTAGTAGTAGGCTTCCTAGAAGACTGTGCCAGAAGGTCTTGGGTTGCTTTCTCCTGGAGACTGGCAGCTATGTCCTTTACCATAGACTGGGGAAGAGATGTTCTGAGAAAGGAGCGAAAAGAAGATCCGCTTTTTGCGCTGGTGATACCGACTTTGCAGTAAAATTGCAAAAAAGTGCTCTCTTCTTAAGCAGTCCCGTGCTGAAATGAGCAGCCAATTACTCAGAACCATCCCTGACGGCCTTGTCCATGCAAGACAATACACTGGACAGCTCCCCCCAGACTGATGAATCGAACTCTGGACCTGGCATCCAATACTCCTAGGCACCAGTCAAGAAAATTAAAGACCTCTAGTGTCCTGAAGAGGCCTTTAAGGTGAAAGTCTAACTCACTATGCGTCCAAGAGACCTTAGAGGAAGACAGAAAAGATCTTCTGGCGGCATCCACAATACTACCAAAGTCTCCTTGAGCTGAGGCTGGAAGCTTAACTCCGACGTTTTCTCCCGTCTCATACCACATACCAGCTTTGCCACAAAGTCTTGAAGGTGGTAAAGCGAAAGAAGTCTTGCCTGAAGCTTTCCTCTTTTCCATCCAATCATGGACCTTTCGAAAAGCTTGCTTCGTAGAAAGCGACTTCTTCATTTTCACAAAGCCCGAGATCTTAGTAGCTTTGGATGACGAAAACTGAGAGGGAGGAGTACGTGGAGCTTCAGGTTGGAAAGTGTCTGCAAAGACTGACTGTAGCAAACGAGTCAAAACCTTGTAGTCCGTCGAAACTGGAGCCAACTGCTGTTCTTGTCCACTTCGACGAAAGCGTCACTAATTTCCTCTTCAGACACTGGAGAAGTCGGAGGTAGTAAAGAAGAGTCACGAGCTTTCTCAAAAGAGAAAGAGCGGCGAACAGGAAGAGTTCCCGCTTCCGCTTGCGGAGGTGGAAAACTGACGTCCGTAGGCGCGCGCTTGGCGTCCGAAGCCAATCTACTGGCGCCGATTGAAGCGCGCTCGACCGCAACAGGTGTGCACCTGGCGTCCACTGGCGCGCGCTGAGCGTCCACTGGCGCGCGCCGAGCGTCCACTAAAACGCGCTGAGCGTCCACTGGCGCTCGCTTACCTTGCACCGAATCACGCTCGGTGTCCACTAAAGCGCGCTGACTTTCACAGAAGCGCGCTCGGCATCTAAATGAAACGCGCTTCTTATCAACAAGTTTCGTAGCAGCAGAAACAACCGCTTCACGAGAGCGAGAAACGAATTTCTCGCCTCCTCTAGAAAGTTGCTGGGGAGCAGAACGAACTCCAGAGGGAGACTCAAACGGAGAGAGAGAAGAGCGAGGAGAGGGAGAGGGAGAACGCCTCGACCTCTTCACAGGAAGATTGTCATCCTTCTTACGGCGACGTGGAACAGTCTCTCTCTAAGAAAAAACATCCTCGAAGTTGCTGCTGAGAGACTGGAGAATCTTGCTTGTAGGTGAAGCCTCCTTTTCTGGGGAGGGGGCGGGCTGATCCTGTGAGCAGGCGAATGGCGAGGGGACGCCTTCCTTCCTACTCCCAGGAACCGTCACTCACGCACCTTAGAGCGACTGCGGCGCTCGAAATGAAACATCTAGGAAAGACTCCGCCTCCGAATAATCCTTACGCTTCTTCTGCGGAGGAAAAGCAGCAACGCACTATCAGGCGACGAGCAAAGTTCCGGAGAACAACTTGGACGTGAAGCGTCCCGAACGCGAGCCGTCCTTTTCAGCGGACGTGATGCGGTATGAGAGCTCCACCCCTTGCGCGGGGAGGAAGCTTCAGAAGAAGAAAGCACTCCTTGAGAAGACGTGCACGCGCAGCTCCTTGGCAGTCTGGGTAGGTTCGTCAGAAGCTGCCGAAGGCACGCCAGATCGGTGGGGGTTCCTCGTAACCCTCCTTCGACTTTCGACATGCTCTCTCCCTGTAATCTGGGAGTCAAGCAGAGGTCTAGGTCTAGAGGCGGAATGAGGCCGATCTGACGCACTCCGCTACACAAGGGGCACTTTCACTGCACTTCTCTTCACTTTTGCTCTCAGAGCTAACACTTTTGATTCTAAGTTACGAATCGATTCAAGAATTAGCGATAAGTATTACCTTCTACCGACACTGTTTCAGGGGCCGGAGGCAACACTACAGGGGTAGGAGCATAATCTACAGAAGGAGGTTAGCAGAGAAGAATCATTATAAATCTTGCCTACCTGAAACACTCCTGGAGGAAGACCTCCTTAACCTATCTCGCTCAAGTTTCTTAAGATAGGTTTCATACGCCTTCCATTCCGACTCTGTTAATCTTTCACTCCTTACAACGACTTTCAAAACGTACATTCATTCCCCCTGCAAACTTTACAAACAGAATGTGGGTCCACTGAAGCTTTCAGTAGCCTACCTCTACATTCGGACATAGAACAAAATCTAGCGCTAGCAGAACTAGACCCTGACATCTTGATCAAAGAAAAATCAATACCAAATTCAAATCAATCCAAAGTCAACGTGTGCCAAGCCACCGATCCAATTCAGATACCAAAGAAAAAACCAAAAGGGATACTCAAGTAGCTAGTAAGTTTCCAAAATCTGGACGGAGGTGCTGCAAACAGGTGTTTTCAGCACCGGCGACAGAAAAATTATGAATAGAAAATGGGAATGATTCCTGATACCCGCCTCCCAGCGGCGGGAATGGGTACTAACCACCTGACTCCCACTGCGTGTGTCGTAAGTGTTTAAATTTCTGTCGGATTCGGAAAAATACAGCTATATATATATCGTAGTTCCCTTGGATAAGTGGTGGTTGGAAGTCGGTGTTTATGGTTGTTGTAATGAAAGTGCCCTAGCGTCTATGGGTACAAGTAGTGTGCAGATTTAGCACAGGAAATGGAAAGTTTGTTGACACAAGCGACTCCGCAAACATCGGGATGGCGTCAATCTTCAAAACATTTATAGATGTAAGTAAAAATTTCGAAAGCATCATGGGGGTAGTGTGCACTGTGTTTAGCCACACTTTTTATTACCCTCTGTTTAATCTTAAAACATGGCCTTTATTTCTAACTTTGGAGAAAATACTTACTTCGAAAGGAGAGTGGAGGTCTCAAGCTATTCCTCTCACCACAAACAACTCATGACTAATGACCATCTCCGGTGTCAGGACGTGTTAAAAGTACTTTTTCGGAGGTTGGCCACAAACGTGGTAGTCAGTGGCTCGGCTAGTCCATTCGGTTGTTTACCCTAACCAATATGGGCATTTTTGGAGAAAAATATTTCTGCCATAGGCTCCTCTAACATTACTAGGGTAAACAATCACGGACGATCCACCATCATCACGCTGGCCGGGTCTTATTCACTAGATATTTAATTGGTGAAACAAGAATACAATTACAACTCTAAGGATACCATTAATTGGTGAAACAAGAATACAATTACAACTCTAAGGATACCATTCAAAAGATTGATATATGAAAGCACCAAATGAACTAAAATAAGCATGATTATCACAATTACATGAATAGCTGATAATAATCTGCATGAATAACAGGTAAACTGTTCTGCAAGAAAGTTGAGTATAGCAATTCATTTACAATAGGTACGAGAGTCAAGATGTCGTGACTTCATAATACAGGACTTAAAAGAACGTTCTAATTCTGAAAAATAATTACTTAAATTTGAGTCAGAATCGAGTTACTTTTTCAATAATGAATATTTTCAAATTAATCATCATAAATATGTAAAATATTGATGTTTTACTATATATTTAAATAATTATCTAGTGCATGCTTCGTCGTCTTCTTCTACCAAAAAAGTAGTTTCCTTAAAAACGTTGTGGCCAGGGACAGTGTTCCGACTGTTGTGATGAAAGTGCCCAGCGTCTCTGGGTACAAGTGGTGTGCGGATTTATCACAGGAAATGGGAAGTTTATTGACACAAGCGACTCCGCAAACATCGAGATGGCGTCAATCTTCCAAGTTATTTAGGTAAGTGTAAGTAAAAATTTTTAAAGCGTTTTGGTGAAATTTGCACTGCGTTTGCCACCCTTTTCACTACCCTCTGTTTAAAGCTTTAAATTTGGCCTTAATTTCTAACTTTGGAGAAAATACTTATACTTCGAAAGAAGAGTAGAGGTCTTTAGCTGCGTCTCTCACCAACAATAAGTCGCAGCTGATGAACATCTCCGGTGTCAGAACACGTTATAAGTACTTTATCGGAGGGTGGCCATCCGTGACCGTCGGTGAGTTGGGTCAGTCCATGCGGTTGTTTACCCTAGTTGTTTCCTTTTCTGGCTGAAAAAAATTTGTCTTTTCCTAGCTAATGCTACGTCTACATAGGGTAAAAAACCGCATGGTACAGGGGTGGACCATGTACGATCAATGTGTACAACCCCAAAAAAAGTACATTATAATGCGTCCTGACATCGGAGATGGGCATCAGACGCGACTTGTTGTTGGTGAGAAACGGAGCTAAAGACCTCTACTCCGGTGTCAGGACGCGTTATAATGTACTTTTCTTGGGGTTGTACACATTGATCTTACATGGTCCACCCCTGTACCATGCGGTTTTTTTTACCCTAGGTATAAAATAGCGTAAGCAAATTCTATATTTGACAGCTAGTTGTAATATTCAGGGGGCTTGATCCTCGTCTAATTTACAATAGCTACTTAGCCTATTATACCAACTTGGCTAATATTCCTTCAACTCACAATTTATAGCAGTTCAAAACACCACGCTGATACCTTTGATGGCAAAGGGTTTAGTGTCTATCGTCGACTCTTGATAATTTCAGGAAGACATTGTAGTTTTCTATTAACTTCTCACCACGTAGGCGCCTGAAAGGTCTTAACCAATTATGCGAGAAGGGATTACATGTAAACAAACCCCCGTCTTCAAGGGAGCTATATGTTCATTCTTCGCCGCCTTCCATTTAAGAGGTTAATCCATTCTAAGCGATAGGTATTTCTTGGAGATTGACTTTTTCTACAGTACTTTGATTAAAAATTGAGAATTTAACGTTGTTTTTTTGGTGTTCGACTGTAACTAACTTGTATTTTACATTAGAACTCTATCCTACGGTAAGTGGGACCCGTTGGGAATGCGGAGTTCGGGTGGGGTAGACCACGGGGAGAATTATTACCCTAGAAGTCTATCTACCTGGGAGAAGGTTGTGGCATGTTATTGTGGTATTTCCTGTTATATATGACGTTTGGAACACGAAATACAAGCAGAAATAGACGACGAATAAACCGAGAATTTAGCCGTTTCATAGCCAAAATGTATCTGTTACTACTACTATTACTATACCGGATGCTACTGCGCATGCGCGTTGTTATAGAGAAGCTTTTCGTCCAAACACCGACTTCTAAGTATCAATCACGGAGACAGAGTGAATTACTCATATGAAGATAAGCAAAGAGCGTCAATCAAGGAGAGAAAGAGAGTTAATTACTTATATGAAGATTAATGAAGATACAAAGGAAAAATTCCTAGAAAGATGTGAAAATGAGATAGTGAAGTTGATGAATGCCAACTAGAACTATTGGAAAGCTAAGAATATCTCAGTAGAAGAAATGGAAACAAAATTTTGGAAGAGTTTTAGATATTGACAAAATTGAACCTACATAGTTTACAAAAGAAAATAAAAAGAAATTAGTTTAAGACAAACTATAATAAGAAGAAAAGATGTGCAGATGTTCATGAGAGAAATATTTGAAAAACAATAGCAACAACAAAAACAAAAAGTCCAAAATTTAGTGAATGGAGCAGTAATTCAGTATGAGAAAAAATTAACAAATGAAATAAAGCATGATCAGAATAGTAGTAAAAGCTTGCATATGTATATAAAGAAACTTAGAGGAGAAAAAATAAAAACTAATTCCAAAATTGAAATTTATGATGCCCAAGGTGTCAAATTGAAGAAAAACCATAGAGACAGAATTAAAAACAGAATTGAAACAGTTCTGGAAGGACATCTCTCAAAAACATGAAAACTCGATTATTCAAGATTGGAACCCAGAGAGGAGGAAGCTATATGAGGATGAAATAAGAAGAGCACAAATCTCCAAAATTTAAGGATGGAAGCAGGATCTATAATACTATAATAGAGATGTCCAAAATTTAGTGAATGAAGCAGTAATTCAGTATGAGAAAAAATGAACATTGAAATAAAGTAGGATCAGAATAGTAGTAAAAGCTTGCATATGTATATAAAGAAACTTAGAGGAGAAAAAATAAAAAAGAATTCCAAAATTGAAATTTATGATGCCCAAGGTGTCAAATTGAAGAAAAACCATAGAGACAGAATTAAAAAAAGAATTGAAACAGTTCTGGAAGGACATCAATCAAAAACATGAAAACTCGATTATTCAAGATTGGAACCCAGAGAGGAGGAAGCTATATGAGGATGAAATAAGAAGAGCACAAATCTCCAAAATTTAAGGATGGAAGCAGGATCTATAATACTATAATAGAGATGCCAAAAATTGAGATAGAACATTGACGTTGTAACATCAGCGATACCAAGGAATTTTGCCCTAATGAAGAAAGTTGGAATAACAGAAGCTAACATAAAACAGCGAATACAAAAGCTCAAGGATGGAAAAGCTCCTAGGCCTGATGGTCTTAAACCAGAAGTATTCAAAATAGTGAAAGATAGTGAAATATGCATTAATGATCTGAAGAGGGCATATAAATATATTTTGGAAAGTGGTGAGGAAAATCCAAACTGCGATATATCTAAAACTATTCTTATTTCAAAAGTAGTGCAGCCTACAGTTAAAGAGTTTAGACCTATTGCTTTAACAAATATTTCATATAAGATTTTTATGGGCATTATAAGAGACAAAAGTGAAAACGCTTAACTAAAAATGACCTAACAAATGTACTTCAAGCAGGATTTACAAATAAAACGAGAATAACAGACAATCTTTACATGTTAAAACACTGTATCGAAAATAGTTTTATGAGAAAACAAACTCTCTTTGTAATTTCATAAGGCATTTGATTCTGTTAATAGAGGCAAACTAATAGAAACAATGGTGACATTCAAAATCGATAGTAACGTCATTGAAATCATTGCAAATATATACTTCCATGACCGTACAGAACTTTTCATTAACAATAATAAGCAAACAGAACTAGAAATAACCCCAGGGATAAGACAAGGTTGCAATGGCTCAACAATATTATTCCTGCTTGTCACTTCTTTAATCATAGAATAGCTCCAATCAGAAAATCTTGGATAAAGAGATGAATTGTCAAGATAGTAGTCCTAGTCTTTGCTGATGATGGCCTTGTGTTGGCACAAAGTTTTGAAGAAGCAATGAGCTCTATAAGTATACCGACAGAAATAGCAGCCTTATGCGGATTGACAATAAATAAATAAAAGAGCAATATAATGGTATACTATAACAGGAAAGAAGTATACCCAGAAATAATTGAAAATATAAAGATAGTTAGTCGAAAGTATAAAATATTCAGGAATAAAGATAACTGACAAGAAAGAATGTTTCAAAGATAATATAAATGACTGCATATTAAAGGCTAGACACTCTGCAAATGTGATATACTCCACACTTGCTAATGTTTGTAATAAAATTTTAATTGGAAAAACTTTCTGGAAATCTATTGCAATGCCATCATTTCTTTATGCAGCAGAAATATTGGAATACACCGAAGAAGAACTAAAGAGTTTTCAAAGAATAGACAATCAGGTGTATATAGAGCCATTCTAGAACTGCCAACTTATAGTACTAGCAGTGCGCTGAGATCGGAGATCGGAGCTACTTTATATTAAGCGAGAGATATTACACATAAAATTTTTTTTGTGAAACATTTTCTAGAAAATTAAAGTAATGAGTTACTAAGAGAGATATTCCTACATCAATTTTACGAGCAAGAAACAAAGTTCATTAAGAAAGTAAAGAGATACATGGAAATACTAAATGTAAATCTGTCAGAAATAAAGAATTTATCTATGGCAATGTTGAAAGAAAAAGCAAGAAAGGTTGATACTGAAATGTGGAAGTCAGAAATGGCAGATAAGGAAGCATTGAGAATATATAAGCATTATAAAAAAGAAGTAGAAGTTAGTTGGTTTGGTAACACAATCAGAACTAATTTGCTGACTAAGGCAAGGACAGACACTCTAGATTTAAGTTGGAGGGGTAGATTTAAAAATAAAAATGCAAAGTTTATGTGTGGGCATGTTGGTGAGACGTTGAAACGTTTTATATTTCGTTGTGAGCTGTACAAAGAAGCAAGGGTGAATTATGAATTATTACAACCCTATATCAAAAACGAATCTGAATTACTAGCTGTTATACTGGGTTTCAGAAGTCGTGACAGAAAACTAATAGAAATTTTTAAAAATCCCATACAGGAGCTATTAACATTATATAGTTGTTACTGTTGTTGTTGTTGTTGTTGCTGGTATTACTATTGTTATTACTAGTGGACCCAATTTCACAGAAAAAATTGTCTTACAAAAACATGTTGGCCTAAGAACTCCAACCATTGTGGTCAAGGCCTATAAGCATCTACTCTTGGATCTAAGCGGTGTCTAATATAAATGGTTCCTTTAAATTACAGGACTTTCTTAGCATACAGTCACTGAGAACTAACTAAACAGTAATGTACAATCACTAAACACTAACATTCACAAGACACTTATACTCACGAAACACACAATATACACTTACACTTACTAAATACTCACACTTAACATACACTCACACTCAATAACACTAAACACTCACTGAATCTCAACACTCACTATACATTGAACACTCACTAAACTCTCACTAAATACTCACTATACCACAAACACTCAGTAAACATTCATTAAACACTCACTGAATTCTAAACATTCATTAAGCACTAAATACTTACTAAACCCTAATACTCATTATACTCATAAACACTAAACAGTGAATGAGCATCCACTCATTAAACACTTTAACAATAAACATTCACTGAACCCTAAACATTCATCTTACAGGTGTCCGAGCGAGAGTTTTTTACGGGATAATATGGGCCCTTCATTCGCCTTTTCCTCTAGAAAACACCTGTTTATTTTGTGTACGATTGCCTTTTCTCGGCTGTGAAGTTGATGTTTATCCATGGCTGAGAGATGACCAAGAATGATTTGTAAGTCGGTGTCAAAGTTACTCCATACTTCAGTCAGGGCAAAACTTTGCCATATGCTTTTTTTCATATTTCCTTGCTCACCAATTTATTCTATACCTACGATATTAAGAAATCAAGATAGCTGTAGAAAGGAGAGCTGCCTCCAGACATGTACAGTGACCATCAAAAGTGCCCCCTATAGAGAATCCAAGGGGCTTATCCTTGGGTTTAAACGCACGTGGAACTGTTTCAAATATTGGCAACAGCGTCAAAATGATATGCCATGTTGATAGGAGATCTAACTCTGTTTCTTGTTATTGCATAAAAAACTTCTGTAATGGGAGAAATGGCTTTATCTCTCTGTTGCTGTTATAAGTTTGGCAGATATGCGGCAATTAATCACACGTGGGAGGACACAAACAGCTACCGCCAGTGAGCTCTGGTCATTTTGGAAATACTATAAACATTCGCAAACCATTCAATAAAACCCAAAACACGCACTAAACATTCATTGAATACTTAGCGCCTCAGTGGCGTGGTCGGTTTGGTCTTGGACTACCACCTTGACGGCCGCGAGTTCGATTCTTGGGCATTCCACTGAAGCGTCAGAGATGTGTATTTCTGGTGATAGAAGTTCACTCTTGACGTGGTTCGGAAGTCACGTAAAGCTGTTGGTCCCGTTGCCGAATAACCACTGGTTCCATGCAACGTAAAAACACCAAACAAACAAACAAAAACAAATACCCAATAAACATTCAATAACATTCACAAAACCCTAAACACTCGGTAAACATTCACTAAACTCTAAACTAAACATGCACTAAACACTTACTCACATACATTCACTAAACACTCTCATACATTCACTAAACACTTACTAAACCCTAAAATTTTGCAAAACACTTACTCATCAAACATTAATGATATAAAAAAGAATTCACAACCTCACTATTCCCTGTTCTATTTGCGGGTTACCAGACCTTTAAAAATGCCCGCAAGGCTTTGCAGCACCGCCCTGGTGGAGGACCACCAAACTAAGTAGTACTGGTATAGAGGTCGCAACTCCAGGTATATATATATATATATATATATATATATATATATATATATATATATATATTATACTCTAAGTGAGGGATATGGTTGGGGGTTTTCGGGTTGAGAGACCACTGAACACGTATCTAACCGATCATGTTATAAAATTAACCCTACATTGCGTTAGGGCCGAGTGAAGTCATTGGGAGGATAACGCACTAGTTTACTAATCCTTTCGCTCCTTTTTTTTTTTTTTATATAACATGTATCTAACCGATCATGTTATAAAATTAACCCTACATTGCGTTAGGGCCGAGTGAAGAAATTGGGAGGATTCACGCACTAAGTTACATAATCCTTTCTCTCCTTTTTTTTTTTTTATAAACATGTGTTATTTCTTCAGTCTTTTATCTATAATCCGTTTCTCATATGCTTAATATGTGCATTTACGTGTTCTCACTACTTGATTTTACCCTATATTCAAGATCACCTTACAATTCAGGACAGACCCCTTCAGAATGCCTATGGGGTGGGAGGAAAAGACGCTTTTAGGACGTTTCGATACCTTACTGTTGTTGACGTCCAATTGAGGGGGGTTTGGAGGTGGTTATACATGATTTATATATGATTTCTACAAGTCACTCCCTTCTCTTTCCATATTTCCATCTGTCAATTTTCATTGCACCATACCATTTTACAACACATTGCTCGCCTATAAAAAATTTTTTTTTTGGTTACCTTATTCGTTTCATATAACATTTACATTCATATATTTGATGTTATTTGTTTGCAAACATTCCAATTTAAAAGAAATTACTATCTGTATTTCGTGATGGCCCTTTATTTTAGCTTTTGATTTTTGTTTATAGGTTGGTCTAGGAACCGAAGCCCAGTAAACAATAACTCAACGGTTTGGAGTGAGAATATCTGAACAAAAAGTATTTGGAGAGAATGGAATGGCAACAGAAAAAAAAAGAAAGAGATTCGTCGACTTTCTCAACAGGAAACGATGAAGAAGACTCAGAGGAGGAGGAGCTACAGGAGGCTTTACCATTGTTTCATATATGTAGAAGTTAGCAGGATTCTATCATATCTATGTAAACTAAATGTTTTTGTAAGCTGTTTTTTTCATAAGAATTTGGGTTTTTTTGGTGGCTGATCTTAGGATTTCCTGAAAATCTCATCGGCAGCCCTGTTAATTAGTAGTTACCAAGATATGATTATTAAAAGCCCTAATTGCTAACTTCCTGTAACCACTGTGGCTAGTTGGCGCAGCGCAACATCACCTCAAACCAGTACATACCTGCTTGTCAAGAATCTTTACAATTGCGGATAAAGTGCGAAGTTCCGTTCCTCCACCCCCTTAAACATTGGGAACAAAACCTAATATAAAAAAAATGATAACATGTAGAGGAACAGATACTGATAATAACAACTATTCTTTAATTGTAATAATATTCCATTCAGTAATTTCTGGAAGGACAGGCGATTTTTATCCATTTCATAATTTCTCCTTGAGTAATAGTATATACATATATATATATATATATATATATATCTATATATATATATATATATATATATATATATGTGTGTGTGTGTGTGTGTGTGTATGTGTGTGTGTGTGTATGTATATATAATGTGTGTTTGTGTGCGTGTAGTGATGCTTCTTTAAGTAGTTACTGGTCTGTTAATAGAGATAATTACATAAAATATATCTGCAATTTTTTTTTCCGAGATTTTCTTGACAAACTAAAGTGATCCACACTCGTTGACCTGCGCTATGAGTCTGACTCTGGGGTCTCACGGGTCTGGGCGACAAACGCGCCTTACATTCTCGTACACGAACTTACAAACTAACTCACTAACAGAAATACATGAACTTGATTCGCCCCTCGAATTGGGACCACCTTGACGTGTGGTGAGGGGCTCTTGAGCCCAAGGAATTTGTTCCCGGGCCCGGGTTCAAAACCAAGATTCCCATACTTCATTATATATCTATTATATATATATATTATATATATATATTATTAACATATATAATATATATAATATATATATATATAGATTATATTATATATATATATATTATATATATGGTATAATTTTTGTGGAATTTTCCACCTGTAAAATTTATTGGACCTGACAAATAGTAAAAGATATCATAGCTGGGACTGGGTTTATATCCGAAGCTGAATAGTGGGAACAGTGGTAGGGTCATCAACCACCTGATAATGTTCGGACCTGAGAGATATCAGCTTGATAGTTCAAGGGCGGAACTATTCTTCAGGGCTGGACCACGAATTCCAGGGGGGTCTGGTTCTGGGGATAGGACTCTCGGCATTCTTTCCGGTTTGCTCATAATATGATTAGGTGGGGGGATGATGTATTCTTGTAATACTCTCAGTCTTAGCAAGTGGGTTTGGCTTACACTTATGCTATTCTAATCATGTTGTGCCGTCCCCTGTGGGGTAGGGTAGGGACGTGGACATTTGGGAATCGGTTCTCACTTGTGCCATTGGTGGAAGAATAAACTTCATGAAAGGCTGATGATATCTTTTTAACATTTTCAGGTTTAATTTTTCTCTCTCTCTTTTTTTTAAATTTTTATTTTGTATCCTATCCTTTATGAATCGTGATTTTAAGGATCCTAGTACCCATGGGCCTTTTGATGATGATTTGGCAAAGACGACGACCTATGACATGGCCTCGACACGAGTGACAGACCTTGGCATGAATTTGACCATGGGTATGGAATACTCCAGTGGTGGTCCTACCTTTCAAGGTAGTCATCACGAATTGAAAACTCGCCAGTAGAATGTGACATCGAAACTTTCGTTTGGTATTTATTGGTAAAATAATAGAGTTAAGAATGAACTTTGATGAAAATGAAGGAAAATGTGAAGTATGGGTAACTTTTGAAAAACATGAACCTGCACTCAAAGCCAGCAGCAATATTGATAATATGAAACTTTGTAAATTGGCTGTCAAAGGACCACTGTCTGACAAGACTCCTAAAAAACATGGAAGTTTACAGGCCATCACAATGGGCACAAGTGGCTCAGCCAACTTTGGAGGTCAATGCCACTTTTGAAAGAACTCCCAAAACCTCCTATGTGGTTGGTAGTATCTGCCAGAGGAAAATTACAATTATTACAAATTTAGGCGATACATCCAAAAACAAGGGTGGGTGTATTGATATGGGTAACATCTCATGGTTTTGTAAAGGCAGTGTCCTTATTCACGCCTAATCAAAGACCCAATCATATATGCTGAAACTGAAGAAGTTCGAGAATGATGACACGATTAAAGAAATTAGACCACACATGAATTTGATAGAGAGACCTTTGTGAATTGACAGAAAGTTAAATATTGTAAATTAGTCCAACTTCTGTATGGAAAGTAGGAAAAATTCCAAAAGGCAAATATGGTCATTTTAACTTTTGAAGACTCTGATGTACCATCTTATGTGAATTTTGGAAATGAAAGGGTCAAAGTTGAACCATTTTTATCAAAACCTCTGTAGTGCTATAACTGTTTTCAATTTGGTCATCCATCCAGAAAAACAATAAAATTTGTAGTAAATGCTCAGCTCCTGAACATGGTCCTTGTTCGAAACAACCAAAAAGTATTAATTGCGAACAGGATCATACCCCATCCAATGAAAAGTGCAGAAAATGTAAATATGAAGAGGCAGCTGTATGTAAAGCTAACGCCGAACATACAAGCATTAGTTACGCTAAAAAAGTAATTGGTCAGACAAAGACCTATGCTACGGCTCTGAATTCCGTAGCCCCTATAAAAACCCAAGTCAACAATGTACCACCTTTAACTTCTGTAAAAGCAAGAACTCCTGAAACTAAGACCCAGTCATCTGATCTAAGTGCTCGGCCTGCTAGGGTTGAAGCACTACTTTTTAAGGACGATGTGCCTACTTATTTAGACTCATCTCCAATTGATTATATATTCCCGGTGTCTGTTATATCTGTGCAACAAGAAACCCTTAAAGAAATGGAACAAGAACAAACTAGAGGTCCAAAGAGAGTAAGAACTCCTTCATCTTCACCTCCACCTGCTCGAAGTGTGGAGATTTCCAAACCCGACAAAAAATGTAACAAGAGTGAAGCCGACAGCGAGGTTGCTTTTGCCCCTGAAACAACCAAAGACTCAAGTTCATTAGATAAAACGAAATAGTAGTTGACGCCCACTCTGCTCCGTATCAAAAAGCTAATAAAAAAACAAAATGGAGCTAATCATAAGCCACAAGACAATCTAAAGAAATTCTTATAAAGTCCCATAAGGTAAAAAAAAATAGTATAGATTACAGTAGAATTTCCCTTGGTAGATCCTAGCACGAAAAATTCAATGTGGACATTTTACAATGGAACTGTAAAGGACTAAGGACTCATTCAGAAATTCTAAAAGTATTATTGCATGAGCATAACCCAGGGGTTGTATGTCTCCAAGAAACTAAATTAGGGGATGCAGTATACAATCCAGGTCTAAACTATGAGATCTATAAGATGAGCCCCACTGGCGGGGACCATGCCCATGGAGGTGTTGCAATAATTATTACTAAAGCATTGCAACATTTTATTGTTCCTATGAACACACACCTTCAAGCAATTGCTCTCCGGGCTACTTTTGACGTGAAATCATAATCTGCTCTCTTTACCTTCCCCCAAGATGTAGGTTCACTCTTGGAGACATTCAATGTTTAATTGATTAACTTCCTCCTCCTTTTTTACTACTTGGTGATTTTAATTCTCCCAACCCACTTCAGAATGGTAATTTTTTAGGCAGAAGGTAGGATCATTGATGACATTGTTAATAATAATAACCTTACAATTTTTAATGATGGTACTATGACATATCATAATGTCTACACATGATTCATCTGCATTTTAGACTTAAATATTTACTCTTCTTCTCTCTATCTGGAGTTTAATTGGCCTGTAGATGAATTTCTACATGGCAGTGATTACTTTCCCATTCATCTGAAGTTTGTGAGTAATGTGCCCTCGAATTATCCTGTCAAATGGAAGGAAAAGGAAGCAGATTGGGTCAAATTTCAAGAAGGTATTAATTTACCTCAGGAATTTGAGTCCTTCGAGTCCCATATAAAGGTTTATTAGTGCTGAAAACTCAATACCTAAGACCAAAGGGAAACTATGCAGACCTGCTGTTCCATGGTAAGATAAAAACTGAGGTAATCTGAGGAAAATTACCAGGAAATGTTACAGGCATTATAAAACTAGTTAGTCTGCAACAGCAAAATCTATTTACCAAGGGGCTATGGCAAAACAGAAAAAATATCTTTAAAAAGTAAGTAAAAAGAGAATCCTGGCTTTTCATATAAATGTCATAAATTCTAAGACCCCAACCACGTTGGTCTGGAAAAAGATAGGAAAACTAAGTGGCAAATATGTTCCATCGATCGTCAACGCCTTGTCTGAAAATCAATGGAGACCTTATCACCAAGCCAGATGAAGTTGCTGAAAAACTGGGAGAACATTTCTATGAAATATCGAGTTCTAGGAGCTATCCAACTCGGTTCCAGAATATCAGGAATTCAACCATTTCCCTTAATTCAAATTCTGGGAATTGTGAATCTTAAATTGCCAGGTTAACTTTAAGGGAATTAAGGGATGCTCTATCATCTTCTGAATCCACTTCCACCGGGAATGATAACATTCTTTATGGCATAATAAAAAATTTTCTAGATTCTACTATATCTTATTTTCTCAAATTCTTTAACAAAATATGGGAAACTGGAATTCAGTTATTGTTCCCATTAAGAAACCACTGAAAGATCCACATCTTCCTACAAGCTATCGGAAAATATCTCTTACAATTTCTTGTGTGTGTAAATTCTTTGAAAAAATGGTGAATTCTAGACTAATGTGGCATCTGAAAAAATGGTTTGTTATCATCTGTCCAATTTGGCTTTAGGAGAAATCGTTCCACTTTGGACACACTAGTAAGATTATCATCCCAAATTCAGCCAGGTTTCTCAAAACACAGTCAGACTATTGGGGTGTTCTTCGATCTCAAAAAAGCCTGTGACACCACTTGGCGTTTTGGTATTATTAAACTGCTTCATGACATGGGAGCACAAAATAATATGCTAAATTTCATCATACAATTTCTAAGTGATACATATATTAAAGTTAGGGTTGGAAATACCTTGTCTAATGCTATTGAGCTGGAGGAAGGCGTCCCACAAGGCAGTATATTGAGTGTCACCTTATCTACTGTGGCTATAAACAGCATTGTTGAATGTGTCTCACCTCCAGTAAACCCATCTTTGTTAACCTTGCTATATATGTCACAAGTTTTGATGCTATTGCAGCATGTAATTTCTTGCAAAAGTCAATTAATGCAATCAGCGGTTGGGCTGATGACAATGGCTTTCGATTCTCCCCTTCCAAAACTGTGGTGGTTCGTTTTACTAGAAGTGCTAGAAAGGAAACCACCCTAAATATTAAGCTGAAAGACACACTGATACCATATGAGGAGGCTGTGAAGTTTATAGGGATGATTTTTGACAAGAAGCTAACATAGGCTAGTTATATTGACTCCTTAAAGATTAAGGTAAAGAAATCCCTTAACATTTTAAAAGTAGTATCAGGGTTTAACTGGGGTACTGATAAGAGGTCACTTTTGTGGTTATTTGGCTCGTTGTGTAAATCTAAGCTTGAGTAACTTAAGGAGTTGGATGTAATTAATCATGCTGGTCTAAGAATATGCTCTGGTGCGTTTAAGACATCACCTGTTGTAAGCTTATATACTGACACTGAAGAGCTCCATTTAGATTTACTTCGAGAGGAACTGGGATTGCGGTATATGTCTAACAAGGAAAAATCTCTAACGAGGTCAAATGACACTCGTTTAAACAAAACAAAACAACTAACTGGTAATGTAGCATACCTTTTTTCTGTTGAATGCCATCTCTGGAGTTGGCTGAAAATCAGTTTCAAACTAGGCTAATGTAAACTCTTTGTTGTTACAAAAATATACTTTTTATTTCCCAAAATTAGCTAACATGAAAATGGAATAAAATTAATAAAACCTGACTCAAAAAAGAAACGTTAAACTATCATATTCCTCTCAAAATCATGTTTAAGTAAGTACCCCCTTTTCCCCCTAAGTGTCCAAACATTCATAATTTATTGATAGTCAAAATTAGTCTAGAGAAAACACCTAAGGTGACTTCGAATCCATCTGAAATAAAGAGACCATAATTATGACACTATAAAACATTTAAGTTCGTCAATAAAGAATGTGTGCCGCACCTCATTTCTCTTTCTCTAAAACTCAAGTAATTGTCACTTCAAATGTTAACCTTTTCAAAGTTTCTCGTTCTACAGTAACTTGTCCGATGGACCTGCAACACCTCTTCCAGCATCTCTTCTGTGGCTTGTTCCACACTCTATCAATCAAATTCAGTGAGTCCCCCTTTGCAATTTTTCTCCTAGACTATATGTCCTTTTCTGTTCATCACGAACACAGACACCAATTGGCACACAAGAGGCATGCACGCTACATACATGAAACTCGTGATCTTCAGAATGTGTCACTGACCCCAATTGACTTGAAAAGTACTTGTCATCAGATACCAATTAAAGAGTCAGACAGGAAGTACACTGTTTTTGAGGCAAATGGTGGTCTGTATCAATTTTGCAGGATTCATTTTGGAGTAACGAATGGAGTAGCTGCTTTCCAGCGAGCAATGGACAAATTATTTTGACAATATCACAATTGCTGGAACTACACAAGAAGAGCATGATCGTAATGTAGATAATTTTCTATAGGTTGTGGAACGAAGGTGGCTAACTCTAAATGAATCCAAAACTATCAAATCAGTGCACTCCATAAAAGTTCTAGGTTACTGTGTGGGGAATGGACATGTACAACCAGATCCTGAGAGACTTCGTCCAATGCAAACACTATCTCCTCCAACAGATCAGGGATCCCTAAGGAGAACTCTAGGTATGTTTGTTAATTATGCCAAATGGCTTCAAGATTTTTCAAATAAAATTCAGCCCTTTGCAGCTATGAAGAAGTTTCCTCTAGATGCAAAATCTCTAAGTGCTTTTAACCAACTCAAAAAGGAACTTGGAGATGCTACCCTGAATTCAGTTGATGAAAACTTTCCATTTGAAGTTGAGTGTGACGCATCTGATGTTGCTGTCTCTGCAGTTCTAAACCAGAGTGGTAAACCTTTATGTCCAGAACACTGGAAGGAAGTGAACTTCACTGCCACATTGTTGAGAAAGAGGCTTCTGCTATCATAGATGCAGTACATCGATGGAGTCACTATAATAACTGATCAGCAGGCTGTAGCATTCATGTTTGACAATAGAAAGTGTACTAAAGATAAAGAATAGCAAGATACATGAGTGGAGGGTGGAACTTCCAGCTTACAGCTATACAATGCACTATTGCCCAAGGAAGGAGAATGTTGTTCCTGATGCTCTTTCCTGAGCCTCCTGCTGCTAACCTTCTCTACTTCTACACTTACCGACCTTCATAATAGCCTTTGTCATTATGGAGTTACCCGACTGTTGCACTTTGTATGATCAAAGAACCTCCCTTTTTCTACAGATGATGTCAAGAGGGCCTGTGCTTCTTGTAGGGTTTGTGCAGAGTTAAAGCCTCAGTACTGCCAACCTCCGGCAGGTCCTCTCATAAAAGCCACACAACCAATGGAGAGACTCAGTATAGACTTCATGGGACCTCTACCTACTGCTTCATGTAATCCATACATGCTTACTGCTGCTGATGAGTATTTAAAGTTTCCATTTGCTTTTGCCAAAAGGGGTGGCAACAAACTGTACAACTCCATATCACCCAGCAGGGAATGGCCGGGTAGAAAGATTCAATGGCATCATATGGAAGGCAGTCAAGCTAGCTCTCAGGTCCTGGAACTTGCCTGGTAGTCAATAGGAACTAGTACTTCCAGAAGCACTACATTCTTTAAGGTTGTTGCTGTGTACGTCTATGAAACCCACCCCTCATGAGCGGTTCTTTATGTTCCAGCGTTGTTCCAGTCATGCAAGCTCCTTACCTTCATGGCTAATGGCTCCTGGACCCGTATTGTTGAGAAGGTTTGTACAAAATAAAAATGAGCCATTGGTAGATGAGGTCAAGCTTGTGAATAGTAATCTGATTTATGCCAATATAAGGTATCCTGATGGGAGAGAATCTACTTTGTCTGTTTGTGACCTAGCTCCTTGTCCTGAAGGTCATCTCTCTCCCGTCATCCGTCAACCGAAGGAACGAGTACTTTTCATCTTGACACAGCTAAAGAACCTACAATCAGGGTTCCACCAGAGCCAGTGTCATAGGAGGAGACTGTAGCAGATTCAATTCACAAAGAAGAAATGAACAATGATCTTGGGCCTGAACTGAAAAGATCTGCTTGTGCATCTAGACCACCTATGCGCTATGGCTGGGACTATACTTTGTTAGTTTCTATTCTGTTTTATTCTAGGAGGGGAGAATGTGGTACATTATTGCTTAAGGATACTATGTTTTGCTTCTGCCTTTTCCTTCTGTTTTGTTACCTAAGTTTGATGTGAGTGTTGTCCCATCAAGAAGAAGCATTATCTCACTTTGTTTACATCTGGGACTCTGAGAGACAATGGTGGTCCATACACCATTCCTACACATCTTTTAGGTAATTATTAGTAATATTAAGGGTAATAGGATATATATAATAGGGTTAGAATTACTAATATTGTAAGGGATATTACCATTTACTATTATCATAGTAAATTCATATACCATACTAGATTATTAAGGAAAGTATTTGTGTTTGTTTCCAACTGTAGTAATGGTTTAAGTTGAGTAAAGATTGGGAAGCTGCAGCCAAGTGTTTTATTGTCACCACAAACTGCATTAACCAAACCTCTTGAGATTGTTTCTACTCTACAGGGTAATACTTTTACCATATACTCAGAATCGTATAGTGCACTCATGACCATTAAGCAATATAATCCTAAACATCGAATTATTCAATTTGTTCAAGAATGGTTGTATAGGCTTGCTTCCAAATTCAAGTACTCCATTTTTGCTGAGTCCTTATGTAGGCATTGTAGGTGTAATGATAGCTATAAGAAATAATAGTAGATAGGGTAGCATAAAAACAGAGAGAGAGAGAGAGAATAATCAAAGTACAGTAAAAATAACGAGAGAGAGAAAGAGGAAGAGAGGGAGAGAGAGAATTGAACTTTGGTGTGTGAGCCAGAATTTGATCAACAAAACCTTAGTCACGGGAAGTTGAACCATAACACCATCGCAATTAAAATCTTAAGACCGTCATAAAATCTTTAACCTGTGACCTTGCATAAAACCTACTCAGCTTCTATAAAGAATGCAGTTCTGCCTCCTGGAGGAGGTACTAACATGTTAAATTTTTTACTCCGCCTGGAAAATGAGGAATTAACATGTTAACTCCACCTAGATGGGGATGGGGACAAGATAAGGAAACACCACTCGACGAATCAAGAATCCAGTTGGGCGGAGAACCATATCCTGCACCGTCTAAGGAGGTGGTGCCGAATTCGAACCGAGGGTGGCTCAAGTTGAGATTGACAGAAGAAGCCAGAGAGGACTGGCAGCCGTCGTTGAGTACAGAAGCAGAAATATTGCCAGAGTCCAACATTAGCTTTATAAGTTCTGTAGTTGTATGTGTAACTCTAATTCTTTGCACAGTAAAGAAAGAAACTCTGCCGTTCGTCTCATTCAAACATCTCCTGAGAGACTTTGCCTCAGGCTAATAAGATTACTAATCTGGAACTAACATTAAGAAAAACCATAAAGAAGAAAACCACAGAAAAATTGGGGCATCACCACTTAACAGTAGGTGACGAACATTCTGACTATGAAGCAAGAGATGTCATTACTAAAGAGGACATTCTATCCACCATATTCCCGCTACCGATTTGAAATAGACCATTCGTTCATATATCAAAAATAAATGGCAAGCACATTGGCCTTCTCCCTTTCTGGCCAACAATAGAAAGTACAGGAAAATCAGACAAAATATTGAACATTGGCCATCTGGGTTCCAACAAAACCATAGGGTAGTAATTGTTTTATGTCGTCTGAGAATTGGCCACACTCGATTGACCTACAGATTCCTTTTAGATGGGGGAACTGCACTAGTCTGTATAGTGTGACTCCCCTCTTACATGTTATTACATTGCCGTAAGTATGCTGCAGCACGGCAAAGACATTGGTCAGTGGGTAGGGATATAGCAAAACTACTTGGTCCTGATGTAGATATTAATAACAATTGTGGCAATCTTTAGAGACATTGACGTCTATGACTAAATTTGATCTCTTGATACATTACCAAGTATAGTGCATACATTTGCAGTTGTGTATAAATATATAAGTATTTTTATGTGTATTTTTTATTTCTTACTGTTTTACACTAAAGGTTATATGCTTATCCTAAATTCAAAGTTATATTTTTTTATGGAGGATATCAGTTTTGACCAGATATCAACTTTTACCATACTTTAAAGTAATTTATTATTTTATTTTTTCAGTTCATAAATTCACTGATATACATATCAAACCAAATTCATTATAGCGCTTAATAATCCTTTGGATTCCAGTGCTTGGCTTCAAGCCTAAATTTCATATTCCGTTCCATGAACTTGATTCAAGAATTATTAGACAATAATAATATCAACATATGTCTTGAAAATGACTAAAGAGTCACATCGGACTTGATAAAAGCATTAACTACTTTTTAGATAAGGATAATATGAACATTAAATATATGTTAACTGACAACAGACTCACTTGACTGTGACCTCGCTCGGGTCGTTTAGTCTCTTGCCAGCTGACTTAATGACAACCCCAGCGCGTTACTCAAAACAATGCACTGTGACTACCATCTTACTCCAATTCTTCCTCCTTCATTACTCATTGTCGAATATATATTATGGCGTTTTACGAAAGCGCGGATCGCCATGTTACAAGCACGTCCCGTTTTTCACGAAAGTTTTTTTTTTTTTTTTCTCCACATCAAAAGAGCGGCTGAAATTTGTGTCATAAGCCCGTTAGACAGACTTTAATTAACTTTAACTTTAACTTGAAAAATTAACTCAAAGCTTGAAAGCTTGAAATCAAAATATGAAAATCTCCGAAAATATGAAAATTTTGTACAGAACGTCCTGAAACAGACAATCTACGGAAAACTGAAAGCAGATTTTGGTTAGACTGCTGCTTAGTGTTCTTGTCACAACTTTGTCAGATATGCGAGAGGTTTCGTTTAGAAGAAGACAGCGTCATTACTGTTGCACAACATGGAGCCAAAGGAAGCAACAAGTAATGAAAGACAGATGAAGTCCATCATTAAACTTTCCCTGAACGTTTCAGTGTCTGAGCATCAGTTTGATGACACAGTAGGAATAGAGGGCCTTATTTAGGCAAAGGAAACAGTTCATCCCATGCTTTCTCAACAAGTACCTGAATTTTGACATAATTTAAGGAATATATTAGATGGAAATAGTCAGTCCAAGTTTGTGTGGCCTTGTATCGTCACACTCTCAGTCTGTGTTGAAAGAATATTTCCCCAATTAAACCTGGTGAAGACGAAACAAACGCCGCTCTTTTGATGCCATGTTTTGTCACGGTTTTTGAATATTGTTTCATTTCTGAATTTGTACTTTCGTACACTCCGCTATATTGTATGTTATTACATAATACGTCTATGTTTATATATGATATATATTTGTATGCATGTATGTATTGCGTAAATAATATGTAAAATAGGTGCCCCTCCCATAACATTTGTCTGGACCGGTATTACAAGATCTTGTTTTCACGTTTTTACCAAGTATAGCACATTATTTTCTATATATATATATATAGATATATATATATATTATATATATGTATATATATATATAACTATATATAATATATATATATATATATATATATATACATATAATATATATTCATATATATAATCTTTCCCCAAATACGTGGTTAGATTGGCAATCTAACCACGTATTATGGGAAACAATATGTATATGAATATATATATATATATATATATATATATATATATATATATATATATATATATATATATATATAAAATGATTTGCTATACTTAGTAAAAACGTGAAAAACAAGATCTTGTCTTGTCTTGCTCCAGTATGGCCCCACAGGTGATGTTGTTCGCATCGGTGGTAAGTCTCAGGGGGGCGGTGGAGTCCTGGTAGGCTAAGGTAGTGGCTCTTGTGAGGTCTGCCTTCATCTGCTTGAGCACCCTCTGCTGTGGAGTTTCCCACATCAATGTCTTCAGTTTCTCTACACTGAAGGAACACTTGTCGAATCTGATGATCAACCCGTTCTCCTGAAGGCGTTTCAGCATGGCCCAGGCATGTCCCAGGTGCTCTTCCAGGGACCTGGAGAAGATCAGGATATCGTTCATGAGGCAAACGCAGAAAGGTAGATCCCCCAGGATGCTGTCCATCAGGCATTGGAATGTGGCCTCAGCGTTCCTGAGGCCGAAGGTGGAGTAGGAGAAGGTGTATGGTCTGAACAACATGATGATGGCCATCTTCAGAATATCATCGGGATCAACTAGCACCTGAAAAAAATATCTAAGTAGATCCATTTTAGTAAATATTTTGGCACCGTGTGGTGCTCCTGTCAGGTCCTGCATGTTTGGCAGGGGGTAATGGTCAGGCATTGTCACCATGTTCAACCGACGATAGTCCCCACAGGGCCTCCAGGAATCATCTGGCTTCTTCACCATGTGGAGGGGTGGACACCGATGGGCTTGATGCCTTTATGCAAATACCCATCCTCTCCATCTCTGCAAATGCTTGTTTAGCACCCTGGAGCTTCTTGGACAGCAGGCGGTGAAACTTGGCATGTGTCAGTAGGCCTGTGGTGGTGATGTGGTGGTAGATGACGTGCTTGGCTTATGTTCCCAGCACCTGGCGTAGTTCCGGCTTGAAGACGTCTGGGAATTCGTGTAGGAGGGCTCTGTATTTGGATGACACAGTAGTGCATACAGCAAGAAGTTCCCGGGCCGGTGGCGAGCGGGTGGGAGTGGCAGGTTCTGGTGTCTGGAAGGCGTTTATGGCCGACGTCCACCAGCAGATCATGTTTTGCGAGAAAATTGGCTACCAGTAGGGGGAACCTCGCATCTGCGAAGAAGAAGGGCCACTCATACTTATGACCCAGAATGGATATTCTGTGGGTCTGGGTTATTTCCACCGACAATTCGGAGAGAATGCCAGAAACTGCAGAGCTCCCTATGCATTCCCAAAAAATGCAGAGGGCGGCCACCCATAATAGCAGTGGCTGCAAACAACAGGAAATCCCAACCAGTGGGATTCATCATCCACAACGCAATCTCAGGGTGCTGAATGCTGGCAGACATGGGAACCATGCAGTCTGTCTTTCAACTGTCGAGGGAAGATCGAACTGCCTGCCCAACGCTATGGCCGTACTAGTAGCCACAAACGGAAGCCCCCCCCATGTTCCCTCCCAACCAGTGGGATTCATCGTCCCCGACGTGATCTCAGGGTGCTGAGATTGCGTTGTGGATGATGAATCCTATTGGTTGGGATTCCCTGTTGTTTGCGGCACTGCTATTATGGGTGGCCGCCCTCTGTGTTTTTTTGGAATGCACAGGGAGCTCTGCAGTTTCTGGCATTCTTTCTGAATTGTCGGTGGAAATAACACCAGGCTGGATTTGTCCACGTCCTCTACCTCTGCGGTGGCCCCTTTTTTCTGTAGGTTGCATGTGTATCCCCTTCCTCAACCTTCTCTTCTATCAGGCTGCAGGCTGTGGGTGCTGCGGTGTGCTTAGAGGCCTTGGTGGCCTTGTGCAGTTTATGCATGATGCTCACCAATTTCTCCATTGTAAGGGTGGCTGCCTCCATAATTTGCGCCCTCACCTCCTGAGGAAGGCACTACAGGAATATTTCTCGCAACAGGCTGATCTCCCTTCTTTTGCCAAATTCGTCGCAGTCTGGCAGCATCAAGAGACTTCATAGTTCGTCCCAGGTGTCCTTGGGTGATCTGTACCCCAGGGGCTGGTTCATCAGGTCCAGGGCGTGTTGGGCTCTCTCTGGGATGGGCATGGAGTATATCTCAATAAGCTTCCTACGGAGGTCTTCGTATTTGATCTTTTCCATCTGCACGTCTAGCCAAGGTGTAATTTTATTAAACACTTCCTCAGGCAGCATTGTCATGGTTATATCTGCTTTGGTTTCTTCGTCCGTGACGCTGGCTACACAGAAATGTACGTCGGCCCCAGGAACCATGACGCGGTATTTTGCTGCGAGAAAGGTGGCAGCTTCATCACCTGAGATATAGCAGTTTTCGCAGGCGAGAGGCTCTGTGAGTCCTCGGCTTGACTCTTGGGTTCTGTGTCTGGCATTTTGACTCTCACACCAAAATGTGAATTAAGCGCCATATTTAGTCCGTTAATGGTGTTCGGGGTTTGTCAGAAGTCAAAACTATATGCCGTGTGGTTCTGTTAATGACTTTCTGAATACAGTCGATGTGAATCATAAATGGCAGGGCCAAACCGTTTGAACAGGCTAGAACATACCTGGGAATTATGCCGTAATTAGTTCCGTTAGTGGTGTGGGTTGTTTTCTGAAGAAGGAGCTTTTAGAAGCCTAAACTTTGTCGCTGTATGGTTCCGTTAAAGGCTTCTGAAGGTAAGCGTGGCTGTAGTGAGTCCGTTAATGGCGAAGCCAAAACCGCTGCTTACTGTCGCTCCTCGGGTCACCAGTTGTGAGGTCATAATGAGACAGAACTGAGTACTAACTGATTTATTATGTTGTTTGAGATTAAGCTGGCCTTATGCCAGCACGGGCTTTTGCCCCTAGAGCAGCCCGTAGAAGATGATTTATTACCTGGGCATGTTATAAACATAGCAGTGTGCAGACGGAAACGGAGTGCCCGACCTCCGAGTATCATGACCCGCACACAGACAGAGAAGAATTTGTTTTTCTTAGCAGCTAATAAAATGAGAATAATAAAAGACAGAATGGTCATACATTGATGAATTATACATCGGCGGGAAGGCCAGGAAATTCTATATACAAACATATACATGTGATTCTTGCTGATTAGCTAGATTAGATACAAGATTGTGATTAGAGGGTAAAGAAAGTTTTTACACAGGCTTTACAATCTAGATGAGATACAAGATCGTGATGTGTGGGTAAAGAAGGTCTTTACAACTACTGTAGAGTTATATGTAATTTGCAGATACAGTACAAACTGATACTCGTAAGTTTAAAAGAGTCTGTAAGAATAACTTAAGCTGTTTCGTAATCTTTACACGCATGTCTCATCAGCTGTCCTTAGGTACTTAATTGATTGTTTGCTTATTCCTATTTGTTCGTTATCTTTTTAAAAGGTTCGCTGGACGTTAAACAAAGTGGAGCCCCCTACTGACGTGCTTAATACTTCTATCTTCCAGTTAGCCTGTTTCTAAAAACTTAACTCTGGTGAAGAACCATGACGTCATGACAGCTATGTTGCCTAGTGCATCTGACGACTCAGGTTACATTCTCTGCAGAGATCTTGAATGGACCTTCTGGTACCTATATATTTTTCTTTTTTTCTTTTTACTAGAGATTTTGAAGGTCTTTATTTAATATTCCTATGAAGAATGTACATACATACATACATACATACACACACATATACATACAGTATATATATATATATATATATATATATATATACATATATACATATATATATATATATATATATATATGTATATTTTATATATAACAAATATATATAATATATATATATTATATGTGTATATTTATATTTATATATATATATAGATATATATATATATATATATATATATATATATATATATTATATATATGTGTGTGTGTGTGTGTGTGTGTGTGTGAGAGAGAGAGAGAGAGAGGAGAGAAGGAGAATGTTTATATATGCATTTAATGACGTAAGATAGATAAAGTTTTAAGGTGAAAGTAATGGAATCATTCATTTCTAGCCACCATCTCAAGCCATTGTAAATTACTTAATCTTCGAAAGGTTCTGTGAACATGTACTATACTAGCTAATTTTGAGTCAAATACATCCGCTTTACTCGGTGATCTGATTACGATTTTCTTCAGGTAATACAGGAAATATATTACACCCAATTCCTTATAACAGCTGAACTATGAACCCGAAATTCTTGTATCAACTGTCCGTCAAATACTTGCAAACTACTCAATTCTGTCATTGATACAGGAATCCTGATAGGTTCGTAAACAATGGGTTACAGCTGAGAATCCTTTTCGAGGATGCTGAAGTCTAGTTCATAAGCTTTGCTTATTCAACGTTATTGTAGATTTCAGGCTAAAATGATATCTAGATTCTGTAGCAAGGCTGATATTCTTTGCTGTATGCATATTTTGCCTGTCCATTTTTTTCTTCTAGAACTGAACGGACGGAGCACTTCACTCACGGAACGGTCATCGTCCCATCAAGTATGTTTTACTTTCTTATTCTCAATACTACCTTACATCTTAACTGCATCTTAGTTTTCGACGACTACCTAGTTTATTCATTGTATCCTCTTGGGTTCGTACATTTCAGAAGGAAACCCTGAAGTTCCTTTCTTAAAAGTACCCGAGACTGATAAAGTTGCATGCTGTTTGTGCGGTCTACTTCTGACTGCAGAACTGGCAACTGAGGCAGTAGTTACAGAGATTTCCGCTTTTATTCTCTAAACATCGAGTGATAATAAACTGGAACGTTATCCCTGTTTCAAAGGACTCTTAGGCTTGAGGCAGTAATTCTCTCTAGCAAGTAGCATATCACTGTAAAACTTATAATTCATGTTTTAAAAACCTGGTTATATAATTATTTCTTATCAATTATTGTTGTATTTGTTTTAATGCATCTTCTGTTTTCTCGTTTCTTTTCCCAAAAATGAATTCAGCTTCATGGAAACTTGCTTCTTCATTGCATGACCTTTGGACTCTTGATACAGGAATGCATGTATCCGTCCTGAATTATTAATAATAATAACCTGTCCCTTCGACCCTGTTGGATATAAAAGCACAATTCATCTCTTCAATTGACACTCAAATGCAACAATAATACTAACAGTTTTCCTTGACTCTTTTAAACATGAAAGTTCGATCAACATATTCTCTGAGTGTCTCACACAACTGAATAAAATCATTACCTGGTCTGGTCCAAGCTGGATAGCCTAGACCCAGCAACGCAGCTAAAAGAAAGTCTCCCGATGAGGCTTTTTCGGGACAATGACTTACTTTTCCAGCTCCATAATTTGTCAGGACCGTGGCCTTCAGTTTTTCCCGTTAAATAGAAATCTGTGGATAAACACTTGAGGTGAGAATAAATGGATGCAAATGTATGGGACGGGTTATGAAACAGCAGAAGGAGAAACCTGACTCTCAGACGACGCTGGAAGTTAAGGAAGGAAGGAGTTTTAAAACATCTAGAATCGAGAGGCCCCGGGAAAGAAGCAGTAGTTGATCTAAGTATGACCCTAGTATGGATAGATCCTCCCCACATTAACGTACGATTGTGTGGGATACTTAGCATGACAGAAATGACAGGAACACTGTGTATTGGACTTCATATTATTTAGAAAAACGATTACTGTAGTCTCCTAATGCTGCCCGAACAAAGTCAGTCGGGTTTAACTCATCCTGTGCGAGATCACTGGCCTCTCGCGATATATACCGTCCGTTCACCTTTGCGAGGAATAACAGGTTTTCCCTTTCACTCCAAAGTTACTGGCCGCCCATCCTCCCCTTCAAACGAGTTGATTACCCCCAAAAAAAAGCCTGCTTTACCTCCAACGCACTCTCACCCGACTCCTAATAAGCGTTTTGCTCACCTTAGTCCCCCAGAGGAAATGCCACAATGATGCCAAGTCATCCAGGATAACCATCACACACTTCTCTAGGATCTTATCTCCCCAGAGATGAAATCTGGGAATGACGTTATCCCCTACCTGTAAAAACAGCGACT
>NC_087219.1:59006804-59061804 GCF_015104395.2 Macrobrachium nipponense
CTGCTTAATTCTTATTTCGTCATTAATTCATACAACTTAAGAGTGTTCCCTCATTTTCAGAGCTCTTTGATAGTGACTGAGCACTTGAGCAAGCAGCATGCTCTACGAGCGCACTAGTAATGTATGAAATTGGGAAATCAAACGATTGCCCACTTTTCAAACATCGGCCACCCAGTGAACTCTGAACTTCTCGTTTTCCCATTTTTTTTTCTTTTTTTGCATACGTTTTCTCTAGAGAACCTTGAAATAAAAGAGAGAAAAGAGAGAGAGAGAGGGAGAGGCCACACTTCCCGCGTTACGAAAGCCGAAAACGTTTCAGGCAACAGATACGAATTCTTTACGAGCATCGTTCTTTACGAAAGTAATAGGAAAACACCGTCACTCGCTATATTCGTTGTTAAGTAAACCTGACGTGACAACAGTACATTTCCTTGCAACCAAAGGCTGAGACAGCACCAGTCGTTATTTTCGTAGCTGGATAACAAAAGGAGGCTTACCCGCTTGTCATGAAAACCAACAAAGATGACTTGAACTTCACCGACAAGTCGGAACGTCACCACTCTCTGGGAAGAGGGGAGGGGCTTGTGACGTCGCATGACTCGAGCCCTGGACTAGCTTAAGAAGGTTGGCGGTTCAACTAAAGTTCAGTGAGAGTGAAGTGATTCAACGTCGTCGCCTCCAGTTTCACCACAGGTCTCCTGTGGCGTAGTCCTTTTGGGTGAGAGAGTTCTCGCAAATAGTGAATACAGGTAAATCATCCAGCGTTCAGTTTTAATCGTCTAACGTTGTGTTAAATAAGACGTACAATGAATACAGTGGAGCTCTGCTAGGTGATATCTGTTGCAGACGGAAAACATATTTATCTTTAAAATATTTTCATTGCTAATAAATAGATAATTCATTGTTTAAAAGTAACAAAAGAAGAAAACATTACTAGATATAAAGCGATGATTTAGATTAGTGTTGTCACCCAATGACGAAATTAATTGACGAAAGCTTTTGCAAAATAATTTCAAAAGATCAAGTGAGATATTGCAACGCCATACCAGGCATCCAGATTAATATTTTCTTTTTTCCCCAATAGCTCTGTGTCAGGGACCCTATCGGTCACGTAGTGTGTAACCTTGTAACCTATTGATCTTTCCCGCATAGGAAATATTTACAACACAAATTTATATTTCGAAGAAGACTGGTCCGTCGCCTATCTCTCTCTCTCTCTCTCTCTCTCTCTCTCTCCTCCTCTCTCGTCTCTCTCTCTCTCTCTCTCTCTCTCTATATATATATATATATATATATATATATATATATTATATATATATATATATATATATATATATATCTATATATATATATATAATATATATATATATTTATTATATACATATATTAGAAAACATAACCCACTGACCTTTGCACTGAAATAAAAACGGGAAAAAAACTAAAATTGACAATGTACATGATATCTCAGGAAAATACTGGTTTTTCTCTGGTTGGGTCACATTTCTTTTTATTTCAAGCTTTGTAAACTCTGACTGTATTGAAAAAAAGTGCCTTTTTCCCCCAGAACGAAGATTTTTTTTTGTTCTTTCCTCTGGGCAACAGGCCTCGGGCTGAAGATGGCAAAAATGCTTGAGCGTGGATTCGCGGACTGATAGAATTCTTGCTGGTGTTGTTAGCCTAAGTTAGCTTACTCCAAGGAAATACGGACATTGGACAGTCTTTCCTTTTAAACGCCAACCAAAGTGTATTTAAAGCCCCATTCTTAATCTTTATGACAATGAATAAAAAGACATATGATGTAGCATTTTTAAGAAATAGGCGCGTAGACTGAATGTGACTTAGCCTGAAATCGTCCAGGAAAGCTGCCACTTACAGCACGTTATAAGTCTATTTGAATCCGCAAACCTCAGATAAAGGTATTTCAATCGTCTCTAAATCCTTGTTGTTATTTTGATTTTAAAATGAGCTCATTGATACTCATTTCCACGTTACAGTTTTATGTGAATATTAATGAAAAGTGAAATCTAACACAAAATGACTGACTGGTTTCGGTAGACAGTCATTTCAAGTACCACAGCTAGTTGTACTACAGCGTGTCTTCAGACACCTAGCCGCAAACCCCTTCCGTTCCTTTTACTGTACTTCCTTTCATATTTTACACCTTATTTTCCACCCTCTCCTAACAATTGACTCATAGTGCAACTGCTTTGAGGTTTTCCTCCTGTTACACCTTTCAAATCTTTTACGAGTTGTCAGTGCCTGGCCTTTGGCCTAAATTCTGTGTTCAATTCAATTCAAACTCTCGTTTAGCAGGCAGGTAAGTGATGGGGATGAGTTATTTAACATTCAGAATCAAACTTTGTCTGAAGATTGCAAATGGCAGACTAATATAAATATCAATAATGACATTGTTTAATCTTTTTTGTGTTATTAATATTTTCGCAGACGTGAAACAACAGCAAAAGTCTCTACTGATGTCATTTCTGTGTCTATTTGAAGATAATTTGTTGGAAACTAAGATTATTAGCAAAAACATAAAGTTTTATCTTAATAAAGAATCATTCTTTTCAAGACAGCAAAAATTCTCCAAAACCTTTTTCATGAATTCTCTTTCGTAACTACGTCATATGATTAAACAGAAAAATAAACTAGGGTGTCGGCAGAACTGAAATAGATTATACGACTGACAAAAGAAAAATTATGAAAATTTTGCATCTGCGACTATAATGCTGTCATTATTAAATTACCTATTTGGTGTCTTTCGACCCAAATTGGTTGATTTGGTGCTATTTCGTAGATTGCCATTCTTCTTCTTACGTTGTTAGATAAAGCCAGCCTTATCTTACTCGTACAAGTACCCCGTAATTTTATTGATATGAGCTGCCTAACATTTTCAAATGAAATTGGCTTTTATATTCTTTGATGTTCAAAATCTTCCTGAGCTATTGTTCTTTGTTTGTGGCTGCTTGAGCTGTTTGGGTTATAAGATGCCATTATTTACAGCAATTTCTGAATTCTCGAGTGGTTTCGTGACCTATAGGGAGGAATAGGAATATCTGGCTATGATGGAAATTGCTGAGATCATGTTCAGTGCTTGTTTTTGTATAGGATTTTCTCTACTGTTGCATCGTTTCTCTAATGAGGGATACGATTCCCACCCCTTGCGCGACAGTGAAACATTATCTTCATCTTCCTTCTCAAATCATAATCAGTTACTGAGATCTTTTGATAGATTCACTAGATTTCCTTCGTTTACTCTGCACTTAGAAGTTGACTTTTCAGTGATTTTCATCAATACAGCAGAGGTTCTGTATTGATGCTTCTTGTGAAGTGTTTGCCTTCTTTCATTTTTGTCATCATCAGGCACTCGTTTCTCGTTACTGGGATTGAACTTTGCCCATCGCGGTTCGTGATCTCACGGCGAAACATTCAAAAGTCACCTGGTTGAATGAACTCTTTGTCCTCGCAGCGCCATCTATTGCCTGATGCACAGTTATAGATTTCGTGACTTTTGGTTTTCCGAACTTTTTCTGTCTGCTCTGAGATCATAAATACTACTGAGGCTATAGAGTAGAGGGCTGCAAATTTTTTGCTGATCATTGAACCTCCAGTCATCAATGTACGAAATTGCAGCTCTTTGGCACCGCTATAGATGCTAATCAGGATCTAATCAGGATCCGGGGCTGCTATAAGGTGGTGACCAAAATAAGATCTTTTCCGCTTAAGTAGTCACGTGAGCCCCTCCCCACTAGAGATTACTATGCCCGAGTGTCGCTCATTTATGGGGTCCCTTCTTCTTCTTCTTCTTCTTTATAAAAATACGTTTCCTTTATTAAAACTGATATTCATTTATTAATTTTTCAACTTTCACTTTAATGCTAAGCTGATCCACCGGGGCTATGAAGCATCATGAAATTATCGAGTAAAAAGGATAAAAACAAAACCATTTTCATCTTACGTGTTAGTGTTTGGATTACTTTTCGGTATCCTCTCAGTATGAGTTCATTAGTTTCAAGAATTTTCTTTTCATGCTTCGGCCCTCATTCTTTTTCTTTTTATTTATGACTATGATTTTATTTAGATATTTCATTCTAAAATACACAGAAATTTTAGTAAATAAAAAAAACTAATAACATTTTTGAAAACAACAACCTCAGACAATTCTAATTCAAGAATTAGCGACGTTATGCAATCTTTTTCTTCCCGTGAAGTTTCGCCCTGAGAGCTGATAATAGATAACTGAGACATCTATTATCTCTCTGATAATAGATATCTGAGACATCTAATATCTCTCTGATAATAGATATCTGAGGCATAAAAACACGAGAAGGTGCTGCATGTAGTCCTACGCCTAAGGCTGATTGTGTTCAGCCAAGAATTTTCTAATGCATTGCATTCCGATGCTTTAACTCCTAAATTAGGATATTTCAATGCAAATTTTTTGACGATATTTATATCCAGCAATGTAGCGAAGAGTCACTTCTTTTATTACGCCAGAAATTGACTTTTCACGTTTACTTTTCTTTCTCAGGCAGATTCTGCTCTTTTCTAAAAAATCATCCATTCTGTCTCCATTTTCAGGATCAAGTCCACTGGTCACATTTCTAAAGAAAATGTTACTCAGGCACATTTTTACAGACAGTTCACGCTCAAATGATAAGTATCCATTCAATACATCAAATTCTTCTTCTGTACATTCAGTGGGAGTTTTTTCCACTTAACATTGCAACGTCTTTCACCAACAGATCCTTTCTTAAGCAAAATTTTAAACTTACCGAATTTGGATTGTCATATGGTCCATTCATTTGACGTATGCAACCTTAAAAGTGTTCCAAGAGATCTTGATTAATCGTCTTATAGGTATGAATTTAACACTATATGATTTATTAGGCACTGCATAAAGATCTATTAAGTGACTTGCTTGGCAGTTACTTCTTTTTGAAACCTATTCTGTTTGCTGCTCACGGTTTTCGTGGTATTTTCCTGTTCCTCATAAGTTATCCAAAGGGCATTTCTTGATAATTTGTCACCAAATACCGAAGAAGAATTCCTAACATCAAACGGCTTATCCACCAGATAAATGAAATTACCATTTTCTCCCCAATTACTGCCGTGTAGGAGTTCTGTTCCTCACGATTTATCCCAAGGGCATTTCTTGATACTTTGTCACCAAATACTGAAGAAGAATTCATAACATCAAACCACTTATCGACAAGATAAATGAAATTAATATTTTCTTCCCAATACTGCCATGTAAGAGTCCCTTCTTACCCAAGTATTCAATTGCAGTTGTAGTCGAACCGGATACCAACTGTACAACCAGTTCCACAAACTGCTTCTCTCGGCCTGATGTGTTACAAAGACTTACAAGAAAGTCCACATTCTGTCTCCCTCTGACTACACATTTCACGATTGGCAGAATCGGGAAACAAACTTCCATCTTGCAACTTGAAAACCGATTTAACATCATTACTCCTAATGAGCTGGATAAGATGAAGAGCATCGCAAATATGTTAACGTCGCTGTCTGCGCGCGGATTTTTGAAATAATTTTTCAGTGATTCCGCTGATAATTTCCAAACTTTTCCAGACACGAGGATTAAAAAGGACCCTAAATCATGAACCAAAGCAACAACATGACAACCAGCTTTTTCAACGCTTTCTGTTTATCTCGAAAGGATTTTTTGAACGTATGATCTGGGTTAAGTTTATCAATCGTCGACATGCATGTATCCAGGCATCGCTGGATACAGAAATGTGTAAACCTCAAGACTTGATTTTTCTTTTCGTGTTAAAACAGTCGAACACTGCTCGGTTGTTCGGCATTGTACGGACAAATTTCTTAACGAAGAGTTTGAGCATTAAAAATGTTTTCACAGTGACATTTACTGCAAGGAAAAATGTTTGCAAATGTTTCCAAATGAGTCATTGTACAAGACAACTGGTATTTATATGTTGGAATCCTACGCATATTATAGATTAATATCTATCAAAGAAGTCACTAGGGACAGGATTAATATAGCACAGAAACAGGGAAATATTTTGGGTTGCCCTTTAGCCAAATATTTGACCTAGGTTCCTTAGCCCGGGTCCGGTCGAGGTATACAGGGGCCACGGTCCAGATACATCTGGACCGTGACAGGGGCTCACGTGAACTCATTATGCTACCCGCTGTTTCTGACCTACGTGTTAGCAGACTCTTTCTTCTCTGGATCCTGATGCTAACAACAACACAGGCCATCACCGGGCTGTGACTGAGAGTTTCATACAACATTATACGCTGTACAGAATACTCGATCGCGCCGAAGAAACTTGGGCGCATTTTTTTAATGTTTCGTCTGTCCTTTATTTATTTAATCTATTTTTTATTTTTGTTTACTAGACTTGTCTCAACTGAAATCGTCTCTTTTTAATTACGGAAATAACATTCTTTACGTGCTTGCTTAAGCTTACTGGTGAACTTTTCTACTTATTATGATTGATATTATTGTGTTCTTACAGCAGCTTTTATGCTGATCATTTCCAAAAGTTCTTGATGGAAGGATCGGCGAAAACAAATTCTGAAGGTCATACGGGAAGTCAGGGTTTAAATGTTGATTGAGCTGGTAGGAAGGTAATCTAATAATTCTGAAGAACTCTGGTTGTCTCATTATTACAGGTGCAAGATATGTCATTTGGCTTAATTTTTGTTTATTTTATATCTGATAATTTATTTTCTTTTTGGATATATGCTTGAGTTGCGATTATGTGCTCTTCATAATATCTGGAAATCATTTTGTGCTTGTCATTGAAAAAAACTCAGTCATTCAACATTTATTATTAATTAATAATTCCCTGAATCCAGGCACTGCCTGGAAGCTAGGAAATAGAAACCTACAGAAACAAATGCACTTGTGGTGCTTTTCCATATTCTAACTAGATACATCTGAGATAAGCTTGACCGTGAATTTGAGTGTAGGCGGGTTCAAATTGGGTTAGTAATTGAAAGAGTCTCATATATGATTTTTATAAGTTAGATCTTCGAGACTACATCCTTATAAACTTCATAGTTTAGGTCTCTTTCACGGGATTTTAACAACCGTCAAGGAGGTGTTTAGTGAGGCCACAGTCTAGAGCAGTGGTTCACAACGTGGGGTAATTCGATCTTTAAGGGGGTTGATTCGAGAATATTTAAACCAAGATAATGGCCTTTTAGGCTTCCTCCTCGTGAATATAACAATTCTTGTATATCGCTACAGAGGGTATGGGGATTGTAGGGGAGATTAGGTCGGGCATGGCCAAAAAAAGGTTGAGAACCACTGCTCTAGAGTGTATGCCATGAGTGAGCCAAGGCTTGCTTTGTCTCGTGTTCCATGAAGTAGTGTTACTGAACATCTGCTGTTTCTCATCTTTACCGGCGAGTTTAAGAAATCAGAGAGCACAGCATCCAGCTTATATTTCTCTCGTATCCTATCGGTGTTGTTGATGTCGATGCTCATAAACTTTAAAAGGCTGTACTACTGCTATTTTAGGTGCCATGCAACATTTGGCAAAGTTTTCTGTACTTCTTAATATTGCTGGTTACATGGGTATGTATGTCTTTGTTGCTGTTTTTGTTCATTTGTAATTTTAATGGTTAATCTTTTCTGTTTCTCAGTTTTCCACTTATTTACATTCTTTTTATAGAAGCTTGCTTGACAACTTAATCGCCTGTTAGGTTTGTATAGTTATTCTGATGGTTAAATGGTGATACTGCTTTGTATTGCCTCACGTGCAAGAGAAATTTCAGGGAAAACATTCATGTAATTATTTCCATTATCTGTTATTTACTACTTGTTTTTAGAGATGCAAACTAGACACTTTGTTTTATGCAATTTTTTCATATTTCTCTTCTACCTGCAACATGCTCTAATACTTTCCCTGACTTGACCCTGTTAAATTAAACACTTTCAGGATGACGATCAGGTTGAGGAAGCAGCATTTGTTGGCGACCTTAGTGCTGAGCAGTGTGATTGGCGCCATTAGATCATCTCCGGTGACAACAACGCCAAATCCCGCCACAGTCCCATCCACTTTATCAAGCGTATCCCCGCCACAGTCGTCTTCTTCGTCATCTTCGTCCTCATTCATAGCCACGTCATCTCACACGTCAACGTCAGTACTGTCATCCTCCTCATCCTCCTCAGCAGAAAAAGGGACGTCGTCTCAAAATGCATCGTCCATCCTAGACGTAGCCTCTGTACCGAGCTCAGACATTGCAGGAGGAGCCGCATTACCTGAGTCTAAAGCTAATTCCACGCCATTACCCCTCCCATCAGAAGATGCTTCATTATCGAAATCTTTGCAAGCAGATGAAGCATCTCTTTCAACAGAACCCACTTCATTAAATCACTTGTCGTCGACAGTTCAAACCGAACCTTCTGTGACGTCTACTTTACATTCGCCTTCTCAGACTGAAATCACTCAAGCATCTCCTGCGCCGGAGTCATCTACAGATGGTTCAACTACAGCGACCTCACCATCGGCCTTCCCTTCCTCGGAAGCACCACCATCACTATCCGATGCCGAACCCTCACTGTTCAATGAATCGTCACTGTCACCAGCCGAATCGCGTTCTTTGTTTTCTGAGGCTGTCCTTCGGGAAGAGCCGGAACTTCTGTCTCCCCTCACTCTTCAGTCATTGCCGTCAGAGCCAGAAAACGCAACTGGAACGGAACTAAATCAGACAGAAACTGCGCATTCGTCTAATTTATCCGTTGAGGCGCTGTATAACTTGACTCGAGAATTCTTTCAATGGAGACTTCAGGAAAGTCCACAATATGCTACCGAGGTATGGAAATAGGCACCAGACTTTTAATACGTTTTTCTTGTCTCCATTTTTATTATGAAATATGAAGAAAATATTCACAAAAGAATGGAAACATAAGTTTCCTGAAAATATTTATGTAAATCTGTGGTATATTTGATAGTTAACGAACAGGTTTTCCTTTAGATGCGTCTATTGAAATTCGCTTTCTATTTACGTTTTAAGTTGCTAACATTTCCTGTTTCGTTTATTTATTTATTTACCAAAAGGCTGGAGATAACGCGAACAATACTGATCGATTTGATGACGTTAGTCCGGAGCACTTCGAACGGAGAAAGGTAAGATCCTCTCATTTCATGAAAGTTCTCTGTCAATAAAGACATCAATTCAAAACTAATGCCAGCTGTTAGTCATTAATAATCTTTATAATAAGATGACAGGATTGGAAAACCTACTAGTGATTTCTTACTCACGCAGACCTCAGCTCAAAACGACCCTATATATATAATATATATATATATATATATATATATATATATATATATATATATATATATATATATATATATATATATATACACTATACATATAACCTTTCCTCCCAGTGGGATGTTTCCAGAAGCTGTTAACCTTATGGTTCTTGTATTGGTGAACCAGCACATTTTATTACTTAGGTCATTGCTTCGTTGTTTAGGTCAAGAGAATCATAACGAATTTTCCAGAAAACGAATCTGAATCGCTTTTCCCGGACGGGATCGCTGCTGGAACCCGTTTATGAAGAAAATAGGATCATTCCCTCCTTGGGAGGATAGCGCCGTCAGTGCACCTCGTGAGTTGCAATGCAGGCGTTACATAAGGTTCTTTGCAGCGTCCCTTCAGCCCCTAGCTGCGACCCTTTTCATTCCTTTTACTTTGCCTCTCTTCATATTCTCTTTCGTCCATCTGACTGTTCACCCTCTCCTAACAACTGATTCATAGTGCAACTGTGGTCTTTTCCTCCTGTTACACCTTTCAAACATTTTACCGTTAATTTTCGCTTTAGCGCTGAATGGCCATAGTTGTTCCCAGTGCTTGGCATGTGTGCCTAAAAATTTATATAAAAAAATAACTTGCATCATTCCCAAAAAACAAAAACGCTTACTGAACCATTATTCTCATCAGAATATTTATCTAATAATAAGATATGATTCAGTTTCAACACCGGAAGCTAATGTCACCGGTATGCATTAGAATGAAAACGAGGACAAAAAACTTTCATGTGAGAAACTCTGAGATTCAGCTTCCTATTAGAGTCATCCATGACTTAATTTCTGCATCCAACAACGGACCCAGAACAGCAGTCTAGACCAGTTCTCTATACTCTGTTTTTTTCCATCTGTCCATCCGCCTGTGGTGGTCGCGCATGGTAACACTGCGTCCCGGGCGCATATTCCTGAAGTCTGGATGGAAATAGACCTCCTCGGATAATAGAACCAATCAGAGCGTGTTTTGGAGCGGTGACGTTGTGAGACTCCGCCCTCCTTAGTGTTACCACCTGTAAACTTTTCTTAATTCTTGCAAAAGCACCAGTTTTGAAAATATTAATCTTATATAATACATTATAACATTGGTAAATATATTAGTTATTATAGATGCATACAGAATATATGTATCAACTATGCTGTACCAGTTAGCATTTACGCTGGAGCTTATTATCATAAAAAGGTACTGAGAGTCTGCGTACGCAAGGTTATGGCACCATTGCTCAATGTAAACAAACTGCATGCGCTGTTCCTGTTCTGTAACTTCTGTCGAGAATTGATTGAGTCTGTAGTCTATAGTCCTCCTAGTCGTTGTTTTCGTCGTGTGTTACTTGTACTTTAGTCACTATGGAGTGGGCAAGAAATCCCGAGTTGCTAGATTTTGAAGGCAGTGGCTTCCCTAATATTATTTTGCAGAAAAAGGAAGATTTCGTGTGCTTACTAACTAATGCTAAATCAAGGGAAGATTTCGACATGGAGAGAAATATTCAACATCAAGAATTGTATGTGAATAATCTTTTGTATATAATAAACTTTTGTATAAAATAATCTTTTGTAAATAATTTGTTTTTTCCCTTATATTCCAAGCTATGCAGTTGATTTTAAAATTTACAATGAAATATCGGCAAAGGAAAGCTTTTTGGTATCCGAGGCTGCAATGGTAATATGTTTAATACAAGCAAAGCAAAAATTTTGCAAAGTTTAGGATATCTGCACAACAAAACCTGAGCATGGCCTTGGTTGTAATGCACAGCGTAAATTTGTGCTTTATTACATATCTGTGCAAATTGAAAATTTTTTCTGGTATATTTTTCTTTGACTAGAATGAATTTGCTACTCATTTCCGTTGGATATTATTAAAAGAATATGCTTTTTTTTATTGCAACATAGATTTACCCTAGCAACTAAAATAAAGGTCTATATTTCCTGTCTCACACCATGTATACTTCCGAACATGAATTACCATCCGTGTTCTAGCCTAACCTGACTAAATATGTACATTTCAAAAATACTGAGTAAAAACTACAAAATAACAATAGAAAATATATGTGTATATAAGCAGCAAAGAACAAATCAACTTGCAGAAGACATATGTATGATCAACAGGGCAAAATTTGTGCATTTTGAAGGGTACAATGATTCCAAATAAAATTCAAAGTAACAAAAATTTTAAACTATCAGCCTACTTCATGTGCTAAATGCCCAAGTGTCGAGGCCAATATGAGTAGTTGAGTCATTTTTTCAATGGGTGAAGTATTACGTAACGAAACAGCTGATTGCCAGGGGATCATAGTCCTCCTGTTGAGGCCAATATAACCAGTCAAGTCATTTTGCAACGAGTGAAGTATTACGTAACGAAACAGCTGATTGACATGGGATCATAGCCCTTCTGGTGTGTTTCATTGAGCAATGTTGCCAGCCATATGCCTTGCGTATCTCGGTACTTTTTTTTAATAATTATATTTGCCAATAATATAACCTCTCACAAAATTATATTCTCAAAACTGGTGCTTCTGCATGAATTATTATGTAATGAAGCGGCTGATTGTTATGGGCATGGCTTTCTGCGTGTTTCATTGAGCAATGGTCCCATATGCCTTGCATATCTCAGTAACTTATGATGCATAAGCGATAGCGTAAATATTAGCTAGTACAACATAGTTGATACGTATTTTCTGTATACATGTATAATAACTATATTTACCAATATTAAACCTATCATATAAGATAAGATTAATATAACTGGTGCTTCTGGAAGAATTAAGAAAAGTTTATATGTGGTAGCGCTAGGAGGGCGGAGTCTCACGACGTCACCGCTACAAATCACGCTCTGATTGGTTCTAATATCCGAGGGGGTCTATTTCCATCCAGACTTCAGGAATATGCGTCCCGGGCTTGAAATAGTTAAGCTATATGTAAGTTTTATGTAAATAAAAGGATATCTGGGTGTACATTTGCAACTGAAAAGTGTTTTAATAATTTACTGTATGTGAATTACACCGTTAATATTCTAAATAGGATATTATTTAAAGCCCGGGATGCAGTGTTACCATGGGCAAACACCACAGGCGGATAGACAGATGGAAAAAAACGAAGTATACTTTATGCTCACGTCTGCACTTACGGGCAGCCACCGTGAGCGAGGGCCTGCACTGGTTTCTAGCCTGATTTTACGGAAACAATAACAGTAAGAGCAAAGTCCAACAACTTTCTCGCCTAAGTATCTGACCTGTGTAATCGACTGGGGCAGCTAGCTGGCAACATCCAACACCTGATTCATCACTGGCGGGGGCCACTGAGCCTCCTGGAACCGAAATGATATTCTGGAATCTTCCCTCACAAGGCCTCTGATCCTTGTCCTCCCACACTTATAGATTTAAGGGCATTTGCCGGAACTCATACCAAGAAATACTTTCATTAATTTTATTGAGTTACTTCCTGATTTTCATCTCTTTGTCTTAGAAGAGAATTGCCTGTTGATTTCTTAACTTATTAACGCCCTGTATCTTTATTCAAATTTGCTTCCCTTTTTTTCAGGATTCTCATTTAACTTAATTATTTTGATAAAGATAATTACTACACCGTTGTATAAAAAAATAATGTTACATATTCTATCCTTTATCGTTTCATCGAACATTTATCGGCTATACTTCGGCAATAAGAGCCCATGATGGCATAAGGTCGGCTTAATCTAGAAGAAGTTCATTGAGGACTTAGCTTTTACAAGATTTTGATATAGATTGATAAATTAGCTGACGTTGCATCATCTTCATGCTGAACTATATAGTGCGTTTAGAATCCTGCCAATCTTCCGTAACTTTATCACTTCAGATCTCATTATCACCATCTTTATTTTCAAACACACACACACACACACATATATATATATATATATACACATATGTATATATATATATATATATATATATATATATATATATATATATATATATATTATATATGTATATATATAAAGTTTTTGAGAATTGGGAATTTCTAAACGTAAATGTTTAAAGCAACAGGATGCAGACAGATCCAAAAGAATATGTATATATATATATATATATATATATATATATATATATATATATATATGTATATATGTATATATATATGTATATATTGTATATATATATACATATATATATATATATATATATATATATATATATATATATGTGTGGGTGTGTGTGTGTATGTATATATATGATATGTATATATATATATATATATATATATATATATATTATATATATATATATATATATATATATATATATATATATATATATATATATATATATATATATACACGTTCCAAATTCTTAAAAACTTCATATTTATGTTAAATGCATGGAAATGTTCTGTTTTCAATATCAGGTGTAACCATATAAAAGCTCACTGTCCTTTATAACTTTCCGTAACTTTTCAAGTTCATATCGCATTATCTTGTAAGCTATCAGGGCAAAATCTCTTTATCTATTGCTGCGTTCTGTTTTAGTTTTCTGTAAAAGGAAACTACCGAGGTGTCTTTTTGTCTGTCCGTCCGTCTGCCCTCTGATCTTAAAAACTACTGAAGCAAGAATGCTACAAAATGATATGTTGATCATCGACCCTTCAATCATCAAACATACCAAATTGCAGTCCTCTAGACTTAGTAGTTTTTTTTTTATCTATTCAATGTTAAAGTTTGTCATAATCGTACGTCTAGCAACCCTCTAGGACAGGGCACCACCGGGCCGTGGCTGAAAATTTAATGGTCGATATAGTTCGGTAATTTTTCATCATACAGATAACACGAACTATACCATGGATTGGAAGTCATTCCGAATTTTACACAAAAACAGCTGTCGATACAAATGTCAGATGGTAGATAAACATCATATGCTGTACAGAAAACTCGTTCTTCAGCGCACTTTTTACTCGTTTCTTTTGTGTTGCAGATTAAAACTGAGGAATTCCTGGAGAGAGCCCAGGGCATCAATGCAAGTGAATTGTCGGGAGCTGATCTTCTGACCCACAGGATCTTCATCGAAGACATGAGTTCGTTCCTTCGAAACTACAAATACCTCAAGTAAGCCTTGCTTCTCCAGGATTATACCTTTCGCCATTTTTTCGTGACAGTCATCTTTAACTTTTCTGAACATTTTCCAACCTCACACAATAACGTGTTTAACAGAAACAAATTTCTGACTCCCATCGGGATCGAACCCAGGAGGCCTTTCAATTCAAAGGCAAGGGGGCCTTTGTCTTTGAGTTGAGAGACCTGGGTTCGTTCCCGATGTGAGTCAGAAATCTATATATATATATATTATATATATATATATATATATATATATATATATATATATATATCGATATATAGAGTGGGCATAAGTCTTACTTATTTCAATCTTCTGTTCCAGATTCTTCATGCCAGTAACCATCATCGGGGGGCCTCAACAGAGTCTAAAGTACACGCTAAAGAAATCTACTGTCCTCAACTCGTTCGATGATTACAAGAAACTCATATCGAGGTGGGTGTTGGGATTACTTTCTGTTTCCATTAGTTTAGCGAAAGTAAAAGTCCTCGTTTGACGGGCGTAAGTCGCTTGTAAATCTCGCGAAGTCATCACAATTGTAGCGCAGACACTCACACACACACACACACACACACACACACACACACAGAGAGAGAGAGAGAGAAGGAAAGTCATCAGTAGCGAACTGCTTTTTATGTTGTGGACCGAAAGTTAGTCACCTTTAGTTCTTGAGCACCTGGTCAGCTACATTCACCTGGACCTTGCTTGATCTGTGTTTGTGGCAGGTTAAATGTCAATCAAAGATCTCGTAGGAAAGATTACCCTCAGCATTATTGAATTTGTATCTTATTTTCTTGTTGACGGCTGTTTATGCAAAGCCTTCAGTTAGCATGGTGACAGTTTAATATTATGCAATCACAAAAGTTGCGTTAAACCCGTTCTGTGGAAGGCGGAGAAATGAGCAGACCAGTTTTACACAACTTCAATCATGTTTCTACTTTTTATTGGTCTTCACTGTTGTTGTTTGTTTAATATACACTAATCTTTTTCATGATGGGACTCAAGTTACTCAGTCTTCACGAGAGAATCTGTACCATTTTCGTAAAATAACACGATGTCTAAATTTATTTCAGTTAGAACAGTTTTTTGTTTTTTTTTTCAGATATCTACTCGACACACACATTGCTTAAACTAATCACGAACTGCATTGTCAGTTCACATTTATCGAGATTTTTTTGTAATGAAATAGACTCTCAGGACTTACAAAGACATCTGTTCGAAAAATGTCCCGCCTACTGTTACGTGGACAGTGACTCACGTGCCCCAGAGAGAGAGAGAGAGAGAGAGAGAGAGAAGAGAGAGAGAGAACAACGCCTACCAAGCGCAGAAATAACTAATGTTCCACGCCTCCAGCAAATATGTTCAGAAAATAAATGGCGCCTACATCCAGAAGGTATAATCGATCTCACTATAATAGATTCACATCAACCGAGCATCTGATGTCTAGGCTAGTCCTTTACGACGCTCCTGACTGGCTGTTGATAAGCCAATCACAGTACTGGAAACTCTCAGTCTCTCTCGAGAATTCACATATGCAGGACGTATGATCCATCTCTCCTGAGGGATACGTCTTTCAAAGTATCCCTCAGGAGAAGTGGAACATACATCCTGCCTATGTGAACTATTTCGAGAGACTGAGAGTTTCCAGCCCAGTGATTGGCTTATCAACAGCCAATCAGGAACGTCGTAAGGGACTGGCCTAGACATCAGATGCACGGTTGATCTGAATCTATTATAGTTCTTCAAATGAAAACTGTTTCCCACAGCCAGGGGTAATAAATATCGCCTTCTCCCAGAGGACATAATAAGTCTCTCACATCAAAAAATAACTAATGTCTTTCTGACCCAAACAATAACAGATACACAAAGGTCTTCGTAACAGAGACAATAAGAAATGTTTTCCAACGCACAGTTGATAACAAATGTCCTCTCACATACAAAGAATAGAAAATGTCTCCCACAGAAAGTAACCAATTGTCTCCCACCCCACGCCCTTACTGGCCGAAGTAACCTCCGCCCTGTATCATCCGAGTCACTGTGGGAAGCTTATTCAAAACCCAATGCTAGACCATTGTACTCATTTCCTTGTTCTTCAATGCAATTTTTGCTCTTGGTAATGTTAATTTCATTTTTATTGGACGCTGTTCAGAATGTGTCGAGGAGGTTGTTGCCAAAAATATGAAAATTCTTCTCAATATATCTGGTGAAATGAGATTTACGACTGGTAGATGATGTCTCTCGGAATAAATTTATTACTCTCAAATAATTACTGAAGCTGAGAATATATCAGAGGGTAAATAAAATAGGTCTTACAGAGAATATACGTTATATCATAATGCAACCTTCCATATATTTGCAACGCCGATTTCTTCATGTTAAATCTTACAGTGAGGTTATTACTAAAATAAGACCAGCTACAGTGTAGTACTTTAAGCAGAACGTTGTAGACTGTACTTAAGGTCATTTGTAGGTCCCGTCTTATAGTTCCCAGCTGCAAAGCTGCCAGAATTTTACTTTTCATCCGTTATCTTCGGGTTATCCTTGTTTAGCTGTCCAACTTCTTTAATTTCGCCCACGATTTAAGACTAAATCCTTATATCGAACCTTTCAATAGACTAGAAATGTGACTCAGTGCTCCAATTAAACTGTTATTATTATTATCATTAATGTCAGTCGTCCTAATCGACTGAGTGGTATTTATAGAGTGGGGCTCCGGGTTGCATCCTGCCTCCTTAGGAGTCCATCACTTTTCTCACTATGTGCGCTGTTTCTAACAACACGTTCTTCTGCATGAGTCCTGGAGCTTCTTTTACTATTATTATTATTATTATTTTTTTCGAAACAGGTTTAGAGACTTTCCACGCCAAGCAGACCAACTGATAGACATTATGAGAGGAAATATTGCAGATGGTCTGATGCCTTCGAATTGGTCTTTGGTAAGTACCTTTAATACCTTAGGGTAGATTAAGGAAACTTCGAAGTACATGTGTATACATACAAGTATATACGCATATATATTAATACGTACATACAAACACTCCGATATATATGCATATATGTATATACACGAGTCATATCACATTACCGTGATTCATATACATACATCGAGCTACAAATGTCCTTTAATATCTAATTCGCTCTACCTCGGAATTAATATATTTTCATATATGTTAACCGAAGGGGAATTTTTTGGTCGGTAAAAATTCGTCGGCTCGTGGACGTCCTGAATTTGATGGTTCGATGGTTCGTGCCCATGAGCCGACGAATTTCTTATCGACTAAAAAATTCCTCTTCGGTCAACATATATGAAAATACATTAATTCCAAAGTAGAGCGAATAAGATATCAAAGGACATTTGCAGTTCGATGTATATATATATATATATATATATATATATATATATATATATATATATATATATATATATATATCTATATATGTACATATATATATATGTATTTATATAGATATATATATATATATATATATATATATATATATATATATATGTGTATGTATGTATGTATTTATATATCATATAATATATTATATATATGTATATGTTATATACATACATATATATATATATATATATATAGATATATATGTATCTATATATATAATTAATATATATTAATATTAGAATGAGAGAGAGATGATAGAGAAGAGACGAGAGAAGAGGAGAGAGCGAAGAAGGAGATGAGAGAGAGTTTTGTCAAAGTTATCGGGTAATTCATATTCATTAGTTCAGAGGCGCGACGTAAAGAGAACTGGAATACTAAGGTTCAAGGTCTCGGCTCAGCAAGTCACACAGCGTCGTAGGGTGAGAGCCGATCATGTAGTACAATTTTCGCTAGGCCGAGGCATCGCATACGAACGCATTCTTTTTTCAAATATGCGAAACCGTCGTCAGGATAAACAACAAAACATGATTTCAAAGAAAACAGATAATATCACGAGTCAGTAAAATGGAAAAGTAAATCAACAATTGTATGTCTCTTTGATTTTGTTATTTAAAATATAAAACAGAAAGCTTTCGGTGACACGCACCGTCCTCTTTCTACTGTACATTTTAAATAACAAAATCAAACAGACATACTATTGTGGATTTACTTTTCCAAAACATGATTTCTAAGGGTCATTTTGCCGTCATATTTTGACTGAATTTCATTAAGAAATCGGAACTGGAATCTGGTCCAGTTGTCTTGACAAATTCGGCCTTGCTGACGCTCTCTCCAGTCTCAAGGCTACTTGACTACAGATCTCTCGTGGCTTTTTGTATCTCCTGGTCTGGTCGTTGCACAGCTATCAAAATTTGGAAAGTTCCTATCTGAACGTTTACATTGATTTATTCCAACATTTAATTCCTTATGTGACCTCACAGCTTTATCGGGACGAGTATCCAAAATACAGGGTGTCCATAAAGTCCCATTACCATTGCAACTATTTATTGCTCAGAAACCATATAACATGGAGTAATGCAGTTTTTTTGTAGAATGAAGTGCTTTGAATGTAAACTTGAGTAAATGTAGAAAATTGCATTACTGTATGTTATGATTTCTGAGCAATAAATACTTGTAATGGTACTGGGACTTTATGGACATTATGAGCTGGATAACGGAAGCCGTTACTTATCTTCCTAGTGTTCTGAACGTGGCAACATATATATATATATATATATATGTATATATATATATATATATATATATTAGTATGATGTCTAGAAATATTATCTACATAAGTTCAATTCTTTGTTGTTTCTTTCTATATATGCTAAATTTGCAATGAAACTATTACCGTGTATAAAATGAAAACTATTACCGTGAATAAAAAACGAAACCTTTTCCGATTTCTGGCGTGAATTTGGTAGATGGGACTTGTTCATGCAGTTTTCCAAGAGGTTATTTACATTTGCGTCTTCTGTTATAATAGCTAAAATGTCATCTACTTACTGGAACCATGATACAGGCATTTGAATAATCAGGATAAAATGTTAAATTAAAACTCCATATGCGAATGACTTGCCCATTGCATTGTTTATATCCAGGATTAATAGAGTATTAATCCTGGTTTAAATCATGATCAGATTAAAATCCCGTAGGGGGTTATTGCCGTCAGTACGCCTCACATGGTGCTCTGTAGGCATTATTCGGATTCTTAGTAGCGTCACTTCAGCCCATATCTGCAACCCTTTCATTCCTTTTGTAGCACCTCCGTTCAAATACTACTTTCTCCCATTTTACTTTTCCACCCTCTCCTAACAATTGTTTCACAGTGCAACTGCTTTGAGGTTTTCCTCCTGTTACGCCTATCAAACCTTTTACACCCAGTTTCCCTTTCAACGCTGAATGATATAGCTCACAGAGCTTGGCGTTTGGCCTAAATTTTATATTCTGTTCCATTAGATTAAAGGTGAAGCTTACTTGAAGCTCTCCGTTTTGGAGACTGATTTGATATGATTCCATGGATTATTTAATATGATTCTTCCTTGTCCACTGTACCACAGGGTAGCGTGACAGAACAGTTCGACGACCTTCTGGTGCCGTTCAACGAATCCGTCTTCTACGAGCCTTTCGTAAACATCCACATCAGTATGACGCCGGAAGAAAAGTATGTTTTATCTTTTTATTTTTTTATTTTCACTTGCATGCTGAGTATGGTCTCCCACAGCAGTAAAACAGAGAATTCTTATTGAACAAAAATATTAGTCCACAGTTTCTTTCGCGAATTGTATTATAAATTGTTATTGAAATTTGTTTAGTTAAAATAATTCCTTGTCCAATGGAGAAGATGAATAGGATTCTGTACTGTTACTAAGTTACTAATAATAACAATAATAATAGACCAGAAAACTAGGAAACACATGCCAATGTACAAAGCACTACACCCAGGAGCAAATACGTTCAGACTATACATAACACGAAAGGAAGGAGGGAGAGGACTGCTAAGCATAGAGGTCTGCGTCAACCGAGAGCAGAGCAGCAATATCTGAAAACCACCTTAGCTCGTACACTAACTTTTTTTTTTATCTATCTAACATTATCTATATCAAGGTTATGAAAGAAACTTGAACGTGTATTGGTACGTTACCATAACCCTTTTTATGTTATTATTATTATTATTATTATTATTATTATTATTATTATTATTAATTATTATTATATTATTATTATTATTATTATTATTATTATTATTATTATTATTATTATTCAGTAGATGAAACCTATTCATATGGAAGAAGTCCATGGGAGCCACTGACTTCAAATTCCAGCTTCCAAAGAAAATGGTGTTCATTAGGGAGAAGTAAAAGAAAGTAAAGGGAATTACAGAAATAAGAGATTCCACTTACTAAAGAAAATGAAAGCGAAACTATATTTTCGAATAAAGTACGAAATAGAAATTTATCAATTTGCTCCTAAGGAAGACTAGTACTAGGGTAGTGATGCATTGCATTTTAGCTTTGAATATAAATATAAAAATAATGTAATTTGACATTAGTCTAGGTAAGAATAAGTGAATCCTACAGTAATGCACAATAATTTCACTGACAGGGAGCTGCTGAGGCAGGAAGCGGAGCCAGCCGTTGAAGCTCTACTCGCCGCTTTCAGGAAAATGAGTGATTTTATCCAGGTTTGGTATCAGTGAATTTTAGTATAAACGTAAACAACGTAGGTTGAGTCTTGGGTGACTGGTTGGGAAACCACACACATGTCACATAAACACGAGTGTGTGTACTGTCACGATACTTGATTTATTGAAGTTACCATGTGTCGTTAAAAAAGACTTGATCTCGTGTCCTTCGTGATGGAGCGAGTATATATAAACTTTGATAGAAGGGGAAGACTCTGAACTTCCGTAAAATGGTGTTCCTGTATTTTGCAGGATGAATATATGCTGGCAGCCAGGCCCGAAGTGGGCGTATCCTCTTTGCCGGACGGAGCGGAATATTATCAAGCCTGCCTACAATTCCACACCTCCACTGACATGACACCTCAACAGATTCATGACTTGGGTCTCAGCGAAGTTGCAAGGATCCACGAGGAGGTGAAACAGGTGAGAGAGAGAGAGAGAGAGAGAGAGAGAGAGAGAGAGAGAGAGAGAGAGAGAGAGAGAATGATTCATTACATCTCGTCTGATGTTTGAGTGAAGAATCCTGTATTCAAGGCTTTCACAGAATCAGATAATCGTCCAATTTTACGACCATGCAATATCGTTGGGTGAAGGCAGCGCTTGAAAGCTATGTTGTTTCTTTTCAAACAATTCCTATGACTTCAGCTGGTAATTAAATTATGTGTATATCTGTGATTGTATGTATGTGCATAAGTGCGTGTAAAATACGTATGGTGTGCTCATCATAGCTTAAAGGTGAACTATAGCTTGAACGTTGCCATCGAGAAGCTATTTTCAAATTGTCAATGAGGAAAACGTCTTGTTCCCCCAGACTGCTGTCGATCTTGGTATGGCCAACAAGACTTTATCTGAAATCAGCGCCATCGTCAAGACAGACCCGGGGCAGAGGTTCACGAGCAAAGAGGACCTCCTGGAGACATACAGGAGTGCCGTCTACAACAACATTTATCCGCTTATGGACAAAGTAATCGATGGCATTCCCGCCATTAATGTCTCGTGAGTATATTATTATTTCATGCTTTTAGTTTTCTTTTACATGGCCATTTGTCTGTCCGTCCGCACTTTTCTTGTTCGCCCTCAGACCTTCAAAACTACTGAGGCTAGAGGGCTGCAAATTGATAAGTTGATAATCTACTCTCTATACTTGGTTTTTTTCCATCTGTCCACCCGCTCTGTGGTGTTTGCGTTATGGTAACCATCTGCGTCCGGGCTTTAGGATAGTTACATTCAGCTTACATTCAACAATAATAATATCCTATTTCGAATATTAACGGTGTAATTCGCATACAGTAAATTATTAAAACACTTTTCAGTTGCAAATGTACACCTAGATATCCTTTTATTTGCCTAAAACTTACACATAGCGTAACTATTTAAACCCCGGGACGCAGTGTTACCATACGCAAACACCACAGGCGAGGTGGACAGATGGAAAAAACGGAGTATAGTCATCAAATATACCAAATTACAGCCCTTTAGCCTCAGTAGTATTTATTTCATATGGTAAGCCACCACCGGGTCGTGGCACATACAGCTGTAAAACAATTTTTTTTTTTTTTTACCGCAGCTCAAGATATCCAAGGGCATTTTCTTGAGCAATTTATTGCTGCTCCAATCATCAGTGTCTCTCGGGGTCTATTCTGTGATAATCTCTTTTATCGTTTCTCCACATGTTAGTCTTCCGTGCTGCTTCAGATATCAATACCACATCGGTGAATATCAGATGGTATTCTAAAATTCCTTTTCTTAAAGCTGATTTAAAAACCTTAGTCAATATGGTATCTTCTCCATTCATCAGAACATTTCTGCAGACGTCAAAATCGAGTTAGTACGTTGATTTGTAAAGAGACTTTAGACATCAGGTTGAAGTGTCTACTTTGTTTTTTACACCGATTCAGATTCCAGGATGTTGCGCGTGACTTGGCATGACTTAGAGTATTCCTGTTACTTTTAAAAAGGTTTATTATCTGGTACTTCCCCGAGATTTTTATAGTTTTAGATCCCATTAATTAATCCTTTACTTTTTCATGTATATGTATTTCAAGTGTGAAAGATGGTCATCAGTGTTTGTTAATTGGGGAGAGTTGGTTACGTAAATGTGGAAGATTTAATAACATTATCCAACTGCTAATTTAAATGTTGGAGCACAACTTTATACTTTTCTGGTTAATGGTCATTATTAATCCGCTTCATTTTATTTTGAGGTTCCTGAACTAGCTAAATACAAGGTTTTCTATGGCGGACCACGAACTTCTCCTTAGACATTTTGTAATTTTTCAGAGTTGAGGAGAACGTGGCGGGAGACGGGTATGCCTCGTATGCAGACCCTCCTCCGGATGGATCCCGCCCGGGAACCTTCTTCATCAACGCCGATATTTATCGACATCAGTAAGTAGTACTAGTACATGACGTCCCTTAGGCTTATGACCCCTCGTATAAATGCCTATCTGGCCACCAGGCTTTTACTCCATTTCACATTGGAACTTGAATCTTGGATTCCCGTCATTTCCCTCCCAAGAGTAGACTTTAGGGTTGTTTGGTCTCTTGTGAATGTTCTTTTAAGCCTGTATGAAAGTACTTTAGGCTTATGTTCCCTGGCACGATTATCCTTTTCGCTTTCGATCCCCTCTCATGAATCTCAGAAAAGATGAATGATCTCTTCCTCAATTGTGCTAAAATCCAGGTATGATGAAGAACAGGTTCAATAAAAATATTCAGACAGAAATATCTAAGCCATTTTGGCAACCTTTAGATAAATTAGCTTCAAACTGATGAAGACGAAATTTTAGAAATCGCTGCATGCAAAAATTGACATTGAATTTGGGGAACTGGTGTGAAGAGGATGTTCCAAAATATAGAGGGGGCATTTTCTTACAAAACTCAAGCAACGAAGTGGCCAGATGTGAAATGTTTTTCTCTTCTCTCACCAGCCGTAAGTATGAAGTGAATGCCCTGTCCTTACACGAGACGGTTCCGGGTCACCATTTGCAGGCGATATTGCTCTTGAAGAACCCAAGCCTTCCAGAGTATCGAAGAAGCCCCGATTACTTCAGCTATCCGTACGACCCGATGAGGTACCCGCTGCACACGGCTTTCTCGGAAGGATGGGGTCTCTACTCGGAATTTCTGGGGGATGAACTCGGTCTCTATCAAGACCCCCACCAAAGGTGAGTTGATTAGTTTTTCTTTTTCAGCTATTTCTGTATTCATTTGTGAATGCTTTTCAATACTTGGTTCACATAGTATAAGTGAATGATTGCAAACAAATCACCCTGAAGTCCAGCTTGATTTATATTTTCCTAGAATGTTTCCAGTCGATGGCTAATTCCACCTGTAACGATGAAATGAAACGTTAACCTATACTTTACTATTCCGTCGATCTGTTATTTGCACTTCATTAGAGTCGCTCAATGAGTCATCCATTTCCCCAACTCATGCATATATTAGCAAAATTTTGTTATTTTTTACCATAAGAGGTATAACAATGGTTTGATTTATGAAAATTCGTCTATAAAATTTAGCGCTGGAGCACTTTTGTCCACTCAGCACTTAATACAGTGAAAGGAGGGGGTTGGAGTGGACCAGTGGAAGAAAGGAAGCTGAACGAGGTTTAAAATGTGAGTCTAAAAAGTGTTTGCAGCAGCAAGAGGCCGAAAGTACCTTGCAAACAACCTTGAGTCATGTCCAAGGTTGATATGTATCCAAGGTTGATATGTATATGGATTTTGTTATATGGATTTTGGTAATGCCAACAGCACACCACGCGAGGTGCATTTATGGGACGATCTCCCTACAGGGAAAAAGTGACGATAATTAAACGGAGTATTAAATCACGTTTGTAAAGAAATTCACAATCTCGTGAAGAACAATCTGTGTCATAAAAATCCACAATTATATATTACAGTATATTACTATGTAAAGCAAACATAGACTTTCGAACGCCGTTCTCATCAGTGTTGACGTTGGTTCTAAACGGTGTTCGATAGTATATCTTTGTTTTACATAGTAATGTACTCAAATATATAATTGCGTATTTTTACGACACAAATCGCGTTTCTTAAAAGAACATTATCTGTAAGGAAAACCTCCAATACAGAGTCAACTTCCTTCCTCAGGCTCGGTCGCCATTCTTTCGAAATGCTGAGAGCTGGTCGCCTGGTTGTGGACACGGGACTCCACGCTTTGGGATGGTCGCGCCAAGAAGCCGTTGACTACCTGTTGCAGAACACTGCCATGAGCAGGAAAGCCGTTGAGGTAAGACACTTCGGGAACCTTTGCAGCACGAAAAGTTTAGAGGCCAAACACATTTATTTATGTTCTGAGGTAATACATGGCTCCAGTGACTGGATGGCTGCTTCTGGTTTGTTAGACGAGTCACTGTGATTGGAATATTCTGTTGGGTTAATAATAAATAATTTTTATATATCAGTCTCCTTTGTGTGTATTCATTAGGCTGTATGAGACTATGACAAATATGCTTCTCTCTCTCTCTCTCTTTCTCTCCTATTTTGGGCTGTTTTTACCTGAGCAAATCAGATAATTTTTCCTCTTTTTCAGTATTTATTGCCCGGTCAATTCCCTCCATAGCTTCTTTCTACCACCAACTTTCTCTCTCTCTTTTAGTTTAGCCTGTTTTTATATGAGCAAATTAATCCATCTCATTTGTCCTCGTTTTCTTCATTTATTGCCATATCTGTTTCCTCCATAAATTCTTTGTAACTGCCGACTCTCACTCTCTCTGATAGAAGACTCATCATGTTTCTATTGCAGTAAAACCCAAGTATCTTGAAACCCCCAGCCAACCAGAGTCACATCGGCCTTTCTTTTCCAGAACCAGATAGACCGATACATCTCGTGGCCCGGCCAGGCCACCTCCTACAAAGTGGGTGAGATCAAGATCCGGATGCTTCGAGAAAAGGCGGAGAAGGAACTGGGCGAGTACTTCCGAGTCCAGGACTTCCACGCGACGGTTCTCGGCTGCTGTGGACCCCTGAACATCCTGGAGGAGTGCGTCGACTCCTATATCCAAAAAACCATCGTCAAAAATACGAACGATGAAAGTATACTCGTGTGATGAGGGATAGATAGACTGATCGCGTTGAGAGCAACCTTACAAACGGAATTTTCGCGGCCATGCGAAATAAATAAATGTCGTTTACAAGATGGATGCCCTCTTTCCCTCTTAACGTAAGGTCAGGCAGTGGCCAACAGGTTGCATTTCCATTTATTACGTCAAATTCTCAACTTTCCGAATTCAGTGTAACCTTTCCTCCTGAAGTAAATAGTCTCTCTTCTCACGCGAATGTGCACAATTCTTCTTCTTCTTCGTTTTTTCTTGGTACGTAAATGAGTCACGTTGATTATATATATATATATATATATATATATATATATATATATATTTAATATATATGTATATATAATATATATATATTATATATATATATGTGTGTGTGTATGTATATGTACATGTATATATATATATGATATATATATATATATAATATATATATAATATATTAATCTATATAATTATTATGAATTTTATCACATCAGCGTTCATTCATATACATGCATCTAGCTTCAAATGTCCTTTAATATCCAATTCGCTCGACCTCAGAATAAATATTTTGTATATTGTTTAACCGAAGGGGAATTTTTTAGGGTGATAATATCAACTGAAAAATTCTCTTTCGGATAACATATATGAAAATATATTAATTCAGAGGTAGAGCGAATTGGATACTAAATGACATTTGTAGCTTGATGCATGTATGTATGTATATATATATATCTATATATATATATATATATATATATATATATATATATATATATATATATATATATATATATATATAATTTGCTAGTCAAAGGAATAAGATTACTTGTTACATCGGTCTATATATTTAAAACTGTTTAAAGTTACCCGTTGCAAGAAAATTTTCTTTGCATTCTTTCGTAATTTGAAAAATAATTACCGTCTATACAATCATTGACTTGATATTCTGTGCATCGCAAGCATCTCCTTCTAAGAGTATGATATAGTTTAAGAATAAAAGCGTAACACATTATGATGTTAGTATCACTATATCGTTTACCTTACCACCCTGGTATATAAAGACACTGCAACCCCTAGGCCGATCATTCATCCAATGCTATTCATTATTTATTACTCCCGTGTTTCGGTGGTCCGATGTTCGAATCCCGGCTCGGCCAACGCGGAATCAGAGGAATTTATTTCTGGTGATAGAAATTCATTTCTCGATATAGTGTGGTTCGGATCCCACAATAAGCTGTAGGTCCCGTTGCTAGGTGACCAATTGGTTCCTAGCCACGTAAAAATATCTAATCCTTCGGGCCAGCCCTAGGAGAGCTGTTAATCAGCTCAGTGGTCTGGTAAAACTAAGATATACTTATCTCCCGGGTGATCTGTACTACTACACCTTCTGGAAGACTGAAGTCCCATCTTCTTTAACTCGGCTCTCCTGCGTTGGATGGATGGATTATGGAATTTAGGGCATAGCCCAAACGCTGGGACCTATAAGATCATTCAGCGCTGAAATGAAAGTATGGCTAGATGGAAAAGTGAGAAATGAAATGAAAATGATAAACTGATGACAATCCTGCACTTGAACAGGACTGTACATCAGCAAAGGCCATTTTACTCTCGCCCCAGCATTCCGATCATCCAGGTTATGAAAGATCGTTTTGGCCAAGGGGCCTCTCCCGCGTTGGCACATCCTGTCAATTCAGGTGCAGATGTTCAACTCTGAACTGGGGCTAGCTAGCTAAACTGCATTTGAGAAACTAATAAAAATATCTACCATTAGCTAGCACTGAATCCCATGCTGAGTATCACAGCTATAGTGTCAACCATTGTGCCGTGGTAGTGTACTGACACTACGCTATTACATTAATGAACCATTTTTTTTAAACGCGGATGAAAATGAATTAAGTGGGGCTTAATTGATTTCTAACCAACATAAAATAAACTGATTAAGCTAAAGTTACCCCGAATCCATGTATCATCTGACCTTTTACTTCGTACAAGAATTTTAAGTACCGATTTTGGCCATATTTTTTATATATGACAGCCATCTTGGATATTTCTAGGCAGCAAAATTATGTATCTAAGTATGTAAAGGATTGCTTTCGTTATCTTAACATAAACTGGGAGTGACTGAGGTATTAGAAAGTGATTAACCAATTAAGTGTCAATATTCAGATATCCAACGGAAGCCATTTTGAAAACCTGCCAGCCATCTTGAAAAATGGCAAAATTTTGTGTGGCCGGAGGTCGATGATGAGACAGAAGGTCAAGAAGAATCGTTGTGCTAAAATTTCAAGCTTACATCACCATTTGCACTTTTCCCCTAAAATTTTGAAGTTACCCGCTTCACTATACTCTGTTTTTTTTCATCTGTCCACCCGCCTGTGGTGTTTTTGTATGGCAACACTGCGTCCCGGGCTTTAGATAGTCACATTCAGCTTACATTCAACGATTATAATAATATCCTATTTCGAATATTAACGGTGTAATTCGCATACAGTAAATTATTAAAACACTTTTCAGTTGCAATGTACACCCAGATATCCTTTATTTACCTAAAACTTATTACACATAGCGTAACTATCTAAAGCCCGGGACGCAGTGTTGCCATACAAAAACACCACAGGCAGATGGACAGATGAAAAAAAACAGAGTATAGGAGCAGAGGAGATATATAAAATAACACCACTAAGACGATATTGAAATGCAATAAAATTTTAACCCTACTTTGAATTAATGAATTAAACTATTTCTCTCTTGTAAAGTAACCAACATTACTTCATAATGCTTCTCTGGTTCACCAGTCGAAATATCTGCCCACATTTATATGATATAAAAAAAAATTACTCATACTTCGCTTACTTTTCGAGAAGCTAAAGTTCATTTTACTTATTTTGAAATAGAAAGAGATAATAATATTATTCAAATTTTATCTTCAGCATCGTACAACAAAAGCTTACTGCCTTTTCTATTTTCGCAGCAAAAAAAATAAAAAATAAAATAAATTTTTTTTTTTCCTTTTTCAAACGTCTCGCCTGATATATTTCCAGCTAAGGGATTTCAGGCTTGCGACATTCTCAATTTATAAAAGATGAAAAACAGAAACAAACGCCTTTTATACAGTCCAGTTAAAAGACATGTTAACAGAACATGTTTTATGAATGTACCTTTTCCGAGGTTCTCGAAGGCCTTATTTACATCCTCAGCAGAAGACGCTGATTTTATAAATTCATTCAGTAGAAAGTTCTTTTTTGTCTATCTGTCAACGAACTCTGGATATTCCTTCGTTGTGTAGCCTGTGATTGGAGAAGTGAATATAAATGAAATGCAAATAGTCTCTAACCTTCAATGTCTCTACTCTTGTTTTTTTTTTTCCGTGAGTACATACATCCTCCATGGGATTCTTTTGTTCCTTTGGGTTGCGAATTCTGTAAAGCCAGACTTCTTGGCTGAAATGTACCAATAACGTTTGAAATGTCTTATTTAAATTTTTATTTTATTTTACTAGCACGATAAATGAAAGAGAATTTGGAATATAACTTTATTTATTTATTTATTTTTGTTTTTTGCTGGTTATGTAAATCATTCTTGTATGATACCCTGAAACAATGTCTAGAGAATTCTCCAGACTTTGCATTGCACAGTGATAAGTATTATTTTTACGGTCGTTTCCTTTAGAAACAATGTTTTTTCATACTCACCAAAGTAGGTGATTCAGAAATCTGGTGTATTATTCTGAATTCTTAGTCTCGATACATAAATACGATAGTGTACTTGTTTCCTGATTATCAGCGAGTGTCAATTATAATAGTGCCATATATTTCAAAAGGAGATAAACACCATATAGATGCACGCATACACATGATCAGTATCAAATACAGCAGCATAATATTTGCTGATATTTATGAAACATTTTTAAAAGAACATAACATGCTTTATGGAGTTTCCTTTCCCCATGTTTTCAAAAGCCTCGTTTATATCGTTGATGGAAGATTGGACGTTATGAATTCATCCACCACGATCTTCTTCTTCAAGTAGTCGTCGACGAGTTGGGAGACATCTCCTGCATTGTAGCCTGGGAAACAAAATGATAAACATTTAGTCCCACCAGATCTCTAGACTCGACTTCGTGAGCTGGTATCCAAGAGGAAGAATAACCAGAATATGAATTAGTTCAATTAAACAGATCTCTAGACTCTACTTCGTGAGCTGGTATCCAAGAGGAAGAATAACCAGAATATGAATTAGTTCAATAAACAGATCTCTAGACTCTACTTCGTGAGCTGGTATCCAAGAGGAAGAATAAACCAGAATATAAATTAGTTCAATTGGAACGAGTTAATGTTATCCTGGAAGGCACAGCTTCTCAAATATTTATTGGTTGGAAATGCATTAGTTCTCAATGCAATATGGAATGGAATATAAAGTTTACGCCGAAGGCCGAGCGCTGGGATCAATGAGGTCACTGTGCGTTCAAAGGGTAAGCTTACAGGGAAAAGGTTTTGCAGTTGTTGTAACAGCTGCACCATGAAACAAATGTTAGGACAGAGAGAGAGAGAGAGAGAGAGGGTGGGGGGAGGAGAGACATAAGAAAAAGAATATGAACGGAGGTACAGTAAAAGGAATGAAAGGGGTTGCAGCCAGGGACCGAAGGGACGCTGCGAAGAACACCAAGTAATGCTTACAGTTCACCGGGAAAACTCAATATAGGGAAAGCTTTGAAGTGGTTTTGTTAGAAATAAGAAGACAACTTTAGAATTGTGCTTTTAAGAATATGTATAATACAAAATTAATTCGTGGTAAATTAATGTAAAGGGAGACATTTGAATATGTTCTAAGATTATCATGCAATTGTGATGATTTCGAATGAGATATTAAATTATTCTTTTAAATAATAATAATAATAATAATAATAATAATAATAATAATAATAATAATAATAATAATAATAATAATAATATACTGAGGAAGCAGACCCTCTCACAAGCATACTTTATTAAAAGTAATGGCTACTTCAGCAACGTTACACTCGTAGAGATTCTTCTCTATTTTCCGAATAGCGGCTCTTTCTGTGCCACTTAAACAGGCTAGTAGAGCGCCTATAGAGGTCGTGATCAAATACAGTGTCAAAATCGGTGTATATATTTGAATTTTACAATAATAATATAGTAATAATAATAATAATAATAATAATAATAATAATAATAATAATAATAATAATAAGGGCATATGCAGGAGCAAGATTAGTAGCAGAACTGATGGAAATACGAACACCAACACCACCAGCACAACCAACCCAACAGAAACCAAAACAGCAACCGCCTTGGAAAAGGCGCCTGGAAAAGCAAATGATGGTGATAAGGTCCGACTTGAGTAAACTGAAAGAGATGGCAGAAAGAAGGCTAAGAAGCAAGAAAACATGGGAGGAACTGAACGAGAAATACAAAGTACACGAGAGGGGACTAAACAGAACAAACTATTCGGAACCAACCAGAAAAGACTATACAGCCAACTAAGAGGGGAAGACAACCACCAAGAAATTCCTGAAGCCGAACCAAGTAAGAGACTCTGGGAAAACTTATGGAGCAATCCGGTATCACACAACAAGCATGCAACATGGCTCCAGGAAGTTAAGGAATAAGAAACAGGGAGAATAAAACAACTAAAGAAAATACCCAACTGGAAAGCCCCAGGTCCCGATGAAGTCCACGGATACTGGCTCAAAAACTTCAAGGCTCTACACCCACGAATAGCAGAACAACTCCAGCATTGTATCACAAATCACCATGCGCCCAAATGGATGACCACAGGAAGAACATCCTTATTACAAAAAGACAATAGTGAGGGAAATATAGCCGGTAACTGCAGGCCCATCACCTGCCTACCAATAATGTGGAAGTTACTAACAGGTATCATCATCAGTGAAAGGCTATACAACTACCTAGAGGATACAAACACCATCCCCCACCAACAGAAAGGCTGCAGAAGGAAGTGTAGGGGCACAAAAGACCAGCTCAAGATTGACAAAATGGTAATGAAGAACACTAGAAGGAAAACTAACCTAAGCATGGCATGGATAGACTATAAAAAAGCCTTCGACATGATACCACACACATGGCTAATAGAATACCTGAAAATATATGGGGCAGCGGAAAACACCACCAGCTTCCTCAAAAATACAATGCACAACTGGAATACAATACCTACAAGCTCTGGAATAAGACTAGCAGAGGTAAATATCAGGAGAAGGATCTTTCAGGGCGACTCACTGTCCCCACTACTCTTCGTAGTAGCCATGATTCCCATGACAAACGTACTGCAGGAGATAGATGCTGGGTACCAACTCAAGAAAAGAAGAAACAGAATTAACCATCTGATGTTCATGGACGACATCAAGCTGTATGGTAAGAGCATCAAGGAAATAGATGTTCTAATCCAGACTGTAAGGATTGTATCTGGGGGCATCAGGATGGAGTTTGGAATAGAAAAATACGCCTTAGTCAACATACAAAAGGCAAAGTAACGAGACTGAAGGGATAAAGCTACCAGATGGGAACATCAAACACATAGATGAGACGGGATACAAATACCTGGGAATAATGGAAGGAGAGGATATAAAATACCATGAGATGAAGGAAACGATCAGGAAAGAATATATGCAGAGACTCAAGGCGATACTCAAGTCAAAACTCAACGCCGGAAATATGATAAAAGCCATAAACACATGGGCAGTACCAGTAATCGGATACAGCACATAATAATGGAATGGACGAAGGCATAACTTCATGGGCGTGCAGTAATCAGATACAGCGCATTAATTGTGGAATGGACGAAGGCATAACTTCGCAGCATAGACCTGAAAACGAGGAAACATATGACAATACACAAAGCACTACACCCAAGAGCAAATACGGAAAGGCTATACATAACACGAAAGAAAGGAGGGAGGGGACTACTAAGCATAGAGGACTGCGTCTACATCGAGGAGCAGAGGCACTGGGGCGGCAGTATATGAAAACCAGTGAAGACGGAGTGGCTCAAGAGTGCATGGAAAGAAGGGACTGATAAAAGTAGACGAAGACCCAGAAATATACAGAGACAGGAATTGAATGAAGCAGACCAGAGGAATGGCACAACAAAACAATACACGACAATACATGAGACAGACTAAAGAACTAGCCAGCGATGACACGTGGCAATGGCTACTGAGGGGTGAGCTTAAGAAGGAAACTGAAGGAATCATAACAGCGGCACAAGATCAGGTCCTAAGAACCAGATATTTTCAAAGAACGATAGATGGAAATAACATCTCTCCCATATGTTGAAGTGCAATACGAAAAATGAAACCATAAACCACATAGCAAGTGAATGTCCGGCACTTGCACAGAACCAGTACAAAAAGAGGCATGATTCAGTAGCAAAAGCCCTCCACTGGAGCCTGTGCAAGAAACATCAGCTACCTTGGCAGTAGTAAAAGTGGTACGAGCTCCAACCTGAAGGAGTGATAGAAAACGATCAGGCAAAGATCCTCTGGGACTATTGTATCAGAAAGTATCACTCATTGATGTCGCAATATCATGGGACACCAGAGTTGAAGAGAAAAGAAAGGAAAAATAGATAAGTATCAAGACCTGAAAATAGAAATAATAAGGATATGGGATATGCCAGTGGAAATTGTACCCATAATCATAGGAACACCTAGGCACGATCCAAGATCCATGAAAAAGAATCTGGAAAAACTAGTGGCTGAAGTAGCTCCAGGACTCATGCAGACGAGTGTGAGTCCTAGAAACGGCGCACATAGTAAAAAAAAGTGATGGACTCCTAAGGAGGCAGGATGCAACCCGGAACCCCACACTATAAATACCACCCAGTCGAATTGGAGGACTGTGATAGACCAATATATATATATATATATATATATATATATATATATATATATAATATATAATAATAATAATAATATAATAATAGTAATAATAAACCTAACGAAAATGTTTTATTTCAAAATAAATGAAACATCACTCGGTTCATGAAAAAAACTCACCTCCCAAAATACATCCTGACACGTGGCACCCATAAAGAATCTTATAAGGGTCAACAGTAATGTTCTCTCCAAAAGGCGGTGCGCCAACCAGAACACAATGTCCTCCACCCAGACGACAGGAAGCTACCGCGGACTCCAGCACCTCCTTGACGCCGCTACATTCGAAAACGTAGTCGCATCCCAAGAGGGTTTTCTCCACGAGAACTTCCTCGATGGGTTTGTTGTGCTCTTTCGGGTTGTAGAATTCCGTAACGCCTAACTTCTTGGCTAAAACGAAATAGAATCAAGGCAAAAATGTTCTTTTACTTGCACCTTTCATATCTGTCCTTCCAATATTTCTCACGGTTCTGTAAACCAGTCTAATGGGTCACGAGATTGCTTCATCTCATTTTAAGGCAATAGATCCTTTGCTGAAATCAGCAGCAAAGCTGACGGAGAGGAAGTCTTGCAACGGTTAAGTAGTTAGGAGGACAGTGAGGGAAAATCGAATAAAGTTAGAAAGGATTAGAAATGGGTGTGATAGCGGTTTTAAAGGTGTGGATTTCTATAAATAAAATTCACATTCGGCATTAATTTACAACATGGAGTGTGCATTATCATCAGGCAATAGTGAACAGCCCAGAGAATGTTATATGCAGTGGCGGACTTATAGGAGAGTGGAGCGGGCACTTGTTCACGTGCTCCCCCCCCCCACCCGCCCATTATGAATAATATAACATTGTTTTCGTTCAAGAAATCATTATTAGTAGCAAAAATTTTCTTAGTTAATGATTATTTCGACAACTGTCCAACAAAATCAATAGCAACGACGACTATTGTGTGTGTACGCGCAATAATAATCCTAAGTGTCCCCAATGAAAGATTTCTAGATCCACCACTGCACTGGTTATATGCCTCTACTGGCCTCGCGAAAGGCTTTAATTGAAGAAGATTCCCTCAAGATAAGCTCAGCATGTATGTCTAATTATAGACTTGAAACCTCCCATAAACCTATTGCCGAGGAAAAGTTTCCCCTGCTTAACTAGTCTCATGCTTAGTCAAATGTGAACCTCAACTTTACTGAATCTTGCAAGAAAAGACACCTGTATCGTTGCTTGTATGAAACTTTGGCTACAAAAGAAAGACTGAAGATGTTGAATATCATGTGATCAATATGGAGAAACAGAAAACAATTGACATGTCATGTATTTTTGTTTTTCATCAGACCAGTGTGGAGTTGGTCTAAGAATCTTTTGGATAAAATTGTTGTTAAATGTGACTAACTAATCAAAACCTTTCATTTCAGAGCCAAGAAACAGACACCATTTCCTTTTTGGTTACAGAATATGTTAATGCAGTTTCGGAAAGTAAAGATGATGATTTTGATGTAAAATGTAGAATTTATATTATTAAAAGCAAACTTAAATTTTCCAACTATGTCTGATCAAGACGCTGCAAAATCAACAGACGAGCTTGTAAATATTTTGTAAAGCATACTGTAAAAATGTAAGGACTATTGTAATACTGATCTCAATTAAATTTAAAGAAAGGAAAAACTTTATCGCACTCAAAACTTTTTGTCTGGGCTCCAGAAAGAATCCTGGCTCTCCTCAACACTGTTCAAAAACCAAGCTCTGATTGGCTCACACAAACTGATGCTAAATGCCTACTTCGCACTAGTCTTATGAAACGGACAACGAATGGCAACGTTTAATGACATCAGAATTCACTGGGCTGAAAACACAAAGGTGATACATTCCATCCGAACAAAGGTAAGCAAGATCTTTCTCAAAGAGATCCATCCTTTCTGAAGTGGTTTCAGGCACGAAAAAATCACCCGAGTAATCACAACTCACCTATATCCTTCTTGCCATTATTAACGTCGATGCCAATTATCCTTTTGGCACCTTGCAGTTTACACCCCATCACAGCTGCCAGGCCAACTGTTCCAAGTCCAAACACGGCACAGGTAGAACCTGGTTTGACCTGACAAAGAAGCGACGTTACAACACTATAACTTGAACTTTTAAGTCAAGTACCATATCTAATGCTGAATGTTTTATCATACATTTCAGATACGAAACTTTAGCAAGCTACGTATACTACCTAACCATCAAAACCTGTAAAATGCATTTGAAATTTTGCTACATTGAAAATTACAAACGTAAATAAAATTATTATAATCCTTTACAATCAGGTACAGCCTCACTTACACAGCCGGATTCCCATACCAGATGTTTCACTTTACTGCACTTCTTTTGCATAAAAAGCTAGTTTTGACGGCAGCATGACTGCATACTGTTATTGCATATTCTTAATATTCTGACTTCCATTTCGCTCGTCGTTAATATTAACAGCCCTTTGTGCCTACTGGTTACATTCCATACTAATAAAGTGATTTCTACGTCTTCGTCCTTATACTGTAAACTGAACAGAATTAATGACAGGCATAATTGTTTTACCTTTGCGTAATGTACGACCGTTCCATATCCCGTGGTTACTCCACAGCTCAGAGGAACGATTTTGTCCAGTGGTGCCTCTTTGTTCACCTGTAAAATTGACAGCAGTCAGATAAAATGAGTCTGGATTGAGAATGATCCCAAAAATCCCTCACTATCTTAAGTTAGGTAAGAAGAAAATTGATATACCAGGTCTGCTTCACTACGACTATATATATAGGTAGGTAGAAAGCATTCGAATTTCAGTAAAACGCAAATGCTGATCGTTTTTTAAAGTCAATAACTCTACAAACTTAAGCAGTAACTTGAAACTGTAATTACCTTACAAAGCATGGACTCTTCTATTACTGTGTATTCAGAGTATGTTCCACTATTGAGGAGGGTGTAAAGTGGTTTGCCCTTGCAAGCAAGACGAGTAGAAACTTCTTTGTTGTCAGAATAGAACGCGTCTATAAACTGTCGACACAGGTTTGTTTCAGAAGACTGACACGAAGGGCACTGATGACAGCGAGGCAGACAGAACACAAGGACGTGATCTCCTTCAATGTCAAGTTAGATTAGAATTGAAGAATTCAAGTGGTAGTGAAATAATGATTACAGAAAATCCCACAAAAATAAGTACAGGCTCTGTGAAAATGTTTTCCAACAACTGCCCTGCGCTAGACTGACACTGACAAATGATATATTTTGTCAAATTCCATCATGAAAACTGCAGTCTGCATTGTCTCATTTGGGACCTTGGTACATCTAGTAGGGTACCTATCCGTGGCGGCCCAGACTATGGCAGTTGCGGTTTTTCTATGCAGTTTTACCTACTGAACAAGAATTTAAAGTAATATTTATTCGGACGACTGTAATTAACCCCCAGGGGCCAGTACTAAACACGGCGAAATACTTTGGACGCCCCAATCCCTAGTGGATGTCGTATTTGCGGTTACGTTTCTTGCAGGGTAATTCTATATAATAGTTCCCTACGAACTGCAAGGAACGTAACCGCGGATACGACATCCACAAGGGATTGGGGCGTCCAATGTATTTCTCCGTGTTTAGTACTGGCCCCTGGGGGTTAATTACAGTCGTCCGAATAATATTACTTTAAATCCTTGTTCAGTAAGTAAAATAACATAGGAATATGTCAATTGCCATAGTCTAGGCCACCGCGGATTGCTTCTGTAGAAATACCGGGACCTTTGAGGTTGAAAATTACAGAAACATCGACTCCAAAGGAGCAATACGTACCTTCTTTTAAAGAAGTGACGGCTTCCCCAACACTTTCCACAATGCCTGACCCCTCGTGTCCGAGAACAGATGGGAATAAAATCGGAAACCCGCCGTTCCATCCACTCACATCGGTGTGACACAACCCAGCACACACAATCTGTTTATATAATCATTCATTCAAAAGATAAATTTAGGCTAACAACACTGAAGTAATTAGGTGCCTGAAACTTGATTTCCATGTATTTGATAATGAATGTTCCCTCAAACCTGACTGAGGCGAAAATGGTAATGAACGTACCTCAGCCAAGTTACTATCAACGTATCCTCACCTTAATTCTGACTTCTTTCCCTTCAGGTGGAGCCACCTCGACCTCCTCAATGATAATTGGCTTGCTCTGTCCCCAGGCGACAGCGGCTCTGCATTTTATAACCTGGCGTCAAGAAAATGAAATTCTTTTGAAAGAACTGAACGACCCAGACCAACGCCATCTTGAATTCAAGATGGCGTTGCCCAGACCTGCTTCGATGGAAAAACCAAGAGAGGCTGGAGTTGAGTGGATGTTAGTGTAAGGGAAATCAAAGGAAAGACATGACTGGTGGAATTTCTTAGAGGACATTTGCAATGCATGGCGCTGCTAGCCCTACTTCGCAGAAGCCAATGAGTCAGGAAGATACAGATGGGTGGCGGTTTGAGTTAACTGAAATCAGGAAACATAGTACATAGTTCTGAATTTCGCAGAGACCCTTTGCATTGCATAAACCGAAGACGATGAGGATAAAGAAAGCCTATTGTATTCTATTGCACAACAGGCACCCAACTCCGACTCAAAGAAGGCCCAAGATCTGATAAATGAGGGAGGATGTGTGCAGGTAAGGTTACTCCCAACACAGTAGCTTAGTCACAGTTATATACCATTTATTTTGCTATTCTGAATGCCTTGTGAAAGCGTCAATGGGAAAATTTGAAATGCCATAACATGTGATTGAATACTATCTAAAAATGTTAGCAATCCGGGCAATATAAAGTTTGCCACCTCAGATAGCAGGAAAATTTGGATTAGTCCTACGACTATTTGAAAGCCTCAATTTAGCTAGTTAGCTCACTGATTACTTCCTGAAGGATAAGTATAGAGAATTTATATACATGTTTCCTTTCTTATTCTGGAGTTTTAGTGGCGAAAGAAATGGCTGGTTCCCTGGAAATTGCTTTAAAAATTATTAGTACTACATCATTTGTGTGTACAATTTAATCTTTAAGTTTACTCGTGCAAGTCGGGTAGCTTTTCACGCATTGATTAAATATGACAGCAATTTACTGAGTGGGTTATCATATATCATCAAGATTCATAACGCGAGCATAATCATATGGCAATACAATCCTTAACTGCGCACACACGAACTAAAACATCCATTTAAGACATCAAGTAAAAACGAACGTCTGAATAAATGTTCGTTAAATTAATACAGTGATCAAATACGAGAATATTTGAAATGATACTTTGACGGTATCGTGCATCCAAGAATTAGTTTATCACAATTTGCTTTCTATATACTGCTCAAAATATCTATTACACATCTAATGCTTTCTTATGCCTCACCATAAGTCTCACCTGTAACAAGTCTACTCCTCACATAAGTTGAAACATTCTTTTCTACCTTTTACATATTCTTATACATACATATATAGATAAAGGGGCCCTAGCATTACCTACGTGAGAACCCGCTAATTTTCTGTAACATCTTTCATTCTATATAGCGCGAATTCAGAATTACAACACACACACACACAGAATTTGTGTGTGTGTGTGTGTGTGTGTGTGTGTGTGTGAGAGAGAGAGAGAGAGAGAGAGAGAGAGAGAGAGAGAGAGAGAGAGAGAGAGAGAGAGAGAGAGAGAGAATTTGTGCATGAAGCACATCTTTTTATGCATAAGCGCTTGTATGATAAATTACCATGCGTGCACTTAGCCGACAACTATGGCATCTTACCTTTCCTTTAGTAGGTGACATAATGTGATTTGGTGCTGGAAAGCTAAATGAATTCACGGAATCACCGTTCAATCTTCCAAAACAACTTCCACTGCTGACAACTTGACAACTGGTACGGGTAACGGGCAGCCCGCTGCCAGCTGCCGGCAGCGATGCCAAATGTAATAAAAATGAAAATCCGCCAAACCTGTCTAGGAGACGTGCTACTTTTACCCCAAACAGCTAGGACTTTCCCATGTTGATAAACTGAAATACGTTTTTCTTAAAATAGGTTTCAAATATGGTTCAGCCACTACTGTAAGTTGCTTTATGTGTACGTGCCAAAAATCTTGCTGAACGAATGTTTAAGACAAAAAAATAAAGTCATCATGGCAAGTTTCAGTTCCTTAATCAGCATATTCCAACAAAAGCGATACTGTTATTGTAATAGAGTGAACTGTAGTACGTGATCAATTATCCTGCTTTCTCTGTTTCACTCCTAGGAATACAGTAATTAGAGAGCTTTCTCCATTCTTTTTATTACAAGAACATACAGTTTATAAAATGAAATATTGCGCTATATATGTACCTCGATATTATCCTACACCGTAATGATGCTGTCACAGATATAGAAACATAATAACTTACGTGTTAATTAGATCTTAAAAATTTCAATTTCTTTGGGCTAAAGACAGAATCGCAAAAATTCCGCTCGTCATTCAAAATTTGCCAACAAGGTCTTTGAATTTGCCAAAATTGGCGGGTTTTTCATTATGTTGACAACACTGGGCCTCCCGGGCGTCTCCGCGAGTACGCGGTGGTAACCCAACGCTATCTTTGAGGTACCAGTTACGAATTAACTCGTAGGGAGTAGACAATATATTTACGCTTTGACTTCCATAAAATTACCCCATAAGCTAAGATAAAAAAAAAGTTTGACACTGTCGAGGGCAACTATATATAGTTGTCAAGGGGCTTTACTGAAGTACTCGCTTGAAACAAACAAAAGATAAGCACTGTAACTGTAAGGAGATTATTGTAGATAAAGTCTGTTACTATGTACCGTGATGCGTAAGGCTACTTCAAGCATGCGTGTGTGTACACACGTTTATTTCTATAGAAGTGGAGACTGCTGAGGCGAGCAGCCGGTAACTTGAAAACAAAACACAAATGATTACGAGAAAATTGAAACGAGCTTGTAGAACCCGCTGAACAGTGCAAGCACACTGGAATCCATTCTCTCTCTCTCTCTCTCTCTCTCTCTCTCTCTCTCTCTCTCTCTCTCTCTCTCTCTCTCTCTCTCTCTCTCAGTGACGTACGGCCCCGAATACACGGAAAATAGACACGTCTTCGCTCCCCGCCCATGGAGACAAGGGACCAAGGGTACGGACGAGTGACCTTGAAGAGTGCCATAACATGTGGGTAGACTTTGTTCATTAGAACCTTCGTGCGTTTTTAATAGTACAATAAGTCTCTTATTATCATTACTGTTAAGACGTTTCTTCAGGTTTCTCCTCTTGAAAATAGAATTATCTTTCAAAAAATCCCAAAGTAGATAGAGAGCTGCTTGTTTTCTGGTATTCCTCACTGAATAAAACTGGTTAAGAATAATTCACCTAGCTCGGGCTTTTTTTAGATGAGCAATAAGGCTGATTCACGAATCGAATGTTTAGTCTTGTGGGGATGAAAGGTTATTACCAAGTTATTAAGTGAAACTGAAATTAGGGTATCATTTGGAGGATCCGCCTCCTATTCATATAGGGGAAGGTTGAGGGTAGCTAAACGAATTCACAACAGATCAAAGACTTACCTGACATTTTGTGCAGCAGAATCCTATTTGTGATTTGTGTCGCTTGTTGTTGTCAAAACATATATATATATATATATATATATATATATATATAGTATATATATATATATATATATAGTATATATATATGTATATATATATATATATATTTTTTTTTTGGTCATTTATACCATACAGTTTCCTTGAAATTATTGTTGCACCATATTGTAGCTGGTAAAGAGTATAAATATCTAATTTCTTCAACACTGATTACATATTAACAAATAAAAAGATCTCGAGCCTCTTACCACTATAACAACAATGACACGTTTAAGAAGGCGATGCACAGGGACTGATATGGAGCCTTTATGCATAAATGCTATTGCAAGAAGGAAGTTTGAACATTTTGTATTCAGACTAAAAAGGCGTGAAAATATGCAGGTATCTAAGAAGAAACATGTTGATACTGTTTATGTAAGTCTACCTTGAATGTTTTTTCCCCGATTTTCTATAATGTATATTTTTAAATGAAAGATATCCACATGTCCTTAAGCTTAATTTTGTTATATTATTTTGATGTAAGATTTTATATATATATATATATATATATATATATATATATATATATATATATATCTTTAACAAGTTATCAGATTGGTAGATCTAAGGTACTTATCCGCGGCGGCCTAGACTATGGCAGTTGCGGTTTTTCTATGCAGTTTTACCTACTGAACAAGAATTTTAAGTAATATTCATTCGAACGACTGTAATTAACCCCCAAGGGGCCAGTACTAAACATGGCGAAATACATTGGACGCCCCAATCCCTAGCGGATGTCGTATCCGCGGTTACGTTCCTTGCAGTCCGTGCGGAACTATTCTGTAGAAATACCATGAGATTTATGTTTCCGCGGGAGAACACTGTGGGTTCTGAGATTTTGGCAGATAGGTTCCCGGTGTCCTGCTTTTCTTCCACTAGTTACAATCTGCTATATATTTAATCTACTCAACAAAGGTTTCACCGAACCTGAGTGGTTCCGTGTGCATAGTCTAACTCTAGTGAAAATAATCAACACAGCAATGGTCTTATTCATTAGAAACAGGCACGATGTGATAGCGTAAGCTTCAAAGAATAACTAGCCAATAAAAAGGCTCGGGTCAATGTCCCAATTAAGGACCTGTTGAGCAATACCAACTTACAAAATAATCAAATGTGAACAAGGAAACAACTACTAAATTATTGACAAAATAAAAAAAATGTAAACATATCTAGAGGTCATTAGGCTGCAAAACTGAAAAAGGCGTTGCTACTCTGAAACCTGCTATCAATAAAGTAAACTATAAAGCTGTGTAAAGGAGAGCATAGAGAAATACAAAGACGGAAGAATATTGGTAAGTTAAAAACATTTTACGAGAGTTACTTAGACTCAGTGAAATGTGATCCATATCACTGTAAAATAAATGCAAACATAAATTTTTAGTCCCTTACATTATCCTATTGATTCTATCTTTTACATTTATCGATTTATTCATTTATTTCTCTAGGTACCTGTCACTCTAACTTCTTTTACAGTTTGGAATGATTTTATAATAGTCTAGTATAACTGGAGAAACATTTTCTTCAAATCACAAATAATACGCTTATAGAAAACGCAATTCTTGGTGAACTAAATAATTTTGTGGTTTCAAAGCCTTTTTGAGAGATTAGAATCTATAACTTCCATGCAATCTCTGCGTAAATAACAGAACCTGGAGACTGTTAGCTAATATATATAGTAACAGCACATGAATGAGGAAACCGTTTGTGTATCCAGTAAAAGCGACTATTCGTAATTAACCTACCCTATCGATCTAGAACTCGACATACAGTAGCGGAGAGAGACAGACGTAAATAGATTTTCTGTTTTGTAGAAGAAACCATCTAGTGGAAGCAAAGAACTGTAAGATCATAAAGGAAGAAACAATTAGCCCACAACACAGGTTAGCTGGGTCTGATTTTCTGATATGGCGGGTTGCGTAGGGGAAAACCATGGTGCAGCCCAAGATGAAGTGGTGGGGGCTAAAAGACCAAGAGATGAGACAGAGTTTTAAAGAAACTTTCCTGCACATCATTAGATTAACAGGCGATGTGAACATTCGGTGGTAGAAAATAGCACAATGATACTGAGAGCAGCTGAAGAACAATTAGCGAAAACATCAGATAGAGGACCACCTAATGATAGGCAGAGCTGGTTGTGGAACCAAGATACTCAAGATAGGGTAAAAAAAGGAAATGAGAAGCAAGGTTATGATTGCCTTTTAATTAGGATGGTATTACGCATTGTTCATTAGTGTTAGCTAACGAAAGTTTAGAATTCATAGTCATTTCTAATCAAGGTCAGGAGGAACTTCTTCTATCCTAAGAGCCATTCTCAGCTAATTCTTGAGGTCCCTCCTTCCCTCATAGTAAGCTCCCTGCTCCTGTCCATGGTATTGACATCTGTTGTTGCCAGCCTATCTCACGTCCTATTTGCCAGCCTGTGGAGCCTACAGTAGAAGCTCTCTATGATTGGCCCTTCACTCAGCTCCTTTATTGTGTTGTAGTACAGTGGGCTTTCTTGTACGCTCCTCTAATGTTCTTATTCTGCAGGGCTTGCATCTTAAGCACAGTGGTCCTGCATGCTTGAGCTAGAATTGCTGTTGGGTGCTCAAGGTGAGGTATAAACCAGCCATAAGGGTTGCAAGCCAGTACAACTCTATGCTGGCCCCAAGCCTGGGTAAATGGTGAGGGTTAGTGGTAGAAAAGGCATCCAGCCATAAAACCTCTGCCAAAACCATGGATAGTAGACAGAAACATTCAAGAGAACGCCAGGGCGTACCTCGTTCATGCTACACAGCTGGGTTGACCCACCAGCTAAATGGGCAAAGGCTACCACGTCAAGGACGGGCATGGTTAAACAAGAAACTCCAAGAGCTTAGAATTGGAACTCTGAATGTTGGCACCATGACCGTACGAAGTAGGGAGTTGGCAGATATTATGGAGAGAAGGAAAATTAATATCTTATGTGTGCAAGAGACAAGATCGAAGGGAAACAAGGCAAGAGAGATTGGTAGTGGATTTAAGATGGTGTATAGTGGGACCGATTAAGGTGGGAAGATGTGGAGTTGGGGTTGTTCTTAGTAAGGAAATTAAGGAAAATGTAGTGAGTTCGAAAAAAATAGCTGTAGAATAATGAAAGTGAAACTGTGCTGTGGGGGACACATTCTAACTGTAGTCAGTGCATATGTTCCATAAGTGGGCTGTGATGTGGAAGTTAAAAATAGATGTTAGAGGGAGATGGATGACATGATCACATAGAAATAGAAGAAAGACTGGTGATTGGAGGTGATCTGATTGGACACATTGGATGCAGTCGGGAAAATATCAGTAGGATTCATGGAGGTCATGGAATAGGAGAAATGATTGAAGAAGAACTTATAGTAGATTTTGCAGTATCTTTTGATATGGCAATAAACAACACCTTTTTTTTACAAGCAAAAATTATGCACCATACAGTAGTGGAGAGAGATGCAAATAGATTTCGTTGTGTAGAAGAAACTATCTAGGGGAGAGAACTGTAAGATCATAAAGAGAGAAACTGTAAGCCCACAACATAGGAGATTAGTTGAGTCTGGTTTTTTGATACGGAGGGTTGCCCAAGGGAAAAGTATGGTGCAGGCCAAGATGAAGTGGTGGGGGCTAAAAGACCAAGAGATGAGACACAGTTTTAAAGAAACATTCCTGCACAGCATTAATTAGCAGATGATGTGAACATCTGGTGGTAGAAAATAGCACAGTGATACTGAGAACAGCAGAAGAACTTAGGGAAAACATCAGGTAGAGGACCACCTAATGATAAGGAGGTCCGAAATGGAAGAGCTTTGTCAAGGGAAGAATGTATAAGAGCAAGATGGAAGGAACATTTTGAGAAGCTATTAAATGTAGAGAAGAGCAGTTCCAGATATCACCAGAGAAGAAGTGAAGAGAACACTTGACAAGATGAAAAATGGAAAGGCTGTTGGACCTGATGGGACACCAGTTGAGATGTGAAAATGTTTGGGAAGAGAAGGGGCTGATATACTCTTGGACCTGTTTTCAAAGATCTACCACCAAGAAAAATGCTGGATACCTGGAGAAATAGTATTATGGTCCCAATATATAAGGGAAAGGGGGATATACAAGACCACAAATTTCAGAGGGATAAAATTAATATCTCTTACTATGAAGATACATGAACAAGTTTTAGAGAAAAGAATAAGGAATGAAGCATCAATAAGTGAAGAACAATTTGGGTTTATGCTGGGAAATGGTACAGTAGATGCAATTTTTGCACTGAGACAAACAATGGAGAAATATGCAGAAAGACATGGAAGGCTACACCTAGTATTTATTGATCTGAAGGCATATAATTGGGTACCTAGGCAAGAAATGCAGAGATGTGTGAGAGAGAAGGGTGTTTCAGAAAAGTATGTTAAAGTAGTCCAGGATATGAATGCAGAGGTTACCACTCAAGTAAGAAGCAATGAGGGGACAACAGAAAAGTTTAGTGTCAGAGTTGGTTTACATCAAGGTTCAACTCTCGGCCCCTACATCTTTGACTTTGTGATGGATGTTATTACATCAGATGTTAGAGAAGAAGTCCCATGGGCTGTGATGTTTGTTGATGTTCTTTTGGTGAACTTGACTATAGAAGGGGTGGAGATAAAACTAAAGTTGTGGAGACAAGCACTTGAAGATCGAGGTTTAAGGATAAGCAGAGCTAAGACAGAATATCTGTGGATGGGAGGGGAAGGAAAACAGGATGCAGTTAAATTAGGTTTAGACGACATCAAGTGGCATGGACTTGGAAATAAACCACAGGATACAATGGGCTTGGATGAACTGGAGGAGACCATCAGGAATATTATGTGACAGGAGGGTTAGTGCAAAAGTAAAAGGAAGGTTTTTATAAAAGTGTAGTTAGACCAGCGATAGTGTAAGGGGCTGAGACATGGTCAATAAAGAAGGCTCAAGAAAATAAGATAGCAGTGGCAGAGATGAGGACATTGAGATGGATGTGTGGAGTTAGAAGTGTCAAAGAAGATTCAGCAAAGAAGATTGCAGTGATTTGGTCATGCCATGTGGAGAGAGGATCATGTGTGTAGAAGGGTCGAGGACATGGAGATGGTTGGGAGGAGGAGGAGGGGAAGGCCAAAATTCAGATGGAAAGATAACATAGCAAATGACATGCAGAAAAAGGGTTAAGAGAACAGGATGCGCAAAATAGAGGAAGATGAGGTCTCACCAACATTTTGTACAGCATTAGATTAAGTTTTTGTGGAGACAGCCCTGAACCTTCTGATCCTTTTGGACATGGCATCTGCTCTTCTAAAATAGTTCAGCATGTGCTGTTCCAGGTCACTCATGGTGAACGTGACTCCCAAGACCTTGATGTTGTTTCTGAAAGGGATCAAGCTATCTTCCACGACTTCATCCCCTGGTTTGCCTGTTGATCTAGACAGGAGCTGGAACTTCTCCAGGCTAGTAGATATCTTCTACCTCTTCTCATAATCTTTTACCTTTTTTATTTCTCTGGCAGTTCTCAAGGCCAGCATATGTTTACTTCTTTTGTTAGGGTATGTGATTATTTGAGCGCTTACATCTGCAAAGATAATCTAATGGCAGCCAGCTGAGGGGAAGGGACATTTGGGGTGTAGAAATTGAACAGGATGGGGGCCAGCACATTTCCTTGTGGCACTCCACTTAGGAGTGGAAAATCTGGTCCAGTTACTTTCCCATTCTGATTTGTGCTTTCCTGTTATCCAGGAAGCTACATAATACTAGTCTCACTATAAGGTCAGGTAAGCTGGTCCCCAGCAACCTGAATTTAAGATTACTGTGCCAGACCTTGCCAAAGGCCTTAGCAATGTCTCTTGAGACCATGTTGCACCCATGGCCTTTAGTTTGGGACAGCAATGGTCTCTTATAGGACAATTGTGGCCAGCTGGGTTCCCCTTCCCTTGGTGAACCCATATTGGTTTTTGTTGGTTGGGTCATTGTTCTGGAAGAATCTAACAAGCTAGTTTTTAAAAAGGCCTCCACAATTTTCCCAGGAAGTTCCAGGATGGCAACTGTTCAGTATTTCCTCACCTGCCTGGAGTCTTTCCTTGATTTGGTTAGGCTTATCACGCCTGTCTTGTACAGGTCACCATAATATCCACTGCTTAACTTCTCATTTGTTATTTCCTTTGGCGATATCCAGCATAATATCTGAGAGTATTATATAATAACTTTGTTAATGCTTGACTTTCCCGGTGGTTTCCGCTTCTCTCTTCTGTGGAGGCTTTTAATTTCATTTAGTTCCACTGGTTTTGTCATAGAATTGTTGGCTCTAGCCTGCTGGTGTCTACTCTGGGATGAGGTATGATGTCCTCTCTTTTCTGTTGCAGTGCCTCTTCTACTACTCTGTCTTGCTCCCTGTCATAGGTCTTGTTCGCTTCTTCCATAATTCGAAATGTGTTACTCCGGTAGTCCCTGAAGACAGGTTCTTTCTCTGAGCAGTTTTCTGTTGATTTCTAAATACAGGGCGTATTTATACCTGAAAGCGAGTTTATAAAAGAAGGGGGGCGATTTTTCATTGGTCATTCATAATCTCGGAAGGTCTCCTATTGGCTGCAAGACTGACGTAGGTTTTGATTGGTTGGCTCTGCTTGTGGCTTGAAGAGGAGGGCAGCTGTGTCATTGTCTCAAGGCGTACCTTGTTGTTGTCCTGATGGTGGTCAGTAGGAGGAGGGTTTCTTGAGTTATACTTAATGTAGGCTTCCACCATAGAATGGCGAGAGCCTCTTTAAGCAGAGGCAGCAGTGGTCCATATCGCTGTTGAGGTTTCTGGTGTTCCTTACAATCTGTTGGCATTGGGGGCTCTGCCATGTTCTCTCATGCAGTTTTGGTATACTGCCCCTTCATGCAGATGGATGGCGATCCTCACAAAAATGTGAGTCGGTCATATCAACGTAAGAATGGTGGTATCCATTCTTGGGGCACAGCATTCGGTAGAAGACTCCTCACCTCTTCATGGGTTCACTGCTGATGGAAGGGCTGCTCTTCATGAGGTACTGGACAGTCCTCTGATCCTTATAATAGATTGTAAGATTGACCGCTGTGTCTACTTCGGCAGGGGTTACATAAGCCTTAATGATGTTCTTCAGGGCTGCCTCGTCCTTCTTGTATTCTGTATTCATGTAACCCATGCAGTATAATTTTATAGTCCTTGTGCCCTCCTGAGGGGCATGGCTCTCCCACTAATACCACTGTTGGAGCAGTTCCTCAACACCCTTACTACTTGATAATAAGAATTCCCCTTGTTGACTTGTGTCTGAGCAATATGTTTGATTTCATCAGAGGTGGCACTCCAGGAAGAGCAGTGGTAGAGGGCACCACCGATGTGGGCATTCATTACAGATGTTTTGAATTTATCTGGGCACTTTTCATTGCATTGAGGCAGAGCCCAAAGTCAGATAGTTTCATGTAGACCATTGTTACAAACCTTTGGGAAATGATAGTAACATGGACGTCCAGGAAGTGAAAGACTGATTCTTCTTCAAATGTTCGAGGAAGTGTCTCCAATTAGAACTCGTTGGCAACATACAGGGCAGACTTTGGGATCCTGCACGTAAGGTACATAGACAATACCTTCGCCAACGTTGCAGACAAGATCGAGTTAGAGATACTTTGTCAAGCATTTGAAAAAGAATCAGTCCTTAATTTCACGTGCAGCAGGGCTACTGATAGTATCACCCCTTCTTGGACGTCCGTGTTACTACCACTCCCCAAGGTTTCATGACAAAGGCCTGCAGGAAACCATCTGACATTAGGGTCTGCCTCAATGGCAATGGACAATGCCTAGAAAAATTCAAAACGTTTGTAATAAATGCTTACATTGGCCGTTCCCTCTCCCACTGCTCTTCCTGGAGTGCCACCTCTGATGAACTTGAACATGTCACCCAGTCAATAAGGGGTATTCTTACTGTCAGGTAGAAAGGGTGTCGAGGAATGGCGTCGACAGGTCATATCAGAGGAAGAGCCGTGCCTCTCGGGAGGGCTCAAGGACCATAAAGTTACTCTATATAGGATGTATGAATACAGAATACAAGAAGGATGAGGCCCTGAAGAACATCATTTGGGCTCAAGTGACCCCCGCCGAAGTAGACATGATGGTCAACCTTACAATTTATTATAAGGATTAGAGGACTGCCCAGTACCTCATAAAGAATGAACCCTCTGTCAGCAGTGATCCTATGAAGAGGAGAGGAGTCTTCTAACAAATACTGTGCCCCGAGAATGGATGCCACCCTTCTTTCATTGGTATGACAATGATGGTCTTTTCTAAGAAGATCACCATCCTTTTGCATGAGGGGGCTTTGTACCAACACTGCATGAGGGAACACGGCAACACCCTCCTTCATGACGGAACAGACAGCACCCTCTAAATACAACACATCACAAGGAATACCAAAATCCTTGATGGCAACATGGACCACCGCTACCTCTGCTATAAGGAGGCCCTCGCAATTCTATGGTGGAAGTTTTATGTTAAATACTACTCAAAAACCCTTCTCCTGACAACCATCACCAGGAAAACAACAACTGCCGAAGCCCCGGATAATAAATGAACTTCAGACAGCTGCTTTATAAATTATGTGCTGAACTAAAGAAACTCATGCACCAAGCTGAGAAGGCAAAATACAAGCACAGTGGGGTATAGAAAGCAATTCATTTCAACAAAGTTTGCCTCAAAACTGGTCTCCTTCTGAGATGATAATAATAATAATAATAATAATAATAATAATAATAATAATAATAATAATAATAATAATAATAATAATAATAATAATAATAATAATAAATCATTTGTGATACTGGAGACGGTGACAAAGTTATTCAGTGCAAAAGACAAATTCATGGGCTATAATGAAAAGATCTATCTGTTTAGATAAGGTATATCAAAAGATCTTCCATAAAATCTCTCTCTCTGTCTCTCTTTCTCTCAGCAGCTACCCGAAGTAGTTGATGTGCCAACTCTTTTCGTTGGCTTTGCTATCTGGATAATTTTAAAACGACTGTAGACTTGGGAAGCCCCAAGTAGATGCATACTAGACTTTTCTTTAATGCTGAAACCCTTGATCCTATATTGTAACCTTTAGAGCATTTCCCTGTACTATTTCTCTCTTGTGTGTCACTGGTATTCTACTTCAAGACCACATGTGTACCTTGTGGGCTGGGCCAGACTAGCTCCAGGCCAATCCAGTCGATGGTGCGTTGTCCTGCCTAAACCCTGGTCCCCGGTGAGTACCAGGAAACCCCTAGCAGGACGTCAGCAGTCAATTAACTCTTGACATTTGGGCCTGCCCACCGTGGGCCTGCCCTGCCGCTGGACTGCCTGTCGGTACCTGACTGAGCTGAGGAAACCCTTCGTGTGCGTGTGTGTGTGTGTGTAAAGTATGGCGACGCAGACTTCTCCGACGGCAATACAACAAATATTCATCCAGGCTACTCTGAATACTTTTTTGTTTCATGTAAAGGTTGGCTCATTAATAAAAATTTAGTTTTTTTTTTTTCAATAATTTTGACTTCGTAGCTCACCAACAACATTGAATAAAGTCATGAAGGAAACGAAATTAAGCGGTCACTTATTAATAAGGTTTTCATTTTTCCTGGAATTCTTAATCGCCTGAGTGTTTGGTGAAAGAGACAGAGATTACTTTATCATACCCAATTGATCGGAGTAACCACCAAAAGAAAAATACTGAGTGCCGTTCATCTGCACTAAGAATATATTTGCAATATTAGATTTTTTTACAATTGATTATGTTGCTCGTAAATGCGTGCAATCGCTCGGTAAGAAACTAAAATATCCTCTGCTTTTATATCTATATACGTTCTTGTTTCTTTCTCTTGAATGCGTTCGATCACGCGCTGAGAAACATCACTCACAAACTTTGACACACAAAATACTTCGCCCGTCATTACCTTTTCTGGTCAGTGTGATTTCGTGCCCTTCCTCATAAAACATGCAGTGGGTCCAGATGGACTGGAACGCAGTTACTACCTCTGTTAAAGTAAAAAAAAAAAAAAAAAAAAAAAAAAAAACAAAAAAAAAAAAAAAAAAAAAAAAAAAAAAATCGCATATCTTAAGAATCCTTCGAACAGGAACTACACCCGTGAGAACTACTACTTTTTTGGGGGTAGTTGGGACTTCGTTGGGAAATATGACAACGTTAGTTGCCCGGCAAAAAAAAAAAAAAAAAAAAAAAAAAAAAAAAAAAAAAAAAAAAAAAACAAGGAAGGCGCAGCTAAAAATAGGCGAGTTGAAGAGAGAAAAAAGCAGTACAGTGGATGAGAAAAAATGTAATGAACTCATTTACCATTCGTGGCTATTCGAGTCCTTTATTTCATTACTACAGAACTTCGTTATTATTATTTTCAGGTGTTAAACATGCCTCCGTAACACTGATTTATATGAAATATAGAGCAAAAGGGTGCTACGTTTTATTTTTATTTTTTATTTTTTTTACAAATTTTAACTGAATACTTGGCGTTCTAATCGTAACTGCAGCGAAAACATAAGATTAAAGTGTAGGTAAACTAATATTTCATCCTGAAGTTGGCAGTTAAATCCCGCAGAATTAATAACCTGGAAACCCTTCGTTGCCTCTGGAATAAGCTGCCTATTATTATCGTAAATCAATATTCTGACTCACCTCCCTAACGTATAAAAATAATAATATCGTAAAATAAACAAGAATTCTGGGAAATTCACGTGGAATTACTTTTTTTTAGCTACATCAAACGTTCACATGATAATTATACTGAATCGTTTTCACACTCTATAAAAAAAGAATGGTAAACAGTTGGAGACTTAATAGCGAATTTCCGTATTTTTATATGATTATTATTATTTCCCATTGTTTTTAAAACGCACTCACACACACACACAAACAGAGAGAGAGAGAGAGAGAGAGAGAGAGAGAGAGAGAGAGAGAGAGAGAATTTCATCATCCAAAATCCATCACGACTGTTGCTCGGGCACTACTAAAATAATTTTTCCCTTAGTCTAGCATCACATTCGTTCTTTGCGCGTGATATGATCTGCTTGATGTTGCTTGTCCACACTGACGACCTTTAGGAGAACGAGTTTTTCTTATTGTTCAATTGGGAGCCCGATCACTTTCCTCCGCTCTGGATTCCGGCATTTAATCTCATGGCTTCTTTCCCGCTTGGCGTGATGGAGCTTTTCTCGAAATGTCTCATTATCTCATTTGACTGACTACTTTGCGCTGTTAGTTCAGCCAGCCTTAATTACATCGTAATGGCTGGTTAATCATAGATGTTACATGGATTAAAGGCCATTTTGTGGCCTGCGCAATGAGCTTTCCCTTCAGTTCATCTTATTGACATTTATATTTAATGTTTTTCATCGTTGTTTCAGAAAAAAGTAAGGACAGTGTAAACAATAAATATGCTGGGCATCATTTTTAGGATAAGTTAAGATGCCTTTAAGTGACATGAAAATTTATTTTGTTTTCGTTAATTCAAGGTTTAAGCATGACCTGTCATTATTTATATATAATATAATATATAATATATATATATTTATTATATATATAATATTATATATATATATTTAAAAATAAATAATTTATAAATAATTATTAATAATGTGTGTGTGTTTGTTGTGTGTGTGTGTGTGGTGTGGTTGTTGTGTGGTGGTGTGTTGTGTATACGCATGAAGCTACGAATGCTCTTTAATATCTAATTCGCTCTACCTCAGAATTAATATATTTTTACATATGTTAAATGAAGGGAAATTTCTAGTTGATAGTAATTTCGTCGTTGGTTCCGGGGAGCCGAAGAAATTATTATCAACTAGAAATTCCCCTTCATTTAACATACATGAAAATATACTATTCTGAAGTAGAGCGAATTAGATATTAAAGGACATTCGTAGCTTAATGGGTATATATGACTCACGGTGATGTGATCAGACTCAACTCATATAGATAGATATATATATATATATATATATATATATATATATATATATATATATATATATATATATATACACATATATTCATATATATATATATATATATATATATATATATATATATATATATATTACTTCGGTAAGATTCAGATTATAAATTTACACGGTGAAATATTAGATCGTTTGAAGTTGATATTTTTATTGATTTATTCCCATAAAGCCAATTTGTCTTTCGGCTTGATATTATGGTTAATATTCGTGCACACTTATTTCGCAGGACTTTGTTTCTTAGACAGATGGTTTGAGTTTCTGACTGTGAAATAACGTAAGTCCGCTAATCAAACGCACACTAGACTATCTATCTATCTGTCTATATATCTATATCTGTCTGTCAGTCTGGTTGTCTGTCTATCTATCTACATAGATAGGATTAGATGTGGCTGTAGCGAAAATAAATCAAGTTACATTACGATATTCATTCTCCAATCGCTAAATCAGTTTCTAAAAGGATGCTTAGTATAAAGACACAAGAAAGTCAAACTGACTAATAATGAGTAACAACTTACCGAACCTTCTGAAAACCTTCAGAGAATAAATTCATACCTTGTAAATGTAAAAATGAAAAAAAAAAAGAATCAAAATTACAATAAAATATAGGATGCCAAAAGCCAATATATATATATATATATATATATATATATATATATATATATATATATATATATATATATATATATATACATATAAGGTTTTTGCCACGGAGGAAAGAACTTTCGGTCTAGCACGACCCTTTACTCAGGCGCAACGTAAAGGGTCGTGCTAGACCGAAAGTTCTTGGCCCTCTCGCCTTTCATTTTTTCCTCCGTGGCAAAACCTTTATTTATACATAGCATCACGTTTTATATACTTCGTGATCAAGTTATTCATATATATATATATATATATATATATATATATATATATATATATATATATATATATATATAATTACCATCTTTGAAAACTCACGAAATGTCAAATTTGTAAATAATATATCCACTGGAAGATCTCGGACTTCTGTTTGAAAATAACTGACACGACTCCGAAATATGAGTTAGAACGCGTCGCCCAACGTTTCAAAAAAGTGTTTTACTTTTGTCAAAAAATGATGAGGTCATGTTTTCTCCCGAAGATGAATCGTGAACTGAGTCACGCATGCGCTACTGAAGTGAGCAGCAGTTGCTGAAAGGAATGACGTCACTATCAAACGAGGTTAATTATTGTTCTTGGCAAAAGCTCCTGAATGGAAGGAGTGGAAAGAATGAGTTTGCAGGGTCCTTTAATTTCTCTCTCTCTCTCTCTCTCGCTCTCTCTCTCTCTCTCTCTCTCTCTCTTCACACGCAAACACAAGCACATATACACATACGATACAGTGTTTTTATATTG
>NC_087219.1:59066804-59134304 GCF_015104395.2 Macrobrachium nipponense
ACGAATTCCACGTTGGCCGAGCAAGGAATCGAATTCGGGACTACCGAATCGGTAGGCGAGAGCTAGGTTTTTTGGTGAATATGATATTTATGGCGCACAAATCAACTGAGATGTAAAATGTTCATCTAACCCAGTTTGTCCAGCTGAAAGTGAGTATCAACAGCTGCTGGAGTCAAGAAATAGGCCTTGGGCCTTGCAACCTCATCTCTAAACATTTAGTGAGAAGAACACGAGGCTGTACCCTTCTGGCCTCATCACACCTTACTTATAAGAGAGCTGCTTTATATTATATATACACACACACACACACACACACACACACATATATATATATATATATATATATATATATATATATATATATACATATATATATATATATATATATATATATATATATATATATATATATATATATATATATATATATATATATATATGTGTGTGTGTGTGTGTGTGTGTGTGTGTGTGTGTGTGTGCAGTAACGGTCATATAACTATGGCTGAGCGTAACTCCCCAAAGTGAAGGACAATATGGAGACAGCAGCGAGAAAGGTTATTTGCGTAAGAGTTAATGACTTCGTAGGACAAGGATTTCGTGTGGTATAATTACTTTGAGGAAAATACCGAGTTGAGAACGATTTCTTAATCATATATTACATCAACGGCTCTGCCCGAAATGGGTCCCTCGCCCTACCCAGATTTGCGGACCCAGAACGTATCCAGTACGAAATAGAAAGGATCACTTTCAAAGAGAGTGCAAGAAAACCACAATTTGCCAATTGCTATGTTGGTTGGATTAATAAAATAGTATTTTAAACGGCCAATCTTATATATAATTTCAAGAAATTTCAGCCCTCGTAGATAATGATAATATATAAACCTTAAATCTGACAGTGACATTGCAGTAAACAAAAGAGTGACCACGAACAGCGGCGCAGACTGCTCTGAAAAAAATGTTTAGCCAAACAAAAACATTTCGCTCACCTTCGGGTGGGCGGAGCTAAGTGACGTCACATGGCCAGCGGTGAGACATAATGACAAAGTGAGTGGACTTCTTTTCCCGGTGAGAAAGCTTTACTCTTTCATGGCTGAATTTGGGTTGTATGAGTTTGAAAAAGCACGATCAACATTTTGGTTGCTCTTAACGGTCGAATGAGATCATATTATCTTAGGATAGTTGGCGATGCTTTGTGCTAAGCAGTACTAGTTAGTAAAAAGGTTTTAACTAGCTAGTCCAAGTACACGTTTGAATAGACAATCTTGTTTGATAATTAAGATGAACTTTGTCCTGGGGATCTGGAAGAGGTTTGTCTATTATTATTATTATTATTATTATTATTATTATTATTAACGAACATACATTAATAATGTTATGTGAAAAAAATGATTTCAGTTGTACTAATAATAAAGCTTATAAATCGAAATAAAGAAAAATAAAGTGTTTTCATAAAAAAAAAAAAATGATTGTACTTTAGTGACTAAGTAGGATTATCTTAGGTTTTAATGTTTCAATTCACGTATTCATCGTCCACACAAATAATCAGTCCAATATCTAATCGCTTATAGTAGTTCATTTTCTTCTACATAATTCAACCTTGAATCAGCTTTAGTTGAACATGAATGTGCAGAGATGGAGTCTCATGTCTCTAGCACTACACACACACACACAGACATAGGCCTATATATATATATATATATATATATATATATATATATATATGTATATATATACATATACACATATGCTGTATATATCTACTATATATGTGTGTGTGTGTTTATGTATACACACATACACATAAATATATATGCATGTATATATATATATATATATATATATATATATATATGTGTGTGTGTGTGTGTGTGTGTGTGTGTGTGTGTGTGTGTGTGTGTGTGTGAAAAGGAGAGAGGGTAAAGGGTACCTGTGCCTGCCTCTTAATAAGTGATTTTACAACTAAAGATCCTCCTTAGATCACAAGAATTTGACATACCGTCTTTTTAAAAGCCCACCCGTTCTAACACAGTTCAGACAAAGACATACTCTATTTAGTTACTAAAATCGTCATAGTATAAGCAGATGCAATTTTTCTTGACCGCTTTTTCGAAAAGTAATAACAATATCGAATTGAAAATATTTAGCGTTCTTACGAATATCAAAGTTCCGGGGCTTGAAACTTATTAGGTCACCGGATTCTCTTCTCGAGTTAAACTAAGACATTTTCCTTTCTTTATAGTGTTCATATTTGGCAGTTGCTTATCTACAGTTGTTAGGTATTCGTGCATTTATTCACTTTATCTATATTATTTTCTTAAATGCGGTTATTAGAGTCTGCGTAATCAATGTTTTTTTTTCCTGTTAATGACTATGAATGGCATTATAATAATTTTAGTTTATCATTATTATTATTATTATATTAGGCTACAGTGGCAACGTGTGGGAGCGATTTGTGTCACTCAGCAGCATGTTTATCAAATCCAAATTTCTAGAATCTTCAAATCACTGCAGCAAAACCAATGAGGAACAATAGTGAATCATTCTCTTTCACCCCAGTAGATAATAACCTTAAAAGCCTCCAAGTTTACTTATTTTTGACAGGCGTGAATTCTTGAATGAAATTAGATTGGATGACTTTTTCACAAAACGTAAAGTTATTTTAATTAGCAATTTCCGTTGCTGTGATGAAATAAACATAAATGCGTCTAGGTAATCGATTAAAGAAGGAAAGAATAGTAAAAGTGACCAACTGTCACACACATACACCCTTTTAAGAAGAAGAGGAAAAAGACGAAAAACAAAAGTGACCAGCTGTCACATACACACCCTGCAAGAAGAAGAAGAAGAAGAAGAAGCAGGAGAAAAAGAAGAAGAAGAAGAAGAAGGGCGATGGTAGTGACTGGCCTTCAGGGTGTTGCTAATGCCCTTGAGAAGGGACTCCTCACTGACCTACAAGGTTCATCTCCTTTCCGTTTCGTTTCCCGATTGTCTTCGGATCTAGTCCATCCCTCCTTTTCCGTCTCAACGAGCTGTATACATAAACAAAAAGAAGAAAAAATAAAACTTTTCCCTATGAGATCTGTTCTGGCCACGTTGACGCTTACCGCATCTCTTTTGTTTTGGTTAAGAACACTGGTCAGCCCTTACGAGAGACTGGAGGATAGACAAAAGAATGATAAATTCGATTGCTTTTCTGCTCAGAGCCCTTCATACGACGTACGTCATATATATGAAGAAGTATTTGTTGTGGTTGTGCGAGTGTATGAATATACGCCTGAAATTTAAAAGGTGAGCGAAAGGAAAAAGAAAAATTCATTACTATACAGTTTCATAGGACTAGTTAACATCTTTTCAAAATAATGTTTAGAAGCGTGTTTATTAGTCCAACCTTTCTGTTCTTTGATCTGTAAGAGAAGATCAAACACAAAATATAAAAGATAATATTAAATGAATTTCTGTTATTTAAACAGGTCAAATAAATGAGTAAATAAAATGGTTGGACTGAACAATTAGATTCCTCTTGAAGGGAAGGCAGACACATTGCGCAACGCTTAATCTTGGCAGGAAAAATGCAAAGAAAAATAAAGATGGAACGATGGTCACCTCCTGGAAGGCAAATAGAGAAACGAAACTCCTTTTATATTTTACCGGACCCTGAATCCTGCTGAGGTTAGTAATTAATCCGCGTCAGTGCCATAAATTTATTATGCTATCAACATTGAAAGGTGCTCTCTCCCTCTTTTTCTCTCTCTCTAACTGTAAATATTTACAAACACATTCGCACCTATATATATATATATATATATAATATATATATATATATATATACTATATATATATTATGCATATAATCCATTTATATTAAATGTATGCTTACATATGTATATATATATATATATATATATATATATGTATATATATATATATATATATATATAATATATATATATGTATATATATATTATATATATATATATATATATATATATATATATATATTATACATACATACATACATACATACATACACACACACATATATATACATCTTATATATATATATATATATATATATATATATATATATATATATATATATATATATATATATATATACTCTGCAGCCTTGGGAACGTCGATGTGTTCATTCAAACGAACAAACAAACGTTTGAGTTTTAGTATCATACATACAAAAGTCGCCATTCTTGACCTGTTTTTTGCAAAATATCGGCACATTTATTCCTTTCGAAGCAGCATTTCGGATGATTTCCTAGATCCTATCTAAAGGCTGCAGTTGGAAGATGAATACCCTCCTATTATCAATGTCAAGTTTAAGACTCGCTGAATTTGGAAGTTAAAGGCGCATCAATAGAGACTCGTTTATTTTCAGATTCGTTCATTTTATGTCTATGTTTACCCTGCATTCCTGGTGAACATCCTTCTGATAAGTATATTTCTACACAACTTATTCACATGGAGAGACCTTTCTTCCGACTACATAAAGCAAACCATTCAAGAATTCTGCCCTTAAAAGGAAGGAGGAATTGATGCTTTGGGATTATTTTCAAATTAATCTTATGACTTGAGTGAGATTAACTTTAAAACCGAGGCAAATAAAGCGATGCGTGATCCGATCTCCAGCTTACTCGGGTTGCGTGCAAGATTTTCCCCTCATGAATAAGGTGTGAACATTATATCCCTATCTTAACTTGGAAGTGCTCTTCGTAATTAATACTCATAATTAGTACTACTCATCCTAACAACAAGGATCACACCAAAAAAAGGACACAAATTAAACACATTCATATATTCTTAGTTATAAGTGGAAGCACAAAATAATTGAAGCCTCAATGGCGTGTTTGGTATGGTGTTGGCGTTCCACCTCGGTGGTCGCGGGTTCGATTCTCGGCCATTCCATTGAGGAGTGAGAGATGTGTATTTCTGGTGATAGAAGTTCACGCTAGACGTGGTTCGGAAGTCACGTAAAGCCGTCGGTCCCGTTGCTGAATAACCACTGGTTCCATGCAACGCAAAAGCACCATACAAACAAACAAACAAAACAGAATAATTGTACAGAAGCAGCCTAAATTCAGTACACCATACATAAATTAAAACATGCTAAAATCTTCGCTCAAATAGAACCATGAACGAAAATTGATATAAATACGCTATATTCTATTAAAAATAATTTTTCTGTGCTGTTCAATATACACATTATTTATTTTTCACATTGTCATTCTAATAAATAAATCCTAAAATCCCTGTATCTTTAACTCAACGCGATATGCAACTTTGCATTAAAATATGTATATTGAAATGTGGAGCCTCTGACAGAACCTCTGATATATTAGGAATCATCTCACGAACATGGCCAGTTAATAAAAGGGAGAATCTCCGTTTTTATTATTTTTTTTTTTTATTTATGAACGCTATGCACACTTGCGACTGAATTCTGCAACCATTGGCTGGTCGATGGTTTCATAGCTGAAGAGAACCTTTAATGTACTTTCAAAGATAACCAGCGTTAGTGTACGTACATTAGTCCTGATAGAGTAGTATTACGTACATATAGTAAATAATAAACGTAATAAACAGGAACAAATAACATTCTAATTTCAAATTTGGAATAATGCTACAATTTAGAGACTTTCTTGAGGTCGGCAATTATCCCTAGCAAGCCACTGCTATCGTGAGATAACACTAAAATATGCCAATATGAACCTAATCACTTCGTTTAAAATCAGCAGTGTGATTATATCAAAAAGGTAGAAGCAGGAATTGATTCTCATTACAGCATTGGAAAGAGGGTGACCTTCTTTAAATGCGTTGGTAAAATGAGCGTTTACCTAAACCAGATAAAAATTCAATATACAGTAAAAAGAAAATAATAATGACTTGATAAAATGAAGGTACAGATGAAATATTTGTACCTTGATGAGACTTCATGTAAGAACAAAATAACTGTACCTTGACCTGTGTAGTGAATATAACCAAAACCTCGGTAATAAATTTTAGTTTGGCTTAATACAAGAATAAAATCAATTACCCAGCAAAGTGTAATAACCATATCATACACTTCTTTGGGTTTTCAATACAACGGCTAATAATGCAATGAAAAGTTAGTAATTAATAAATAGGACTGGGACAAATGATGCACTCATCCCGCCTGACAGACGACTCAAGAACCTTAACTTTTGTGGTACAAAAATAGCCGAGTAGACGCTAGACACATGAAGCATCTCGAGAACCAGATGGGTACTCAAGCTTGACCCTTCTTTATACGATAAAGATGGTTCCCTGTAACGTGCCATGATGTAGTGTGAGTAATTGGCTTTTGTACCCAGCATTCCTCCTTCTAATCAAGGTATTTATGTTTGTGCGCAGATGTTCCACCCGGTTTTAGCTCAGGGATATTTCACGATTCATTTCTCGGACTCTTTACTCGCTTACAGCAGAATCTCGTTTGTGATCTTGATACTTTTGACATGATTTGCTGTTCCCATAGTGTACGCGTTGCAGTGCAAGTGCTCTTATTTCTGAAAACGTTCATCTCCTATAGGCGTCTGCCCTGAAACGTAACACAGCTAAGTGTAGAGTCCTGCATCTGTTAGGAAAACGCTTATTAATAAAGGCTACATAGAAAGTCATATTGTTACGGTCATAATTCAATCATGTAAAAAAAATATATATCTTCAACATCCAATTACCTTAGCCTTTGTAGGTACATGTTACCTATCTTGGTTATTTTCCAGGATACTGTTCAGGCAAGCTCATTGTTTCTTGTTTTTCCCATCAAAGGGAACTTTATTCCTGTGCTCAGGTTATAGGGAGATGTCCGCCATATTTAGTATTTACCACATGAATTCCTTAATTAATGCACTGCCTGTGTCAATAATGGGTCTTGTTAAAATGTACTCATCCATCAGTTCTCGACCAGGATTGTAGAACATGGGTCCCCTTGCCGGTCAGACGAAGATGCTATTGATAACACCACACCGACAACGTACAGACTTACATGAAATTCTTCGTGAAGAAAATTATTCAGTAATAATGCAACTTGTAAACACGACGAGATTTCAGCCCCTAAATAACTCCTGACCCATTTCTTCCCTCAGCACAAACAGCGGGAAACGATTGCCCTTCCTTTGCCCTCACCTTGGATGCGATATATATATATGCGTTTCCTCTTCCATGTGACTCTGTCCCCACACCTGGAGTCTGGTACCACTCCCCGTCCTCTTCCTCTTCCTTTTAGAGTCTACCTCTTTCTCTATCTAGACGCTCTAATGACGCGGCTGTAGGGTGAAAAGTAAAAGCTGTTGCGGGTAATTGGCGGCCTTTCGGTGGACGTATCATTGGCTGAAGTCATCACAGATGTTGACAAGACTCTCACAGAGTCCTCTGTCTGCGCATGCGCAGACCCTATAGACTATTAAAGGTGATCTTGGTGCGTTTGTGCGTTTTGTTCTGTTTTCTTCCTATTCAGTAGTTTCATTATGAAAAGTTTTTATTTTTCCAATATACTCATTCATTATGTTTTTTAATTAATGTATTTATTCTTTTGATTAGTGATTTGATTTACTACAAGATATACTCGCGTAGACATGCTTGCGTCATCCATAAAGTGTAGGTGGGTTAATTCGATTGAGTATATATATAAATTATTTATATATATATCTATAATACATGATGTAATTTAATCACAACTAATGTTAGTTATGAAATTATTAAAAGGGATAATAAAGACATCATTCATTCACGTACCCACGCACTACATTATATACCTCATTTTAGGATGATCATTAAGCTGATTACTATTCAAGGCACACTCTCAGGACACGTCTACCCCCACCAAACATCTTCACCACCGCGATCGAGTCTTCCCAGAATAACTCAACCGCTTCTCTTCCAGCTGTCAAGTCTACGCAATGAGTATCCAGGGGTGAAATTGCTAGACACACTTCTGCTAGGGGTGCCCATGGATTGCTATTTATAGCTGTTAGATTTTGAAGGGCATTGTGAGCAATGAACATAGCCGAAGGAGGCCACCGTAGGATTCGAATACAGAGGGACGAAAGTTTTCAAGAGTCAGGAAAACCACAAGCAGGAAGAGATTTCCAAAGCCTGGCAGAAAAGGGGAAAATGTCACTGAACAGCTCAGCTGGAGGATAACCAAGGTCCATACGGTAACTGAGAGAGAGAGAGAGAGAGAGAGAGAGAGAGAGAGATACATATCGTGGAATATCAGGGAAGATGAATCTATGAACTAAAAGATGGCATTTATTTATAAAACAATAACACCGTTAGCACCGCTTCACAAAAAAACATAGAGAGAGAGAGAGAGAGAGAGAGAGAGAGAGAGAGAGAGAGAGAGAAGAAATAATTATCGTCTATCTCATGTGAAATCACTAGTTCGATGTGCTTGATTTCTTGAACTCTGGTATTATGGAAGTTCAGTGACTGACAATCCCATCAAACTCGTTACTTATCAAAGTGGCAGCAAAAAGTCGCTCTGAGATTATGAAAGGGCCACCATTTCAATATTCTTCATTCAGAAAATTATACAGTAGAAATATTGCTTCCTGCATTCGTGCCTATACTATTACAGTGACTCAGAGAAGAAGTCAGTAAATGATAGAATATGAAAGTTTCTACCGCTATTTATCATTGACCAGTAATAAATAGTTGTTCATGCTTCGTTGAATTAATTCTGTGAATAAAGAGACAACATTTATGGACTCGTCCATCATCTAACTGTCGAGTTACTCAACATCGCGTTCGATTCAGTCTAAATCATCAAATCATTTCTAAGCGGAAGTTGTATTTCCTGTGTAATGCGGCGTTGTTCTTGCTTTTTCAAAGCTACAGAAACTTCATGAGACCTGACACTTTACTAAGGAATTATTTTCAATTCATCATTATTATTACTGGTCTAGGTGTAGCCCTCATTGTAATAACAGAATGCTACATTCCCAAGCACCCTAATGGCTAAAGAGCGCCTCAGTGGCGTGGTTGGTTTAGTGTTTGCTTCTCACCTCGGTGGTCGCGGGTTCGATTCCCGGCCATTCCATTGAGGAGTGAGAGATGTGTATTTCTGGTGATAGAAGTTCACTCTCGACGTGGTTCGGAAGTCACGTAAAGCCGTTGGTCCCGTTGCTGAATAACCACTGGTTCCATGCAACGTAAAAACACCATACAAACAAACAAACTAATGGCTAAAGCTGCCTAGTACGAAAGCACGAATGAATAATTAGATTAAATAGAGAACGATAGTAAAAATGAGATAAAAATAAATAATATATAATCGATGAAATGAAAATCATGTGAGCCTCCTCAACTGAAAACCATTTCAATCCAATTTGACTGCTGAAGGTCCAATGATTCAGCTTAAAACTTGGATGATCATTCCATAATTCAGTTACAGCTGAAATAAAACTTCAAGAAAAGTGAGTGGTATTGAGCATCACAAAAAAGGCACTGTTAAAATGAATTGCATTTTAAGGACTACGTGGTAAATCACACATACTTGGGAGATGTGATTAATAAGGATTATTGGAACTATGAAAAAAAGGAAATTATGGTATAGCATGTACATAGAGCTGACTGAACAATGGTTCAAAAGATTAACACAAAGTTCGGGAATAAGATATCTAAAAGAGCTAAAATTTTTATTCGTCAACATAAGATGCAAAAATAAGCGATGAAAAGCACTTCCTCAGTAAAGACAGATTTCCAAAAATCCTAAAAGACTTTCTCAGAATGCAGATCAGCTTAGATTTTGGAAGACTTTTCTGCCTGATTTCAAAATCGTTCTGGCTCAAACTTCAGTTGACCCCTGAATATGAGAATTCCAAGGTCAACAGGCTTGGTCAGTACTTCATATAATTTCTTTCCAGAATGTGGAGTCTTCGACGAGTCCCTGTATTTCCTAAATAGCTTACAAGTCGCTCAAGTGCTCGCATCAATCATTTTTCCTAAATCATTTTTTTCTGAGCACAATCATTTCCTGCTCTCTGACTGAAAGGCCTTTCATCTAACTGTTTAGTGGGGAGATGGAATATGTCTACTACGACGTTCATCATAAAGAATGTTGTATTTTCTTATTTTTTTTTTAATCATACAAATAAAGACTGACATCTACTATCGTGTTCTGCTGTGATACGTTGGATACGATATATATATATGTATATATATCTATATATATATGTGTGTGTGTGTGTGTGTGTGTGTGTGTTTGTGTGTATATATATATATATATATATATATATATATATATATTATATATATATATAGAGAGAGAGAGAGAGAGAGAGAGCGAGAGAGAGAGAGAGAGAGAGAGAGAATATTTGACAAGCAAGCACAGTAAAAGTGGCCCTGTGCCACACCCGTTGATGATTTTGCTGGTTTAATTCAAGTGTACATCTATTGTTAACAAACACCAAATTCAATTTATGCTGATTCTCATTAGAAGCAACGAACATGATATTGCCGCAAAGGTTAAGTATGGGATTTTCAGAAATTAAAATGAGCTCCATAAATTATGTATAATTACGTAAAGAACATTGAAATAGTGGAATTCATTATTTGTAAGTGTTGTCATCCTTAGTTATCAAATAAAGAAATATTCTCTTCGTTCTCAGCAGATTTGGATTAAACTAACGAAGAGGAAATTGAGGCATGAAATAAAGAAGAGAAACCGTTAAAGTTTAAGTTGAGTTATTCTCCTTGCAATAATTTAACGAAAAAGATATTTCATTCTTAAGTTCCTCCTTTTCCCAGACGCTTTCCGCCAAATAAGGGAGAGTTCCAAAGGTTTAGCTGAATGAAAATATCAAATTTATACTTTTCCTGTTTTAATTCAATCTTACCGTTTAATTTTCTTCATACCACAAACTGACTTAGTAAATTTAATGCGTAACCTTCGCACGAGATAATCGTCTGTAAACACAAGTCAAGCATATGCTAGTATAAAATGCAAGTAAAGCTACAGTACCAAGAGCCGATTAATGCATTAGCAGTATTTTCAGTCTCCTAAAAAAAAATGGGTGAATACCAATAAACCATCAATAACAATCGTTTATATATTCCTTAAGAATTTGTTCACCAGCTCTCGATGAAAACCACGGAACGATAGTTAATTTTTTTTTTTTTTTTTAACAAAAATTTGGGTAATTTCATTGACTCCTATGCTCTGTCTACATAAATGTTTTGTTTTGTGCATGCTTGAATCACTTTTAGTCAATTCTTCAAATGCCAGAATCAATTATACCCAATTTCACATAAGCCATGATCAGTTATGTTTAATCTTTTGTTCTAAAATAAGTCATGTCCAATTTCATATGTTCTAAGAATAATTATGTTGAACATTATACAAGCAGGCATACTTTTGTATCTCCTACTTCTAAATAACACATACCCTCCTGGACAGGAAGTCCCAGAGGAGGTAGGAAGTCCTTCTGTGGTAATCATTATACTAAAAATGGTTTCCTCACTGGAATGCAAACTTGCCTCTCCCCAAGCACTTCTGTTGACCAATAACAAGCTCCCCGCTTTAGGAAAATGTTGACACTGAGGCCCTCATACCTTTTTCCTTTTTATTTCATTCAGCTGAATCCAAATCCGTTGAATCCAGAGCAGTTTAATAGATTAACGTCAAGGACATGACTTGTCCGTTCAGAGGATTTCATTATGATCCATCCAGAGGTTTACAGAACGGTTTCAGTGTGTCGGGAATGGATCTCTTCGCTTAATATCATTGAGCCTCCTAAACGTCTACTGGCCGACTTTCCTTCCTTGATAAATTTTATAAATATAAGTATATATTTATGTACACACACACACACACATATACACACACACACACATATATATATGTATATATATAAATATATATATATATATATATATATATATATATATATATCTGTATATATATGTATGTAGTTATGTTATATGTATGTATATACAATATATATATATATATATATATATATATATATATATATATATATATATATATATATTACATATTATTAGCATTCAGCTACGTGTGCCGTTTAGTATTCCATTCGTTCTGCTTCGGGAATATTATCGCAGGGGAATTATCACTGATAAACGATTCGGTACCTGCTAACGAATCGTTTATGAACTATAATTCCTCTTCGGTGAAATTCCCGAAGCAGAGCGAATTGAATACCAAACGACACACGTAGCTCAATGTTTGTGTTTGTGAATACAAATAAGTCCCTGTGTATGCGATAAAATTTCATACATATAAATAAATATACGTGTATGTATGTATCTATAATCTAGATATATATATATAGATATATAGATATATATATATATATATGTTGTGGGTTTATATATATACATATATATAATATATATATGATATATATATATTATATATATGTGTGTGTGTGTGTGTATGTGTGTGTTGTTGTGTGTGTGTGTGTGTGTGTGTGTGTGGGTATGAACAGTATACACAATTATATCAATCTAATCAAGGTTCTGAATAGGGCAACCTATTAGGCCTAATCGCTTGGCTTCCATAGATAAGTTTGTAACCGGCAAAAAGAGAATAAAAAAATAAATAAACAAGCGATCAAATCAGTGTAAAATACAACACCTTTTCACTGTTAATAAAGAAATTGACATCTTCCAAGCTCTGTGAGCAAACCCAGCCCTAGAGCTATTTCCTTGGGGTGGAAACAAACCAACCACTGAGGAGGTTACGGGGAACCGAGATCGGGGAAACCGCAGAAGCAACGAACCGGGATATCCCACAGTATCCCATGTTCTAAGGGAGTCAGGATTTCTGGGGGATTCCCGGCTCGAAGGGAAATATGGGTACTTGAGGGAAATAACCTCGGAAACAAATAGGAAGGAACTGAAACGGGAACATGGTTTTGAATACGTATGAAGACAAAGACAAAGTGGACGAAATGGAACGGGGAAAAATTGTAAATTCGAATACGTAACTGGGACAAATTGGAAGACGAGAGAAGTAAAATGAAAGCGAAAACGAAGTACTTGATAAACGTGTCATCGACAAACAGGAATAAAAGCGGAGGAAAAGTAAACTGAACGATGAATTCTTGCCAGTGTATTTAGGACACTGGAAAAAAGATCATCTGCAAAACCACGAAGAAGAAAACGAGACTACAAATTAGCATGAATGCGAGAGAAACGACAAGGGAAACAATGTCAGACACGAACCATTGCAAAAACAAAACGAACATATAAAAATAAAAAGAAGAGATTTTCCTCCAAGGAACGAAGAACTTGCTGAGCTAAGTTGCAACACGCCCTCCAGCGCGCCAAGGTGGTCAAGCCGTACGTCGCTAATTCATGGACAAACATCGTACATCTGGAACTGTTTGTCAGGCATGAATATTATCAGGCGCGAGAAAGAAAAAATTGTCTCCTTTGGAAATGATGGACGTAAACAGAGGAAAGTGTCGAGAGGAATGGTTCGAAGGATGACGATGGAAGAGAAACACGATAAAAAGGTGAAAGTAGATGATGGCCGACTTATTAGAGAAATGATAAAGGAAACTAAAGGGAACACGAAGAACTAACATGACGAGAGAGAGAGAGAGAGAGAGAGAGAGGGAAGGGTGGAAAATGTCCATCCTCCTGGACTTTATAAGAATCTGCAAAGGCAACAGATGACAGACAGTCGTGGTTAACAAATTATCAAGAGAATTTACGGCGTAAATCATAAAAGCGTGGTAAATTTGCATGTATTCAAATTGATCCCTAAGCCAATATATATATATATATATATATATATATAATATATATATATATATATATATATATATATATATATATATATATAGAAACATTAAGCTAAAAATGTCATTTAATATCCCATTTGCTCTTCGTATAGGAAATAACACCAAAAGGGGAATTATGAATGATAAGTTATTCTAGGTACAAACAACTACATTTCTTCACAGCCCAGCGGTATAAATAGTCGAGGTTCTCACAGTTGGGAGTTCGAATCTCCCAAGTGACGAGTTCCTTATTAATTATGGCTTTTTGATGTCTTATTTCCGAGGTAGTGCGAATTGGACATTTAATGACATTTGTCGCTTAATGAATAAATATGAAAATTGCCCTGGGTCCTATATAATTATGCCGAAAAGAGGCCCCTAGACTAATAGTTACTACATTATCCTCCCCTAAATAAGCCACCGCTAAATTTGACGGAACTGGAACACCTAATGCACCAAAGAAATGAAACAAAATCAAAATGCGCCGAAGTGTCTTCGGCGCAATCGAGTTTTCTGTGCTGTATGATACTCTCAGCCATGGCCCGGTGGTGGCCTATGTCGTTGGCAACTATTGCAGTGCCAGACGCACGACGCACGATCATGGCTAACTTCAACTTTAAATAAAATAAAAACTACAGAAGCTAGAGGGCTGCAATTTAGTATGTTTGATGATTGCAGGGTGGATGATCAACATACTAATTTGCAGCCCTCTAGCCTCTGTAGTTTTTAAGATCTGAGGGCAGACAGAAAAAGTGCGGACGGACAGACAAAGCCATCTCAATACTAGTTTTCTTTCACATTAAACTAAGAAAGCTAACTTCATCAAACGAGTCTTTGAGCGCTTTGTCTCAGCGCCATGTTTTTTAATTTATTTTTTAATTTTATCCTTTCAGCGATATAAGATATATAAAAATATCTTTCTTCTCAGGAAATATAAATTTTTTACCTTGCAAAATTATTTTTCTTAAGAATTGTTCTACTCTTTAAAGTACTCCTAACTGTAAATGCCCTTGATTATAAAAAAAAACTTACTCCAAAGGGCTAAATGACGTCTTTTCTTGCAGAGGAAAAGTCCTATTTTTAAAAGGAATTCCCTTTCTTCATCAGTGAACGGAGCCATATTTATTATTTTTTATTTCGCAAAATGATTTCTGTATAAACATCTTCGTGAGCTCCAGAATAATGATTTCTTGGTTACATTCTTAATACCCGGAAAAATTACAAGTGCGTTGATACCAACACTTTTGATTAATCTGCCATAAATTCTGGAACGAAATCTTATCTGGTGCCAAGTTCACCAGAAGCGCCATAAACCTACGTCAGTAATATTCCTTCATCCTGCCATAATTTTACTCCAGACTTGACTTCCAATAATCCTCATAAGCCTCCAAAGAAATCAACGTCTCATTAAAGGGAGAAAACACTCACTCAATGATTTCAAGTAGGGCAAATTTGAAGGTTTTTTTCCTCATTTTCTTTACATTTATCTCTACTTCTTTTTCCTTCCAAGCTTGCTTGAGACAACCTCCGAATAGAGTCAGATTAAGAGAGAAGAAAACTGGGTCTTCTTGGGTCGAATGTCCCTTTCACTTGCCGAGATAGTGGTGGTCAATGCGTGCCCCACGATTACTCCCGCACACATTCACAAGGTAGTCAAGAGAGTGACACAAGAAGAAGAATAAGAAGAAGAAGAAGAAGAGAATAAGCCTCGCAATTCTAACTTGGACTAATGTTGACTTTAGTCATGGTTTGTGTACATATTCGTGCGGCCGCATTCACTGTCATCTCGTAAGAACTTGCCTTTTTATTTTTTATTTTTTACGAGAAGTATCGAGTATTTGTTTTACTCGTTAAGCACATCCGAAGTGACCATGAGGCTCTGTAAACCTAAGTAAACATACGAATGAAATGGTGAAAATGATTAATGGATAAACAGCGAAGACTGACGATAAATGTCTAAGCGTTGATGTCATATTTACCAACGATCAGGGACGCTCAGACATACGTGAGATTTTCGGGTTATCTGCGCTTGCATTTGCAAATGAATTGTATATGTTTGAATATAATTAACATTAGTTACTTTTCGTTTCATTGTTCTTCTCTCTCTCTCTCTGCTTTTACATACATGCATACGAATATACTTGTAAAAACACATAAGGACACACGTTAGAGTATATGTTCTGTCTAATGGTACAATTACTTGAAGGACCTCATTAAAACTTGATGGTACCCAGCGGAGTTATTTATTCAAAAAGTTACAAGCTTCCAAGGACAATCAGTCCTATTTATCAAGTACCCTATATGTATGTATGTATGTAAATAAATGTAGATAGACACGTGCATTATATATATGAAATATACCATAATATATATATGTATGTATATATATGTATAGAATAATATATAATAATATATATATATGTATATATATATTCTATATAGTAGATATATATAAGATTATGTATATATATATATATATATATATATATATAATATATATCCTATATTATATATATAGATATTATTATAGATTTATATTATATATATTATAACATTATATATATATATATATATATATAATATATATATATATATTATATATATATATTTTATATATATGTGTGTGTATGTGTATCATTTTATAGCTAACATAACACAGATACTGTTCAATGTCCACATTATGCTAAGTCAAGCAACATAGGAATATCACGCAATTCCCCAGTTCCATTATATATCCCATTATTTTGCCTGGAGGTTCCCAAAGGTTAAGATCTCATATCCGGCTCAAATCGCTGTAAAGCAGCCGTTGAAAGTAACCACGAAAAAGAATGAGACACATTATGCGTCAATGAACGGTTCTCAGAATGTGACGCTGGCATGTGATTCATGTCTGAAGAATTCGGGGCCTGACGGTCAGGACAGGTCAGTGGATACCTGGGTCAAGACCAAGAACGTATTGGCATTGATTTTTCTCTCTCTCTCTCTCTCTCTCTCTCTCTCTCTTGCGCCTGAGACTGAACCTCTGAAAAGAGAGTCTGACCTGAATTGTTTGACTCGTTCAGATTTTCAGATAATATTCAGTTGAAAACCGGTCTGTCCGTATCCAAGGTTACGTTGGCTACTGAATAGAATAGAATTTAGAGTTTAAGTCAAAGGCCAAGCGCTGGGACCTATGAAGTCATTCAGCGCTGAAAGGAATATTGAGAGTAGGAGGTTTAGAAGGTGTAACAGAAGGAAAACCTCACAGTTGCACTGTACATCGTTATTGTTGGGGGACGGTTAAGGAAACGAAGATGGAAAAAAGAGAATATGAACGGAAGCGCAGTGAAAGGAGAATGGAATTAGATACTACTTGATATGAAATTAATGTCGCCATTAACCAAATCAACCTCGGTCGCTTAATTATCATTATTCATCGCTAAACTATCATACAAAAACGGAAGCGAACAACTGAGCTAAAAAAATGCGACCAAGGTGCGTTGATGGAATTGTTATAATCTCACTATGACGATGACAGATCTCCGGAAATATGACCAAGAATGGAGAATGAAAGCTTCAAAGCGCCACCTGTGTCACTGCGCTATTCTACTAACCAGTAGTTTGATGTCTAGTTGTGTGGTACGATAAGTATTTTAGGGGTAAAATAAATCGCAATTTTTTTCATGGAGTAAATATTCGGAATAATATCAGTGCGGAATTCTTAGCTATTTCATAAGTTAATTGACTTTGTTATTAAGCTGATAAAATCAATATAGTATCAATAATAATCATAATAATATCAATTAGTGTCACTATTAATATAATCGATATTATCATTAAGCAAAAGGAAATACTAAAGTGGAATTCTTAACATTTTTATTGATATCTAGTTGTTGTTGAACTAATAGTAAAATAAATGTAATGATAGTCATAAACATAATGAATGTTACTAGTATTATTTTTATAGAATAATAAAAATCTACAGTCATATAAATAAGCTACATCAACTGTAAAAAGATCTTTTGCAAATAATACAGTTTCTTTATGTAACTGTGGGTTTTCATGATGTAACAGGTAAATAACGACACTGCGAATTTCTTAGCGTTATTTTGGTTACTGTTATGATCACGACAAGAGGAAGAAGTGACCTGGAAAGCGACTGATCAAAGATGCTAGCGAATGCAAATCGGCCAACGCCCGGTGACCGTCAGATCGCAGTTATAATAAATCATGTCAGTCCGCCGCTTTGGCAGCGTGAAATCAGTTTCGCGCCGATACCGATCGTACCTCGTTTCTCTCTCACGAGCAATTTCACTTTCCTTATTCGATCGGCGACGCAGTTTCACGCCCGTTCTCTCTTACTTTGCTATATCTCTTTCTCAAAATAAAGCCACAGTTCTTATATTGCTGGTCCGCTGGTACAGTATTTGTGTCGTGACATGCCACTCAGATGTCGCGGGTTCGCGCTTCCATCAGGCCGATGAAAAATCACTGGTTCCGTATCATGATCAGTTGCTGCTGCAGTGTGGGGTCTTTCGCGGTGGGAGGTTGAAACCAACATTCTTTGGAACACTGAGTTTCAATTCAGTGGCCCCTTTGGTGTTCTTGTTCCGTGTGAATAGATTTAGTCTTCTAAAATAATAATAATAATACTAATATTAATAGCTTAATTCCTGTCTCTAGATCTTAGGAAGCATTGCGTGATCGGTATAATTCGGGGAACATTTTGGCCCATGGTTCCTCTCCGAGGACAACAGAGTGACAAAATCGTTCACTAGTTATTTCTGGAGCGACGGAAAGACCACACCATTGATTTCAGCCGCTGAATGATTCTCTGTGATGTCGTGTGACGGAATTCCAATACACAAAATATGATTTATGCAAAATAGCCCGCACGCGATTCGTGATTCGCACGGCTCAATAAATTGCTCGTTGCTCCAGGCGTCAACAGACAATTGTATCTCAACAGGTGCCTTAAAAGGCCTCATCTGAAATGGAGATTCTTCTCTATTATAAGGGCTGCAATGAAGATTTGCTCCAGCACAAGCAGAGGTATATGATTAATACGTACCAAAGTCTGGAATAAGATAACAGATGAATCTGTTATTCTTCTATTGTTCACTAGCGGTAACCTTGACTCAAGAAAGTGAGTCACCATTTACACGATAAATTATGAGGAACAAGCTTGATGGCATGCACTATGCTGCGCTGGAACGGTGCTGCCCGTCATGCCTCCCCCCACCCTTCCGATCCAGGGGCGGACAAACAGGTTTGCAGGAGTAGGGTGGATGTATCATGTCTCCCCTACCCTCCCAATCCACTACCTACCCCGCCCCACTAGGGGTGGACAAACAGGTTTGCAGGAGTAAGGTGGATGTGTCATGTCTCCCCTACCAATCCACTAGCTACTCCGCCCCACCAGGGGCGAACAAACAGGTTTGCAGGAGTAGGGTAGATGTACCATGTCTCCCGTAGCCACCCCCCCGAAACCCTACCAACCCCGTTCCCCACCCGGGGCGGACAAACAAGAAAGATCCACCCGGATTTTATTATTACAGATAGATAACATTGATATCATTTGTTTAACCAAATTTCTCAAAGAGGAAATAGTATATCTACGGCCTTTCCTTGAATATAGAATACCATGCATTGATTGGTGCTTTTAATAAAGTCTGTCTCGTACAGACTCATGTACACCGCTGTTTCTCCATGCTTACACTTATTATGACTATAGAATAGATTCACATCAACCATGCATTTGATGTCTAGGCCAGTCCCTATAGACGGTCCTGATTGCCCGTTGATAAGTCAATCACAGGGCCGGAAGCTCTCAGTCTCTCGAGAGAGTTCACATGGGTAGGATCTATGTTCCACCTCTCCTGAGGGATACGTCTTTAAGGAGAGGTGGAACATAGATCCTGCCTATGTGAACTCTCTCCAAAGACTGAGAGTTTCCAGCCCTGTGAGCGGTTTATCAACAGCCAATTAGGAGCGTCGTAAGGGACTAGCCTAGACGTCAAATGCACGGTTGATGTGAATCTATACTATAGCTCACTTGTTTTCTTCTATCCACATATACTCGATATTTCGTATATCACAGATTTCATTCCCATCAAGTTTTCTCGTTTCTGTCCTTCATCTTTCATCTCAGTTTAACGAAGCATACTAAACACGGATTAATGACATCAAATTTACTTATTCTACAATAGGCGTATGTGCAGCTGTAATACGATATAATATATACCATATATATATATATACTATATATATATATATAGAATATATCTATATATATATATATATATATGTGTGTGTGTGTGTGTGTGTGTGTGTGTGTGTGTGCGTGTGTGTGTGTACAGAGAAGAGAATAAATATAAATGCATCAACCAATATGACCCTTGCCTGACCAAACGTCACATCGATCGCCAGACCAGACCACTTCCACGCAGCCAAGAATTCCAAAGCTAATCAAAGCCATCAGGTAAATCGAGCAGCTGCCTTGTAAGGACAACGAACGAGCAATGCATCGGGGAATTGCCTTCGGTATTTCGTCTCATCATTGCGCCACGTTTGAGTTACGTTCAAGAAGGTTCGTAAATATTGCGAGTTTCTCTCTCGGACTTGAACGGGAATTAATGTTGGGTGAAAAGTATGTTTAGTTTCTCTTCTTACAAGCAGCATTATGATTATTAATTAGAGAAAGAAATCCACAGTCATGTATATATATATACATATATATAAACATAAATCTGTTCAGAAAGCTTTCGATTGAAAAGGGAATCGAACAGTTTCTCGAAAGCTTTCTGAACAGATTTATTTTTATAAATATTTATTTATATATACGTAACTGTGGATTTCTTTCTCCATTTCAAGACTCATGGAGAAGTGAATTATGGGAGAAATTCATTTCTCATTGTTTCAGTGTTAGTTTCAATTGTTGAGGGGTGGTTTCAGCTTTTTACCCCCAGTTTGGGCGGGTTCAATTGTTATGCGGGTGCTTTCGGCTTTTTGCCCCTCACCCCCCAAACCCCCCACCCACTACTATGATTATTATTATTATTATTATTATTATTATTATTATTATTATTATTATTCACGCTCATTGTAATATTTATTCATATTTCCTGTATCATTCTTATCATTTCTCTTGATTTTTGAACTTCAACCTTGCAAAATTTTCGCAATTTTCCGAAATGGACGTTTAAATTGGAAACAGAAAAAAATAATAAAAAGAAAAAGATTAAGAATGCCACTGGTCCAAAAAAGATACTGAATAAATCCCTGTGTGATTATTCTGAATAAATTAAAGACGAGAATGGAAATTCTCCACACTGCCAAAATTTGGAAGTTTTTTTTTTATTTTTTTTATTTAAGGACTTAGCAGCTGGAAAAGGATGAGTGCAGTTATAAAAATATCTTAGTTAATTCTAAAATGTTTATAGGCATTGTTGAACTTAATCACCACTATTAAAGTTACTCTCGTTCATATTGCTATTATTGTTATATATTAAGACTTCGCCATTATTGGAACGAACTTACTGTTTTTCTCGATAGTAATGTTAATGCTTCACTTACTCAATTTCTAAACATACTTTTCATCAACTTGTTTAATGAAAATATAGATTATCTCTCCCACAAGAATGGCCAAACTATAAAAACAAATCAGATACGAAAAAAATCAATGTTTCAATATTTCATTTATCAATCAATTTCTACTCATGTGGCGCCAAAGCACTGAAGTATTCTTTCCAAACTGACATACTGAGTAAAAGTGTAAATTTAGAAACAATTTTTCATCGACTTCGAAGAAACTATAACAACGGGAGGGTCCTCGACGGCTTTCACCCCTGCTCTGAAACATTTCGTTTAAAAAATTATCACAGCTGTCTAAAAAAACTGACGTTTCCCAAAAGACGAAGGTCTAATTCTCAGGGTTTTTACTGAACATAACTGATTGTTGTATTTGTGATCCAAGACCTTGACAACAATCGATGCGTTCTCTGGGAAAATGAAATTACGCAATGTTCTGGAGAATTAGGCATTCAGGCAAATATCTTGTCGCTGATGGTAGAGTTTTTATTGCGCAAGTTATTAGCTGGCTATAAAAGAAAACTATTGAGATGGCTTTGTCTGTCCGTATACCTTATGTGTCTGCCCTCAGATCTTGAAAAATTCTAAGGCTAGAGGGCTACAAATTGGTATATTGATCATCCACCCTTCAATCATCAAACATACCAAATTGCAGCCATCTAGCCTCAGTAGTTTTTTCTTCATTTAAGGTTAAAGTTTTCCGTGATCGTGCCTCTGGCAACGCAACAACACAGGCCTTAAGAGACGTCTGAGAGTTTCATGGGCCGCGGCTCATACAGCCTTATACCGAGACCACAGATATTTTCGGTGGCCTTGATTATACGCTGTACAGAAAACAAAAATGCGCCGACGAAACTTCGGCGCATTGTTTTTAATAACGTTATTGCAGCTGTCTCAGTAATAGTTGTCTGAACTGCTTCCCCTTACATACATTTACATAGACTGACTAAGATATCAGTTAGGTGACATTTAATCTGGATTGTTTTTGTTCATTTATAATACCTATCAGACACAGTAAGTGTCCTTTTATTTTTAGAGGTAATTTGGCGGGATATTACTTGTTGGTAATCATTTGACGAGTCATATTATACGACGCATTATTTCATATCTTATTTCTTAAGAATGTCCTTTTATGACATCGAATTCGACGACTGTCATTGAATCTTTTTAAAGAATTGTTTTACGAGTTTCATTTCTCAAGGTTATTATCTTATGGCAATACATTATAAATATAGTTTTCGAAACTTATTTTGTCAATTAGGTAACTGTTATCTTTGGGACCATTATTTTAGAGAGATCGTTTTGTAATCATTATATCTTGGCCCAATTTTATTTGTGACTTTATTACGCAGTGAGGTGACATTTCATGATTTTTATCATTGAGTTTATTTTCTCGATCTTATCCATTTTCTATTCCTTGAAATCTTTTCACGAAAATCTCATCCATGACCTAAAATTCCTCTTTCTGTTGCCCCTAAGAAAATGTTAACTAAATTCAACATAAACTGCCATAAATTGTGAGCCAAGAAATTCTTTCTTTGGGCTTTTTATTGAACCTTGTTCTGCACTCTCTAGTCTTGCGATTACACTTGATAAAAATAAGTCCCAAAATGCACCATGAAATGTCATAGTATTTGAATTCGGCTGAGGACCTCGGAGCCAAAGCAATCCTGACAACATACTTCATTAGTCCTCCTTTTCGTAAGATGTGAGCGTTTCACCTCCTCTGTTCACGCAGCTCTCTCTCTCTCTCTCTCTCTCTCTCTCTCTCTTCTCTCTCTCTCTCTCTCTCGTCGGAATAAGTAACATTCGCCATAATAAACTGATCTCCCCTTGGAATTCCAAGGAGATGTCTCAAGGATGTCAGTTTATTATGGCAAAGGCAATCGTGCACTTGCAACGCCAGACGTTTCTTGCATTGTGATCTTCCCGCCTAGGTCTCTTTATGTGTCCTTGTTTGACCTGACATTGCTTGTTTGCCTTGCTTATTTTTCCTTGGTGTGTGTGTACGTGCAGTGGCGGAACTAGGTCATTCTGGGCCCTGGTACAAATTATTTGAGTGGGTCTCTATCATGAATAGCAAAATTTATTGCCATTACTTGATTTACCAGTAACTAATGCTCATAAGTAAATCAAAATACATACATTTGTATTTATATAATTTATGGGTGTGTGTATATATACCTGTATATAAGTATCTATATTGTATAAACACACACATGTATATATATCATATATATATGTGTGTGTTTGTGTGTGTGTATTACATATATACATATATATATTGTGTGAAAATGCTAAAAATCTTACCAAAATATTAGAAGCCACGTTGTTATCATGATCATTACTATCATCTTTAAAATTATCATTATCTTTACGACTATTTTAGTTTTATTATCATTTTTTTTTATTTTTTTATTATCATTATTATTATTAGTAGTAGTAGTAGTAGTAGTAGTGGTAGTACTACTACTACTACTACTAATAATAATAATAATAAAAAAAATAGCAATAATGATAACAATACTAATAATAGTTGTCATGATGATGATACTATAGCATAAATAAGAATAAAACTACTACTACTACTACTATTACTACTACTAAGATCATCATCAACATCATTATTTATATTTTCATTATTTCTATTACCTAAACATATTTACAAACATATTACCAAATCAAGCTACTACGACATTATGTGGGGCCAGATGGGCCCCCAATCACAGTGGGCCCTGGGGCATTGCACCTCCTTTACCCCCAATAGTTCCGCTACTGTGTATGTGCGTGTGTGTGTGTGTCTGTGTGAAGTCATGTTTCGTGCTTTCGCTTACTTCCCAGTGAATAAAGTATTTATCAAATACTCAGCCTCTAGGATACAATAATTTATTTTATTTTTTTTTTTTTTTTGGTTTTCATTTTTTGTATGGCATTTCTTTGTACGATTATCATTATAATTTTTGTAATATCTTAATACGTGTACCAGCATCGTTCTAAGTAGAAATAAGTGTTATTTGAGGAAGGAGTTTTATGTCCATGTCGTATTTTTTAAAAATTTATTTATTTTTTTTACAACGCTCGGTATTTCGCTGTATTCACCAACTGATCATAAGTAATGTTAGCGAATAAAGAAAATACTTTTTTCTGAATGTTTCTTAAGTCCCTGACAGTGTTCAATTCGAACATCAGCGCTTATTTAAATTGACATCAAATTCCTTAAGTTTTATTGACAGTTCCGATAACGACTAAGAACAAAGGAATTCTTCATTCATTCATCCTTGAGAATTTTTCCTTTATCGTAAGTCGCCGGGACGAAGAAATTCATCCCCTTGTAAAATGAATAGCGTCATTACTCGAAGTTTTTTCATGAGTTAATTGCTCATTGTGCTTATTTCTCAAAAAAAAAAAAAAAAAAAAAAAAAAAAAAAAAAAAAAAAAAAAAAAAAAAAAAAAAAAAAAGCCATAAAGGAAAATGTTTTACCTTGATCGTTTCAAGGTAAAACTAATCTTTTCCTTCGAGAAATATGAACTTGTAACTTATTATTTCAATTATATAAAAATAGTTTATAATGTCAAGCAACATTTTAGTTATGTTATTAAATTCTTCCTCCATCTAAGAACAACCTTCTGTTTATGAGTTGCAGCAAACAATAGTTTACTTATTGGATGAAAATTATGTTAATTTTTCTCGAAGTGTCTACAATTATTGATTCGTTATAAAGTCTGTGAAAGATTTTATTTTTATTGCTACAAGGAGCAAATGATTATTTACAGGCTAGGTGAAAATGATTGTTCTTATTTCGTCTAGCCAAAACGCCGTTTAGAAATTAAACTTACATAGGAATAAACAAACATCTACTTATGAGTTTAATAAAAAGACAATTCAATTTCCCCTTCACAACCTATATATCCTCGTAATTTCTCAACAAGGACTAACATCTGTTGATTCAAACAGCTACACCTATAAGACTAAACACTGCTGAACCTTACATCCAATATAGTATAAATATACTTTTATTTCCTTACAATCAAAAACAGTCAACTCACCTACAAAAATATACATTTCTCTAGCCACCATTCTCTGAACATATTCTGAAGAACATCTTTTTTATGCACACGTATGAAAAACGTATCATCACTTCATTTTTCAAGCCAAGATTTTAGATATTTTACGAGGAAAATATTATCAGTTTTCCATAAACATTGTTTACAACCACAGCAAATGCTGTCTGCGCACTACTCGCTTATCCTATGTTGTTTAACAACAAATAGCTATCAAGACAGTGCATGAGAAAAACAAAAAGGCTGAAAGTCTTGGAAGTCTTATATACAAACAGGGACTTTAAATAAGAAAATCTCTGAAGTTTAGCGTCCGTTTGGCCTTCTGCGAGAATCAGGTAACATGACAAGGCGCATTCTACCACATAAACATTATCGGGTTCTATTATAGTGAGTCTTACTATTTTGTTTGTTCTGTCTTTCATCATTGCTCCTCTCCTGAATGACTCTATCGTTGCAATTTGCACGATTCATTTCCTCATTTTATCTTCAGATCTGTCGGGCAAAATTTCTCTTGTTTGTCTTGCGATTCATGTTGTCAGACCGTCCGTGCCTGTCCATTGCTTTCGAGAAAAATGTATTACGTTGCACGTTTTATAGGGTTGGGGTAAATCTATTTGCATTTCTTGATTTCCAAACATTCGCCAGTCCTGCACTCCTACCCACTCTCCCGCTTTTCAGGAAACTGCTGCCATTTACAGAAATGCCTCGTTCCATCCTTTCTTCTCAATGTGATTTCTCTGAAAAACCTGACCAACTCACGAGCCATTACAAAATAATTTTTCTTACTACCCTGATTCCTACAAGAACTTATTTAAGCAATGCTGTCGGGAGCTATTTGGCTGAACGCTCAACTTATCCCCTCTCCAAATATTATTGGCAAGTGTTTATTCAGCAGTCTAACCATATGAATTTTATTCACTTAACGAAATCGTAATTACGAAAATGTGCAAGAATATTGTTCTAGCTTTCTTCCTCCCTATAAAACTAATGGTTATTGATGTTTACCAGCCATTGTCATGCTGTTTTATTTGAGATTAAGCTGGCCTTATGTGAGCACGGGGTTTTGCTCATATATATATATATATATATATATATATATATATATATATATATATATATACTATATGCATTAAGCTAAAAAATACCTTATAATATCCACTTAGCTCTCCCTCAGAACTAATACAGTTTCGTATATGCTAACCGAAGGGGAATTTTTTAGTTGATAATAATTTCGTCCTCTCATGGATTCGAACCAGCACACAGAGGAGAAATCAGGACTTCAGTGACTCGGTCAACAAGTGAGATATAAGTTGATACCGATTCCGACCTTACAAATACTGTCGAACTCAGGTATTTGTAATCAGAATCCATATCTATCCACCTCTGCCATATAAACAAAGTCGTATGTTTGCTGCACGTAGCCATAGTATGAATTTTTATCACATCACCGTGATTCATGTACATGCATTAAGCTACAAATGTCATTCAATACCCAATTTGCTGTACCTCGGAATGAATATATTTTCATGTATGATAACCGAAGGAGAATTTTTTGGCTGATAATAATTTCGTCCTCTCGTTGGCCGAGTCGGTAAAGACGTCACTGAGGTCCTGATTTCTCCCCTGTGCGCTGGTTCGAATCCATGAGCGGACGAAATTATTATCAACTGAAAAATTCCCCTTTGGTTAACATATATGAAAGTATATTAACTCTGAGGTAGAGTGAATTGGATATTAAAGGGCATTTGTAGCTTAATGCATGTATATGAATCACGGTGACGTGATAAAAATTCATATATAATAAATATATTGTTATGTTTGTGGTTCCTTTCAAGTGCAACAGATCTGAGTTGTGGTGATTTAAGGCCAAAAATGAATTAAAGGAACCATAGCACAAATGAAAAAGTTATAGAATTAGAGTGAAGGAAATTAGGTAAACTCAGAGATTTAGTGTGATTATATATATTTCACTACTCTAGGGAAATTAAGGTAGTGAGATTGGCTCGCTGCTGTAGAGTGGTTTGGAGAACTGGAATACTTGGTCCAGGTGGAAATAAAACAGCAGAGATATAATGAGTCCCTGAGTCACGCATTTATAATAATCCACATGGTAGAGCATCTGCAAACAGATGTTATGACGACATCAATACACCAGCTACAAACATGTGGAGAGGATTGGAGAATGCTTTGAGGACTAAACAGGAGTTATGTTACTGAGTAATCACAGGAGTGCAGAATAATGGTTTGCACAAGATGAATGTTACGTCCCGACACCATAGCAAAACTAACCACTATGGGACACTTACTGCACTATGGAGTAAGCTTACAGCATCACAGAACGAAGAAGGGGGAGCACATACGTTGTACAATGACTGGAAGTAATGCTTGGGGGGAGGGGGGACTAAAGACCACAAGTTGCTTGTAGCAATGAAATTGAAAAGAATCATTAAATGTAATAATGAGTGACTGCCTTAAACCATTAACTTTGCACTTTACCTGATAGCCTGGGCTCGTCCGTCTTCAACGGTGGCTTCATTGAGGGAAAGCATAATGGAGAGAGTAAACCAACATGTGGAGTGATCTCAAGGAGATATGGGGGTAGTGGGGGGGAGCGCTCTGCTGAGGTGAAAGACTGTTCTCGAGGATGGGAGCCAACCATCTAGGGCTCTAAGGCCTTTCCTTCATCTGCGGCGGCCCTTCTTATAATCAGGTAGGTGATAGATGTTCCGTCTCCTTGTGGCTTTTCCTAAATTTCGTGTGCCTTCCATGTGGTTGGTACAGCTGGACTTAATTCCTGGGTGCTCAGGGTACGCTTAAATCTTGGGAGTTCAGGGCACCTGCAGAAGAAAATGGCCAGCAGTAGTGTTTGTGGGAGAGAAAGTTGTGAGTCATAAATCTTTCATAGAGGTAGCAAGAGAATCATAGAGTGGCTGCTGATTTTTGGTTAATGTTATGTTATTTTTACTTGGGGATGTTCATAATTTAGAACAATATATATATATATATATATATATATATATATATATATATATATATATATATATTCTCGTGAAAAGTGTGCTATTACTTTCCACGCAACGCAAGCACACACACACACAAACACACACACACACACACACACACACACACATATATATATATATATATATATATATATATATATATATATATATATATGTGTGTGTGTGTGTGTGTGTAAATAAAGGTGATGCCACAGAGGAAAATGGAAAGACGAGAAAGCCAAGATCTTTCGGTCTATACGACCCTTTACTTAGGCAAAAACATAGTACTAGTAGGCATAGTACCCAAACTGACATAACAAGGTTAGCATAGGGCCAAATTCGCTCCACAAAAACGAAAAAACGCCCGTGGGCAAGATTACTGATTTAAGGCAGCCACACCTTGGAGGAACACACACGTGGTCAACAGATGATTCAGTCAGAAAACAATACATTTTGAAAAACAAGGAGGCATATACGACTTTGTAATATCCCGGAAGAATAGATTAAGGATTTAGGCACCGTGCCTTGTCAAGGTAAATCTTAATCGAAAAATAATGCATTTTGTATTAGTTAACATGAAATTTACAAAAATGTTCCAAAGATGAGCGAAAAAACGAAAATAGGATATAAATATAGCGAGCATGAGAGAGAGAGAGAGAGAGGAGAGAGAGATAATAACTGTAAACATGTGGGACTAATCAATTGATAGTTAATTCAATTATTTTAAGGTCCTTCATAAACATTTAACAAATATATGGGTCCCAGTGGTACAATCCCAGACTAAGATTTTTGTAAATGATGGTGTTATTTGTTACGGGACTATTCTTACTCAGCATATCTTTAATGGTATTGTTATAAGAGAACACAACATTAACATTAAATGATTTAAATATTGATTTTATGGTTTTAAATCCTAGAAAGTAAGGCAAGCTAAGTACATTTTTAGGGATTTCTTTTTCATTACTAACAACACTATAAAACTTTTTGTGAGCTTTTTGATAAAATAAATCAATTATATGAGGTGGGTAGCAGAGATCGTTTCCTATCTTTTTTATGTATTCTATTTCTTGGTCAAGATATTGTGGACTCGTGATAAGCAATTTTTTCTTCTATGTTCTTACGTGCTTTCCTTGTAAGGATTGCCCGTCTTTTTACGTCGGTCAGTCAAGTAAAAATTTATGTGTACGTATTAAGCAGCATATATATTCAGTTAGAACAGCCCAGACTTCAAATGCACTATTTACCCATCTGAGCGGAAAATCTCATTGTATAAATAGGGCGAGAGCTCTGTAATTGCTAGTTCTAATGATTATATTTCAAGAAATTTACTGGAATCAGCCTTTATACAAATTACTAATAAAAACAACCTAAATCTTAGTCTGAGACTGTACCATTTGGACCCATATATTTGTAAAATGTTTATGAAGGACCTTAAAATAAATTAATTAACTACTAATTGATTAGTCCCACATGTTTATAGTTATTATCTCTCTCACTCTTTCTCTCCTTCTCTCTCTCTCTCTCTCTCTCTCTCTCTCATTATCGTTATATTTATATCTTATTTTCGTTTTTTTTTCACTAATTTTTTGAACCTTTTTGGTCAATTTCATGTTAACTAATACAAAATGTATTGTTTTTCGATCAAAATTTTCCTTGACAATGCACGGTGCCTAAATCCTTAATCTATCTTTTCGGGATGTTGCTAAGTCGTATATGCCTCCTTTTTTTTCAAAATGTATTGTTTTCTGACTGAATCATCTGTTGACCACGTGTGCGTTCCTCCAAGGTGTGGCTGTCTTAAATCTCTAATCTTGTCCACGGGCGTTTTTTCGTTTCTGTGGAGTGAATTGGACCTGATGCCAATCTTGTAATGTCAGTTTGGATACTAAGCCTACTCGTACTATGTTTTTGCTTTGTTATGATTAGTTGTGCATAAGTAAAGGGTCGTATAGACCGAAAGATCTTGGCTTTCTCGTCATTCGATTTTCCTCTGTGGCATCACCTTTATTTATACATAGCATCACTTTTATATACTTCGTGATCAAGTTATTTATATATATATATAATATATATATATATATATATATATATATATATTATATATAAAATATACATATACATATATAGTATATGCGTGTATATATATATATATATATATATATATATATATATATATATATGTCACGTCATTAAAGGCAAGCAGTTGAAGGCATTGAAAAACAACGTCCATTTTCTCATTCACAGGAATCTTAACTACGCAGTAATTCGCACCAGCATGACTTGGCTCACTGCTTCGTCATTCTTTGGCTCCTCGTGATTATCGTCCATTAAGCTCTTTGTTGCGCGTGCGCGTGCTTGCGTGTGGGAGGAACCCACAAGGCAAGCTTGCTTGCGTGTAAATATCGGTGTAATTCTGTTATTTGGTTTGGAAACATTTAGGTTTTGTAACGAGGATTTTAATATATATATATATATATATATATATATATTATATATATATAATATATATATATAAGGACATATATATATATATATATATATATGGTCTATATATATATATATATATATATATATATATAATATAATATATATATATATATATAATATATATATATATATATATATATATATATATATATATATATATATATATATATTATATACAAGACCTGATCACAGTTACGACCACTTCGTATGTATGTATATATATTAATATATATATATATATATATATATATATATATATATACATATATATACTATATATATATGTATATATATATATAAATATATATATATATATATATATATATATATATGTATATGAACCCTCATCATCCAAGTTAGTAGAAATATATAACCAGAGTTTTGCCAGGGAGTCAAAAGGGAAATAATAAATGAAGGCGACAGAAGTCTAATCTAAAACGAACAGTCGGTGAAAAACATTCAACTCCACAAAAAGCACTCGGTGTCTCGATCGATACAGTTTGTAACAATGGAGACACGGCGATCAAGAAAGAAGTAATTGTTAGGTGCCCTACCTACCATTAATTCTCCCGCCTCGACAACGCCCCTTTCTGTCACTAAATAATTCCGAGAGAAAAGAATTTCATTTTTCAGATGATAACGCTCGGTCGATGATACGGCATTTGCGAAGGCGCTAGTGGGCGATGCTCAAGCAGTACGGAGTTACCTTCCAAGACGATGGAGATTTTGGTTATTTTAGCTGCGATAGTGGGCCTCTATAGGGTAAATGCGACCAATTTCCATCCTGACGCAGTCGACTTTATCAGAGAGTATGCGCAGCGCCAAGGATTCCAACATGTTCATCTCCTCGAACCCCTTGAAGGTAAGGGGTGATTAAGTAGGCCCTTACAAAAGAATAAAGAGGCCTATTCTCACTTTCGAGCACAGATATACAGCCTCTGGGATACTCAGGGAAAATGTCTGGCCGTTTACTCGAAAGAGGCGGTCAGCAACATCCTAGGTAATTCGACACAACTCAATACAATCGGATGGTACTCATCTTAAAGAAGCCAAACACGTCTTGAGGACAACAGTACTTACTGATAGATATGTTTCCTTTTTCAAACCAGATTTCCCACATCCTCTTTTCATGTGAGATCGATTTATCGGTTTGGGGTACATCCAAAAAAAAAAAAAAAAAAAAAATCCAGTTGAATCAACGGATCGAAGACAAGAAAACCTGAATAACAAAATAAAGAAGAAATCACGAAGAAGTATTCGGTTGAATTGGCACCATTCTTACAAAATGACTTCATTCAAGAGACAGAAATGTCAGTCGCTTCCTTCGTGGTTACCCCATATCCCTTTCTCATCCTTTATTCGTCAAGCCCTGGATATAAAAGGACATCATCAGGTTGTTGGTCCCAGTGTGTAATTGGTGTTACCAACGCAGTCACAAACGGACGACCAATAGGTTCTTCTACAGCGTCATGACTGACTGATTTGAGTTATATGGCGTTGCTAACACTACTAGGGAAGCGTTTCCACTTTTGAGGGAAACAAAGGGCATTTGAAACCGAGTTATGGCGCGAGGACACTACCCAAAAAGGGCGCAGCACTCGGGCTGACCGTAGCTCTCCTTCTTGCATGATTTGAATCGCTTTGATGGTATTCTGGAATGAAAGGCTTTATGTATTTCTTCATTAGTATGTTTCAGTCACGTTTTTATTTCTAACTGTAAACTACCAGGCAACACTTAACAACTTAAGACCTTTTCTTTAATGTGCCCCATAATTAGAACGTAAGTTATTCACATAAATTATTTTTCTTAATATTCGTTGGCTTCTTGCTGTTCTACCCAAGTATTTAGATCATGTCTTTCGTATTGATGAGTCGAACAAGGCGTGCATAATTTCACATTAGAAAAAGCATTTCAAGAAATTTCCCTAACCATTTTCAGTACGCATGTGAAAATCATTTTTCATCTATTCATCATCAAAGGATTTGACAGGCGGCTACAATAATGTCTGAGTCGAATTTTTACTTTCGCCAAAAATATTCTTTGTGTGTTCCAACCTCGAACATTAATCATACTGTGTTCCAGACAGCGAGGACTTTCTCAAATCACTTCGACAAACATCGTGGAGAAAATGGCTGCTGCAATTCTTCCGCGGTCTCATTAGTTATCCAGTGGCATATTCTTCCCATAATTATTGTCAAGTCAAAGGGAATTCATCCGTCTCCTCCAAACCTGAGTCTTGGGAATGTGACCAGAGGTCTCTCCAGCTTTTGAGAAACAGCGGCTCCTCGTCGCCATTGTTTGTGGCATGGCTTTTGACAGGCAACGACTTTGAACTTCTCCAAAGGGTATGTGGGGTATCTTTTTCAGTGCCAGTAGCGAATGAATCATGCCATGACTATATTACGATTATATAACAGACAAAACTTTTTGTGCTTGAGTGTATTTTGATAAAGACTGTCAGCACTATCTGAGAGTTAACAATGCAACCTGCAGGTCCCTTCAACAGCATTTGTTTCAGATCCATTTGCTCATTAAATTCCTTTTCTACTTCTCCCTACAGTACACCCTCTGTCTATGCTCTTAGTAACTGGTCAAAATCAGCCCTAATTTCTTCAATGTACAGGTTTTCCATTCGGAGGAACATCGCAAATCCAACTGGTTGATTCTCACGAGTGACGAAATGATCTCTACCACACCTGAGTTTCACCTGCCGCTGGATAACAAGGTAACGTTAATTTTTACTGTCTATTTCATCTTAATGTTTTTTCTCTCTAGGTACTTTATTAATTGTTTTCTTTGCTTTAATACTGATCGTAATTGTCCTTTTTCATCTGTTGCTTCACTTCACCAACCTTTCTCTCTCTCTCTCTCTCTCTCTCTCTCTCTCTCTCTCTCTCTCTCTCTCTCTCTCTCTCTCTCTCTCTCTCTCTTACGAATAAAAATTTAATTCCATTCATCTTCAAAGTTTGAAATTGATAACTCAAATCCTAATGGCACTGAAGGAATGAGCTCATAGCAAGCGAGATGTCCCATCGATTCGGTAAACAAATTATTTCATTCAAGACGCGGTGGATTAAGTTGACCGACTCTACTCTAGATTACACATTGATTAAAAAAAAAAGATAAATAAAAATACGCCGAAATTTCTTCTGCGCAATGGAGCTTTTTGTATAATGTATAATGCTGTAAAAACCGCCAGCTACGACGGTAGCGCTTCAGAGTTCAGTTGCCTCCCAGATGCGGTAGAGTGAGGGTGTGTCGCCGGATGCTCAACCTATGGGTAACTTTAATCTTGAATAAAATGAAAACTTCTGAAGCTAAAGTGTTGTAATTTGGTATGTTTGATGATTGGAGGGTGGATGATCAAAATAATAATTTGTAGCCCTCTAGCCTCAGTAGTTTTTAAGATCTGAGGGCGGACAGGCGGACTTTTCTTTTACCAAAAAACTAACAGGCAAAAATGAGCAATTGAGTTTTCTGTACAACGTAATGAAGTCTGAAACTCTCAGCCACGGCCCGGTGGTGCCCTATGTTGTTGGCACCTGTAGCGGTGCCAGACACACGATCATGGCTAACTTTAACCTTAAATAGAATAAAAACTACTGGACTAGACGGCTGCAATTTGGTCTGTATGATGATTAGAGGGAGGATGATCGATAGTTTTCTCTTTCTGAAACTAAAAGCAACTTCGCGGGGAATTCTACTTCATTAGAGCACTCCTTCTGAAGACACAATTTAGTTTAATTAAGGAAAATTCAATCGGAAAATAATCGACGGGATTCGATTTCAAGAACACATATAACTAAACAATCAACTGTGAGATTCGCTACTTCGTCATTATTGTCTCTAACTCGATTCGGATGGCAGTCGTACTTCCAAGTTTTGTGGTCGTAGTTGGATGTCAATTATCGTCGTGTTTGGATTAATGAAATATAATTCTCCCCTTCATCTTCATATTATGTAGTATATACTCGCCATCAGATCTCAAATGAATGACAATTCGTGTCTAGGTTTATGGCGATATCATTGATAAATTAATGCGTGAAATCTTTTGTTGTCAAATGTGATTTCTTTAAGACAAAAAACGAGAACTTTTGTTATTATCTTTTTTTCCACAGCAAGTGAAAAATAACAAGCGATTACACTATTTCTCTTTTTGGCACTATCGTTTTTCACAGTAACGAAAACTGTGACCGGTGTCGAAAGGTCAGACTACTTCGCTAAAGTTTTCTGAGTTAATCTGTCAATAAACCTCATGCCAAAACTTTTAAATAAGGAAATTTCCAATTCCCAATGAAAATTCTGCAAGGCTTGAACGTTAAGAACAAGAACTGGCAGAACATACATGCTATCATGATTTGCAGTTCCACGTTGGACGAGTGCATTTCGCGCTCGGCTACCATTCCGGTGGTCCGAAGTTCGATTCTCGGCTCGGCCAACGCGGATCCAAAGGAATTTATTTCTGGTGATAAAAAATTCATTTCTCGATACAATGTGGTTCGGATCCCACAATAAGCTGTAGGTCCCGTTGCTAGGTAACCAATTGGTTCCTAGTCACGTAAAAATATATCTAATCCTTCGGGCCAGCCCTAGGAGAGCTGTTAATCAGCTCAGTGGTCTGGTAAAACTAAGATAAACTAAACTAAACTATCATGATTTGCACAAGAATCAACTTGGCGTTAGTCTTAACTGCTATGCTTTTCATTATGGAAAGATGCTTTAAATATCAAAAACTTCATAACGAAAAACAAATGAAAATTCTTTTAACTGGAATTGCGAGGAACTTGCTATTTGACTAACAACCATTAAGAAACTTAATATTCGTAAAAATAGTCTATACAAGAAAGTATTTGCACTACAAAAAAAACGGTGGACGCTACAACGTCTTTTTAGCAAGAAGTTCTCATTCACAGCTCATAATTCGAAATCTATTTATCCATAACTAGGTTGTGTTTGCAAAAGTAACTGATAATGGAGACTCAAAGTCGATCCAAGTGGACCTGTGGGACATCTATAAAGCAGCGCCATACTTGTCCCCAAAGAAATTCTACCTCGGAAGGTGGTCAGCCAAGAGGTGGAGACCTTCCACCAATGGATTACAAGTATTACAAGGACGACTGCAGCAGAAATCTCCACCAGACTCAGAGCATAGCCGCAGAGAAGAACTAGTACAAGAACAGTACCGAATTCCTAATATGTTCCCACTTTTCTCAAGGGAGCCATGGGAAAGGAGGAAGGATCTGTCTGGTCTGGTCCTCAGGTGTACAACGAAAGAGGTAAGAACCTTTCCCAATCCACCCATTTTCTGTGTACTCTGTGAAGGGTTTAGTAACGTTGTAAATCTAAGAAAAAATTAATCTTTTTATTTTTTTTTTTATAATTTCATGATCGGTGCCAACATATTCCTCACTTGTAATTCAGTTTATGAACACACTGGAAATCCGTTTTGTCAGCACTCAAGTTGCAAATTGATGCCAACCATTTCTGATACATTTAGCAGTGGACCCCTTTCTCTAGTGCCAGTCAAACAGAAAGTGGGTCAAAGGTTAATAAAAACGAGCCAAGCTGTCCTGCTTCACAATCCAACAATATTACATCTGTAATTCTTTGGAAGCCATGAGGTCCCCGAGCACCATCTGGTGGGATGGCAAAGACTTTAACTCTGTCTTGAGTAGATTTGGCTCACAAAGAGCTTCAAGTTTCACCAAATTTTGGAAAGACTCTGCTACCATTACTTATGAAGCAAATTGCTGACAACATATTTCTATTTTAGACCTATGATCCACATAGCTAGCTTTCAACAAAATGACTTATCTTCAAGTTTGTTTACCAAGACCCTGCTACCATTACTGACGTCATGGCTACTCATGAAGCAAATTACTGACAACTTATTTTTATTTTGAGACCTATGATCCACATAGCTAGCTATCAACAAAATGACTTATCTTCAAATTTGTTTACCCTATTACCTACCCCAAGAGACCTGCCTCATAAAAATTGGGATGGCACTAGTATCACTACTTGTAGTTAATCTCAAGCCCAATGACCCTGGATATCATACCACCGCTGTTTACTGCTAATGGCCACAAAACTCTTGATATCTAATAAGGATGAATTTTTCCTAGATATTGAACCCCACGGCCTTGAACCCGGTATGTATCCGTCTATTTGGCGTGTTTAGTACAAGCCCATTGGGGATTACCGTAAAAACATAAACAAAGGACTGTCAATATCGCAAAGAAATATTAGTCCTAGATAACGACGGTTACCCTGGGGTTCACTATCTAGGAAGGATCCATAAGGATTTCAAGCAGATATGCTACGCACAGCTGACCCAGATCCTGAGGCAATACTCCTTAGCCAGTTGGCAAGATCTCCAATTTTTATTTATCAGTACTCCTAAGTAAACGCAACAACCATCTATTCGATAATGAATACTGTCCTCTTCCAAAGATACAGTAGAGCTTCAACTTATCAGATGTCTGTACATATCAGCTAAGTTATTACGACGAGTTTCTGCTAACTACCTTGTTCGACATGAGACATTTTTTGGATAAACCTATCACGCTGAATGTCAAGTGCAAAATACCATAAAGTTTAAGCTACAAACTGTGGAATTGTCGAAAGCTGTGGGGTATCCTGAAACTGTAAAGTTAGGTTTTACCACAGGGTCTTTTGCAACTTATCAGAAAGCCAACGCCCTAAATATCTGATAAAATGAGGGACTGCTATATCAAACCTCTGAGCACTTCTGGAAACAAACTCTCGTTGAATACCAGATGCCACTCTGAGTCTCTAAATCGCTTTCTCTTAGCACTGTGGGATCTATGTAGATTTTGAATCCTCTATTCATTTAACAAAATTCCAGTACATTATTACAGAAATGGTCATTCGAAAACTTTATCTCGAAAACCATCCAATATTCGAAAGATGGCCGAGTGGATTTCAGCTTGCAGCTAATTACCTCAAGAAATCTCTGAACCGACGGTTAGACTCAAAGACTGGTTCTGAGTTTACCTTTAATTTTCACTGGGAAAATTCCACCGCAAAAAGATGGATGACGATTATCATGATAAAACACCTTAATATTATTTATCATACAAACACAAGACAAAAATAATAAAATCGATAGATACAAAAGAATCCTGATTTTGTACCCTTATACCGAGTCATTATTTTAAGTTAAACCAACAGAAATTTACAAAAAAACACGGAAGTAAAATCCAGTCCACATATGAATAGAATGTGTATAAACAAATGTACCGTAACTATGAAATTAACTCGACTAATGTTAAAGGGTAATCTTATATTATACATTGATCATTAATAGCTTAAAAACATGGATCTGAATACCAAGAACTCTGTTTTATAGTTGTTTCTTCTTCTTAGGGCAATAAATAATCCTTGACCTCGAGAACTAAGCCGAGATCACTCATACAAGGGTGAACTAACAAGGCCCATTTTAATTTGTTTACTGCCCTTTATAATGATAACAATTTCGTAGTACATCACAGTCTCTGTACTGCCCTAAATCATAATTTTGAATAATCATCACCAAATGTTATTTCAGGATAAACCGTATGTGGGTATTGGTAAGAAAAATGAGGACGGCACCTTAGAAGACTTATATGGAATGTATGGGGATTTTTTTCTTAGCTTGCAAGAAGCCCTAAACTTCACGTAAGTATTTTTGACATTACTGCAGAATCGGTGTTACCTAGCGTCCCAGATACGACTCCTTGGAGAGAAAACTCTGATGTTAGACTAAAGGCGCTGTCACACTAGCGAAATTTCCGTCGACTTCTTCTGAGTTTGTCGTCGACTTTCCAAAGAAGTCGACGTCATTCCGTACTCTGGTTGTCGCAAACGTTCTTCTTCTTACCGTGGTTGTCGTCGTCAAAACGTAAACAAACCATCTGAGCTGTGACTTCCCGGAATGATAAAGCAATTATGCTTTATAACACAAAGCAACTAGTGGGTCGTGCTTGCATGTGTTTAATGATACTGCGTAGAATTTAAAAAGAAATGGTCTTTGGGTTCGGTCCTGCTTAAAATGAATGTGAAAAGTTTTATTTAAAAAAAATAAAGCTAGGGCTAGCCTAGATAGACTATTCGTAACCTTGCTTACACAATCACAGTCAGGCTGTATTATAAATTAAGCTAGAGAAACACTGCAAAAATTTTAGAGATTTTTCAGACCTAGGCTATATAACAATCTGATATTCACGATATAGCATGCTTATCTGTATGAAGATCAGCAAGTTCAGGAAAGTTTTCCCTGAGTCGCATGGTGATTTCTTGGTCATTTTTTCATTTAAGACCCTTTTTCATAAAACTATCATGCTTATGGTCCCATGAGCATCGTCTCTCCGCCATATCGTCGACCAAAAACTGTTCTGACAATCTTGTCCACTATACCAAAAACTCCAGCTTGCATCCGATGCCTTGAAATGCGCGCTCTCCGAGATGTAAACAAACAATAGAGTCGACGGTACAGCGATGTGTTGAATTCGATCGGTACCGTTTTCACCAGAAAGTCGTCGTCAACATGAAAAGTCGACGTCAGATCCAAAAGTCAACGGAAATTTCGCTAGTGTGACAGCGCCTTAACACTTAATTCAATAAGTTGACATTGTTTCGAATAAGTTAGATTCAATATAATGGTTGGTAATCCTATCGGAGGAAATTCCTTTTTGAATCCCCTCACTCAATTTCACTGAATTAGCCCATATTTTCAGATATCTTTTGGTAATAAACTGCTTGATCCGCATTGTCCTTGGTTGAAAGAATGCTAGATTTTAATGAAATCCATTCACAAACAGGCAGACATACAAACAAACATACATAAAGACAAGCAAACAAACAGTTGAACACATCATTCCTTTCCTACTTCACTAATCGAGGTCACTAAAAGAAAATCTACGGTGTAAATTCTGTTTACCAATATTTTGAAATTCTCCATAATCCCAATCGCTGGTGCGTCAGATGAGGAGTCACTGACATCCACCATGTTGACCACACCTGAGACCTTAGTAACATTTCGATATCACCTGCTCCCATCATTACAGGTTGATTGATTGATTTATAGATTTTAGGCACACACGCCAAGCACCGGGGCAACTAAGGCTATTCAGTGAAAAGGTCTGAAAGGCGTAACAGGAGGAAAATCTCGCAGTTTCGCTATGTATCTACTGTTAGGAGAAGGTGGACAGTAAGATGAAAGAAATAATATGAATAGAGGTACAGTAAGAGGAATGAAAGCAATTGCAGCTAGGGGCCGAATGGAGGCTGAAAAGAACCTCAAGTAAGGCCTACATTGCACTGCATGAGGTGTACTGACGGTACTAAACCCCCATGGGGAGTACCACCCCAGCAATCTATCACCTCGACACTCAGTGCAAAAGAAGATCTTCTTGCCTCTCTTGGAATTTGTTATCTGTAGTTATCATCAGCTGTCTAGTTTCCAAATTCTAAGTGACACCTCACCCACCCACATTCTCGGTTGCTGCTGCTCTTAGTACTAAGTCTAACAAACGCCTCCCTCCCGTGGAGTCTTTTTTTCTATCTCTTCAAGTAACTTATATACTCAACGTTCTTTGCAGCGTGCCATCGGCCCCTAGCTGCCGCCCCTTTCATTAGTGTTACTAAACCTCCTTTCATACTCTCTTTCTTCCATCTTACTTTCCACCCTCTCCTAACAATTGATTTGTAGTGCAACTGCTTTGAGGTTTTCCTCCTGTTACACTTTTCAAATGTTTTGCTCTCAATTTCCGTTTCAGCGCGGACTTACCACATAGGTCCCAGTGCTTGGCCTTTGGCCTAAATACTATATTCAATTCAGTTCAAATTCAAAGCTTATATTGACCTCCTAGCTATGTCTAATTTTAGAACACCATTCATTATCAAAACCAACTCGGTCTAACTTCCTCCCCTTTCTATTAAGCGCTAATATGAACAGTTTTATTTGTGAACCCTCATTATTTTTTAATCAATTTTCGTACACAGTGTTGAAAACTTACCATGAATTGCAATCTCATTTGTGACATAATCTGTTTAATGACTTCAAGAGCCTCATTGTTCTCATTTTGGAATCTGTGAGGTCACCGAGAGTCACTGACTCATTGTCGATAGGATTTTCCATAACTCGGTGAGGTCCCTAACTATGCAAGCGTCGCTTTAACCTTCAGATATCGTTGTTTTGAAAACGGCGATGACACCTGGGGGCGCCTCCACGAAGGGAGATGGCTGGGGATGGTCGGAGATCTGGTGGAAGATCGGGCGGACATCATCGTCTCTAATATCGATCTCACCTACGCAAGGGGTCAGGTCATCGACTTCCCGCATGGACTGCAGTACGACAGGTGAGTGGAAACCCTTTGGGTATAATGATCACCTCTCTCCACCAAAATAAAGATAGCCTCAGCTCTTCGGAAATAACCATAGGAAGGTTGAAATGCTTCTTTTTAACCTTATCCAGAAAACAATATCTCAACACAAAAAAACATTTGAGCTGCAGAATGAGACAATTCGTTAATTCACACGGAAAAATTGGGTGTCTGTGCGTATGTATGAAATCGTCATGAGAGACTGAAAATCAGAATGCTTCTTTTTCATATAGAATATTCTACTTTATGTCAGTCCTTCAAAATTGGTCTAAAATATGTTTAAAGGACAGAAGTGAGGTCAGTTAGTGAACAGCATCTTTCAGTATGATCTGATGGAAAAGAAACGTTAGAAGTAAATACAAGGAAAACATAGAACCAAAAAGTCTCTAATGCAGGAAATAAGTCAAAGATTAATCACGGCATCAGTCAAATTCTTTTCATCACCATTTCCCTGCTTATCGCTGGAGGTCCTCATTCGGGCAATAAAACGGGACCCACCCCACTGCTGGACACAGTTTTCAAGGATGAAATCCTCCTGGTTGTCACATCTTTGGAGTTCTTGGGGCAACTTGCTGAGTGGTCTAGGTCTCGCGTATTCTTAAGACCCTTTTTAATATCTGATGCATCAGTCTATGTTCGTTTATACTCCTGCATGTCATTTAGCTTCCGGTGTTATATCGTTGTAGGAAGTCTTTTTAAATATCTCGGTTTCATATTCTTTACTTGTGTATGCATAAGCTTACCCTCACAGTGTAGTGTAATTAGTACAATTTTCATATTTGCAAAACGTTACTTTCGTTATCTTTTATAATTGTTTAATAATTAATTCCTTAATATAGAATTTGAAACAGTTTATACATTTTGACGACTAAATTTCATATTTATATCTGAAATATTTTCTTAGTATTTTGAAGTTCTGAATTCCATCATAATTAATAGTTTTCAAATATAATTATGCCCTTCATCGAGCATTTGCGGCCGCCCCCCCTGGCAGCCCTTCGAGACCGTCCAGGGGGGCGAGCCCCACAGGTTGGAAACCACTGCTGTAACCTCTTTAGTAAATAATTTGGCAGCCCACTATAGAGCTCGTTTGGTCGTTCTACTCTTGATCGAGAACGGGATAGGCTATATATCAGATCCAAAATAATATTCAGTGGTGAACTATGTTGATTTGATGAAAAAAAAATACAAGAGCTTTCGACGAAAGCTCTTGTAGATTTTTATTAAATCAACATAATTCTCCGCTGAATATTATTGTGGGCCTGACATACGTTATAGTGTTTGTTATATTGATTTTTCTTTTAGTTATACAAGAATGTACACACATTTTTAACATATCTTCGCCTATTAATGTCTCTTCTAAATAGCTGTGCTTTATTGATTAAACGCGTCCTGGCTGTCGACGATATGAGCAACAAATACACGAAAAACTTTACATGGCCCGTCTGGTTGCTGGTCGCCACCTTTGCGATAATACTGAGTGTGAGCATGGTCTTCGTATTCCGACACTCACCGTATAGCGAGGAGAAACCACTGTCTGAGGTTCTCTGGCTGATAGTGGCAGCATTTTGCAATGCAGGTGAGTGCAATTCTGGTAAACTGACGATTACCTACTAAAAAATACCCACATTAAGAGTTTCTGCCGCCAGTACACATCCCATACTAGCACGTATTACTGAAGGTTGTTTACAGAGTTGGTTGTTGGTCTAGGCATTGCCTTTACAACGGCGCCCATTCGGCCCGTAGCTGCACCCATCATTTGAGCCTTTTTACTTTATCTCTGTTCCCGTTTTCTCTTTTCAGTCTTGATGTCCAACCACTCTTACTCCATCTTTGCACTGTCGTAGTTAAGCACCGCATGGCTGAAAGTGCCCTAGTGTTTGGGTTTGTACCCGAATTTTCATAAATCAGATCAATTCTAACAATACAGTTGTACACTTTCTTTATTGTTTAAGCACGCTTGTTTGTTTTCCTCTACCGCCGCTAGTACGTGTCTAATCACCGAGGAATTGTATTAACAGCTTCAAGAATCAAAATAGCACGAGATTCATAATTCATCAAAGATATTTTGGCTTTTTATTACCATTAGATAGACGTTTAACGTTTTATGTGTTTGGGCTTTCCAATAAGTGAACTGCAATGGTACCAAACTCCTAAATTCTAGATTGAATTTGTACACTAGCCATCCGGGTTTAGTAAGTGTCCTGGAGCTTACGAGGAAAACTTCATTCCACTCACCCCATTAATGACGACCCCAAAGAGAGCTGTAACTCCTAAGGAAGAAGCAGAAGAAGAAGAAGAGGAGGAAGTGGAAGAAGAAGAAGAAGATTGTTTTCCCTGCCTAGTTATCACAACGCACAATATTATTCTTCATGTATTTCGTCCCCAGGAGAAACTGTATTCGCAGTGAGCATATCCTCGCGACTTCTAGTGTTGGTGCTGTACCTAACGACCATGATGCTCCACGCTTACTACAACAGCTTCCTCATCTCTTCTCTCACTGTCGAGAAGACCGACTTGCCCTTCACTGACCTGCAAGGGCTCTATGAAGCGAAGACCTACTCCTTCGGGATTGGGTATGGATCGTCGAAGGAAGACTATCTCAAGGTAATGCCAATATTGATTATTATCTTTGGTACTTTTACTGCTAAACAGTGCTTGTTGAAAATCATGAGAAAGCTAAACTCATTTATCTAGTAAGTGAAATTTCCATCCAACAGTAAATGCCAATGAGCTGCAGGTCTCATTTTTCAGTTTTTCCATCCATAAAAGTATGCCAATATACAGAGAGAAGAGAGAGAGAGAGAGAGAGAGAGAGAGAGAGAGAGAACCTCTGCAGTGAAATGTGTAAAATTCAAATATACTGCTGATTGGTTAAGAATTTCATCCTGAAAAATTCATCAGATCTTTTTATACCATATAAATGTTCATGCTTTGTACTGAGTTTTTGAATCTTTCATGCAAGTGATCTATTGATTAATGAGCCATACAAAACCCTCCTATGTCGTGATCAACTTTCCAGTGAACCCATAATCTTTATAACTACCTTCCTACCATAAGCCCATGAGTCATTACTGTCAGCCACGAAATTCCTCAGCAATTCGCGGGCAATATTTCATGAAGTTCCGCACTAGTAGCCCGAGTTCGCTTCCCGCAGCCGCTCAGTGAGAAATCAGAGAAATTTATTTCTGGTGACGAGAAATTCATTTCTCGATATAATGTGGTTCGGATCCCAAATAAGCTGTAGGTCCCGTTGCTAAGAAACCAATTGGTTCCTAGCCACGGAAAAAAAAATTAATTGTTTGGGCCAGCCCTAGGAGAGCTGTTAATCAAGATCTGTAGAATTTGCTCTTAATGAGCTCAGTGGTCTGGTAAAACTAAGATATTCCTGACTCATGCAGTTGCTTTCCTTCCTCCTGTTAAAGATGTCGCCGTTTTCACTGCACGAGAGTATATGGAACGAGATGGTCATGGCAGATCCACTCAACCTGAGCCCCTCAGTCAACGATCTCATGGAACGCGTGTGCACAAAGAAGCACGCCACTCTCATCAGTCGTATCTCCCTCAAGGCACAACCCTGGCCCTGCAGCGTCTCTTTGCTGCCAGGCACCTACTACCCTCACCAGAGTACTATGCCTCTACGAAAGGACTCGCCCCTAACATCTGTATTTCAGTTCCAGTGAGTATTCTTTATATTCAATCATTTTGATATACATATATATATATATACATATATGTAAATAAATTCTTCTGTTAAAATAGGATGCTTCTCAAGTATAGAAGGCCAATTAAAACACTCTAGTCTAAAACCAAGGACTATATTTTGGTGGACTAACTCCCATCCTTATCAAGTGGTGAATGACAGAATGAGTTCCATTAGCAAAATAAATAGTGGGAGATATGCCCTTAGTGATGCCTAGGGTTACCGCTAAGCCGACGTTGGTTCTGTTAGTTGTCTTAATCCGCTTTATCATTGCCTTTAGGAAGATATTGTCTATATGGTCAGAGTCTCAGGTGCCATTGGAAAGGTTGATCCTATTATCTTGCTGTTTTATCAGTGAAGATTATCCCATCTAACATTTGTATCGACAGCTGGTCTTGTAAAAAATTTCCCCTAGTCATATAAAACATACAGAAGACTTGCAACAAACTTAGGTTGGCAAATATCCCTGTACATAATGTAAAGCTTCTCAGCCTAGACGTAGACTCCCTTTTCACAAAAGTACCCATAAAAGATGTATTAATGTTCCTCAAAAATAAACTTGAGCCATTTGCTAGCCACTTCCCCATAAAATTGAATGAAATAATACAACTTGTATAGCTCTGCGTCACTAATAATGTCTTTTCCTTTGGTGATAACTTTTACCGTCAAAAATTTAGTTGCAGTATGGGGAGCCCGCTTTGTCCTGTGGAGTATTTTGACAGTAATTATAAACCCTATTAAACCTGCACATATGACTTGGCTTCTTTATGTAGACGACATGTTAACATCCTAGAAAAGCAAGTGGAGCTATTTTGATGTCTTTCTATTAAAATTAAATTCTTTGGTCCCGAGCATAAAATTTAAAGTAGAATGGGAAAGCAATAACCAAATCCCCTTTATGTCTTAATCATCAGAACTTATAACAATTACAAATTCAGTCTTCAGCAAAGCGACATTCTGACTTTCATACATACATTTTTACAGCTATCACGACAGTTAAACTCGGCATAACAAGTAAATTATTTCTAAGAGCCTGAAGAATTTGCTCCACAGATTTTCTTGTTAAAACTCGACATAGCAAGTAAATTATTTCTAAGAGCCTGAAGAATTTGCTCCCCAGATTTTCTTGTTAAAATACCTCATGTATATATTAGAAAAAGCCATACATAAAGCAAAGAGCATTTTTTATAAACCCACAGAAAACAAAGACAAGGGAAAAGACATAAACAAAATCACAATCCCTCATGTGGATAATTAACGAGAGATCGCACAAACCTTAGGCCCCTCCAACCCTTTCATCTTCACTTATCCAAATATAATAGGATAATCTTTAAATAATGTTCAGTAGAAACCAGTTTCCAAAGACATAGGGGTTTATGAAATCCCCTGTAGGGATTGTGATAAGTCATATTATGGTTTCACAGGAAAATCTCTTTCGGAAAGATTAACTCAACATAAATGATCAGTTAGATATGGACAACATAATTCGGCAATTTTCCATCATATAACTAACACGAACCTTACCATGGATTGGAACTCATCCCAATTTTGTTTACAAGAGCAGCTGCTGATACAGATGTCAGATGGTAGAATCTTCACTGATAAAACAACAAGATATTAGGATCAGCCATTCCAGTGGAACCTGGGACTCTGACCATATAGACAATATCTTCCTTAAGGCAATGATGTAGCAGATTAAGACAATTAACAGAACCAACGTCGGCTTAGCAGTGACCCCAGGCATCACCTAAGGCATATCTCCCACTATATATTTCACTAATGTAACTCCTTCTGTCCTTTACTACTTGATAAAGGTGGAAATTAGACCACTGAAGTATAGTCCTTAGCTTTAAACCCGTGTTTTAATGGACATTTTATACTTGAGTCTATATATATATATATATATATATATATATATAATATATATATATATATATATATATATATATATATATACATGTATATATAGATATAATACTTTATATACATATAACAAGGTATTAGATTTAATATATATATATATATATATATATATATATATATATATATATATTTTGTTTATACATATATATATATATATATATATATATATATCTATATGTGTGTGTGTGTGTGTGTGTGTATATTGTATCTGATATATATATATATATATATATATATATATATATATATATATATATATATATATATATTATATATATATATATATGTATGTATATATATAAATATTATACAGGAATGTCTCTGTATCATAATGATCCAGTATATATATATATATATATATATATATATATATATATATATATATATATATATATATATATATATCACAGGCAGGCCACTAGAAAATGATAAAGCAACATTCATTGCCACGTTATTCCTTTAAAAGATAAAATAAAGAAGAATCTCAGGCAGATTCTTTTCTGCTGATGTAACATCCAAAATGATGAAAACGCCAGCCTAGCCTCCTAGAGAGGTGCCGATGCAAAGGTGATATCTCCGAATTAGGGTTTTGGGGAGTAGACAGTTGTTGGCTAAATTGTGCATTTTTTGCTACAAGTATGATGAAATTTTGCAGAACGGTGCCTTTTGATACACTCAAAAGATATAGATGTGGAGACATTTGAAAAAATGGGTGTAAAAATTTTTTTTCGGCCATTTTTCAAAATGGCCGCCATAATTGCTAATTTCGTCTATCGTTGCTTGTAAAATGGCTGAAGTAACAATGTATGTTTTTGGGGTCAAGGAATTTATTAAAACATGAAAACACTCTAAGCTTTTTTATAGTTTGAATAATAAGCAGCCGGCAGCCTGGCGGCAGGCAACTGTAGGCCGGCATTGTTTGAACCGTAACATCATCGGTATTTTTTTATCTTAGAAGAAAAGTAAGAGCACATTTGGCATCCTCGTGAAAAGTTCTACCAGAATAATGTTTTCTTTTTTTCTTTACAACTAATATGAAAGAAGTTAGCATGAAAACAGCACCCGGCTATAATCCATCCCCTGATAATCTTATCATCTTCACTTTTCATCTCAGGAGAAAAATAAGAGCATCTTTAGAATCCTCGTGAAAAGTTCCATGAAATGATGCTTTCTTTTTTCTCTACAAATAAAAAAGTTAGCATGAATGCATATCCGGACGGATATCCTGAATTTCCGGATCAAAACAGTACTCGGTAAAAAACATTCCCTTATAAAATCTACTTCTATCGTCCAACTTTGGTTCAATTCGGTTCAGTGGTTTCGCCGTCTTTAGCGAACATACATACATACATACATACATACATACATACATACATACATACATACATACATACATACATACATACATAGTCTGACCGTCAGCTTTATATTATGTAAAATATAAGGTAATGATTTGTTATTGTTATTGTTGGCATAAGTATTAATAGAAACAATAATTCCTGAGACCATAAAAACACTATACTCTGTTTTTTTCCATCTGTCCATCCGCCTGTGGTGTTTGCGCATGGTAACACTGCGTCCCGGGCTTTAAATAATATCCTATTTCGAATATTAACGGTGTAATTCGCATACAGTAGATTATCAAAACACTTTTTAGTTGCAATTGTACACCTAGATATCCTTTTATTTACCAAAAACTTAGACATAGCGTAACTATTTAAAGCCCGGGACGCAGTGTTACCATGCACGACCAGCACAGGCGGATGGACATGGAAAAAAACAGAGTATAGGTTGAAACATGTCTAATAATTTGTTTTATTTCCGATATTACTGCTGATGCAAAATGGAAAATATAAGTACTCTAGAAAAGCCTGGAACATCAACTCAGCGTCCACCTGCATTACCAAATGATTGAACTTTTGTGTATTTTATGTCAAAAGAAAACATCTGAGCAACTGCAATGCCCAGGAAAATCAAAGCGATCCGACTTTGGGTCTGGATACACCACATTAGCTAAAAACTTGAATCGGTTCAAAGAGCTTGGTAGTATTCCTCTACAGTTAAATGTGTCCAGGCTTGATAAAGGTGGAGGCATTGAATATTGTCTGAAAAATACTAGTGCATTATGGCATAAATCATGTTTTTAAAAAATTCAATAATACTATGGTAAAAAGAGCAGAAAAGAAACGTCACGCAACAATATCACCATCTGAAGATAGTTCCACAAAATATATAAGAAAACATGACATTGTCTCCTCAAGTAATCTTATTTATTTTATTTTTTTTAAGTTAGGAAAATCGACAGACTTACGCAGTGCGCAACCTTTCTTACTCGACTTCAGAGTGCGTTACAAGTACTCTCCAAATACAGGACCAAAAACTTTTAGCAGCGAAAAGTGAAGGTGGGACTAATAAAACCAGCAGCTCTAAGAAGGTAGATAGTAGGCGGGCCTGAGGTTGCAAGACTAGTAAATGAATTTGAGATAGCGTTGAAAAATAAGCACCAGGTATCCCACACTCACAGTGAAGTCTTAAAACACCATGAACAGAAGAAAAGTCAACAAGCTGCTTTTATGAAAGATGTCCATTCGCTATTGGAAGTTACTGAAGACTATGGTCATCCATTACTGGAAGACAGTAATGATCTTGTTACCGTGCACAGCAAAAATATTGTAGATGTTTCACTTGTGAGTATTACTAAAAAAATTGGAAGCATTGGGGAGGCTATATATCAAGCCTGTATTAAAGAAAGAATTGTTGATAGAACAGTCCCTCTTTCTGATCATTTCATGAAAAACAAGACATCCCTGATGTCCTGCTAGCTCAGAAAGCAAACACCTTCATCTAAAACAGAAGTAAATTGTTTTCAAGACTTTACATTTCATGTCAGACAAGAGATGGAAATCTTGAGGATTTCTTCAGTTATGAAAATCACCTTACCCTCCACCCAAATCACACTGGGGGAAACTCCAGCCTTATATAAAATCAAATCATCTTCGGTGTTCAGAGGAGTCCACAGTGCCAACTGAAATTCGTCCAGCTGCAGATGTTACCGCATGTAGATGGAACTGCAATAGTGAATATACTAAAGCCTGGCACTTATGAAACGTTTGCAACATATGCCAAAGATGTCTTTTTGCTGCATATCCAGAAACACTTAGAGCAAAGTACCTCGTGTGGAATCAATAGTTTACGGATTCATTGAAAACATCTGCAAGAGAACGTCGTGGAAAAGGAGTAAGAAGACGAATACACGCGGACCTTACAATTCCAGCAAATTGGCAAGAGTTTCTCAGCATTGATGAAAACAAGGCTGAACTGTTTGAATATTTATCAGAGCAATTAATGGCAATTGAGAGTGATAAGGTTATCATTGCAACATCTAGAGAGAAAGTCCTTTACAACTCAGAATATGAAACAGACAGATCACAGCCATGTAAGCATCAAGAAAGAGGCTGACTCCAGGATAATATTACATCTGATGGACGCAGCAAGAAGTGGATGCAAGAGGGCGCTTTTGAGAACAGTCGATTCAGATGAAGTAGTTTTGGCAGCAGCTTTTGTTAACCAACTCACTTTTGATAAAGTGTGGGTAGCATTTGGAGAGGGAAAGAACTTTCATTACCTCCCACCACATAGCTGCAAATCTTGGGTCATTAAAATCCAGCTGCCTGCCAATGTTCCATAGCATAACTGGTTGGGATACTGTGTCCTCATTTGGTGGAACTGGGAAGAAAGCAGCTCGGTAGACTTGGAAGGCATTTGATGAGGTCACAGCAACATTCCATTCACTATCATGTGCTCTTTTCGACATCACTGAGAGTGATTTTAATGTAATGGAACGATTGGTTATACTCCTGTATGATAGAACTGGTGACCAAACAGAGGTAAATGGAGCTAGACAATACCCATTTACAAAGAGGAATAGGTCTATAGAAAATATTCCCCCTACAAAAGCTGCTCTTAAAGAACATATTAAAAGAGCGTCGTATCAAGGAGGACATGTATGGGAACAGGCTTGTATACCATCACCAGACCTAAGCCACTTGGGGATGGACTAGAAATGCCAATGGCCGGTGGGAACCAAAGTAGACAGCCCTCGCACAGGAATCTTAGTCTTCCTGAGAATTCTTAACATGCAGCTGTACAAATGTACAAAGGGTTTCAAGGGGAGATACAAGTGCTACGGGGCATCACCAAAGTCTACTGCCCTATATAAATATACTGTAGCACGTGAAAATTATCAAATTTATGAGTACAGTACAAAATCTAAGGAATTACGAAGAAGACTTAATTCGCCTTAGATGACAGAATTCTGGTATAATGTATTTGAATTTAGATATGGATTTAAATTGTTTTTATCCATAATTATGATAACGCTATGGGAATTATACTTTCCTTCTTCACAATGGAAATATTTTAGTGTCTATGGCTTTTTTTTTATTTCTCAATATAGGTTTACTCGTTACATTTACCATTTAACCTATCTTCGAAACAGAATTTTCAATATGGCAATTTAATATTATGTATCCGTTTGTTATAATTTAATTTAATAAATCTGATTTCAAGTAATTTGAAAACTATGTGACGCAGAGTGTTTTCATACGTTTTAATGAATTCCTTGACCCCCAAAAAATTAGCGATTATAGCGGCCATTTTGAAAAATAGCCGAAAAAAGTTTACACCCATTTTTTTTTTCAAATGTCTCCATACCCATATCTTTTGAGGGTATTTGAAGGGACCTTCGTGCAAAATTTAATTCTTGTAACAAAATACGCACTTTTCATCACTAAGTTAAGTATATCTTAGTTTAACCGGACCACTGAGCTGATTAGCAGCTCTCCTAGGGCTGGCCCGAAGGATTAGATGTTTTTACGTGGCTAGGAACCAACTGGTTACCTAGCAACGGGACCTACAGCTTATTGTGGGATCCGAACCACATTATATCGATTAATGGATTTCGAATCACCAGAAATGAATTCCTCTGATTCCACGTTGGCAGAGCGGGGAATCGAACTCAGGACTACCGAATCGGTAGGCGAGCACGCAACCCACTCGTCCAACGAGGAACAGAATTCTCATCACTAAGCCGCTGGACTAATAGACATAGGTATTAAGTACTTAGATATTTGTAGGGGAAAAAAAGCAAAATGGCGACGATTTGCAGAGGATGAATGTAGTTTGACTTTCAGGATGAGGAAGCTGCTGGAGGGTGGAATCATGAGCAGACTACAGAGGAAGTGGACGCCGATCACGGTGGAATCTCCAGAGCCCGATAAGACTCCGATAAGCATTCGGCAAGCAAGCACGGCTTTCTGTCTCACCCTCGTAGGCCATCTGGCTGCGCTGGCCATTCTTGTCATGGAGATCATATTTGCAAAATGGCAGAGAACGAAGCAACGCGCATGACTGGGCCTCCGTCGATAAGCTCTCCTGGAAACGAACTATAGATTGTAGAATAGGAACTATAAACTTCAAACCACTCCACATCTATTGTAATAATGACTTTTTTTTTTTTTTTTGCAAGATGGTGTACGCAAATGTCTTCAGAAAAATAACTAGTCAACCCTGCATTTATCTAGCACAATGTTTCCTTCTATTATCTCGTAAAAAGTTAAGTTTATCTTAGTTTTACCAGACCACTGAGCTGATTAACAGCTCTCCTAGGGCTGTCCCGAAGGATTAGATATTTTTACGTGGCTAGGAACCAATTGGTCACCTAGCAACGGGACCTACAGCTTACTGTGGGATCCGAACCACACTATATCGAGAAATGAATTTCTATCACCAGAAATAAATTCCTCTGATTCCGCGTTGGCCGAGCCGAGATTCAAACTTCGGACCACCGGATTGGCAGCTGAGCGTTAAAACCACTCGTCCAGCGAGGAACTTCTAGTAGTGATGACCACACGAGGTCTGTGACCTCGAAGTAATGGATGAAAAATCATCTTGATGCTGAAACACATTATACATTAAGTAATTGATCTAACAACAGCTAGTAAACCTTGACCTTATTTGATCTCATTCTCATGACGATAATAATAATAATAATAATAATAATAATAATAATAATAATAATAATAATAATAAGAAAGGGAAAATATAGATAAGTATCAAGACCTGAAAATGATAGAAATAAGAAGGATATGGGATATGCCAGTGGAAATTGTACCATAATCATAGGAACACTAGGCACGATCCCAAGATCCCTGAAAAGGAATCTGGAAAAACTAGAGGCTGAAGTAGCTCCAGGATTCATGCAGAAAGAGTGTGATCCTAGAAACGGCGCACATAGTAAGAAAAGTGATGGGCTCCTAAGGAGGCAGGATGCAAACCCGGAACCCCACACTATAAATACCACCCAGTCGAATTGGAGGTACTGTGATAAAAACAAAAAAAAAAATAAAAAAATAAAAAAAATAATAGTAATATCAATAATAATAATAATAACAACAGCTCGTTCCCCTCTAAAACATATATTTCTGTATTGCTTCCTTCAAGAGATTTAAACTGGTCTCATCCTAAACTACTTAATAAAAATAAATGTATTTTTCTTACAATCAGATTTCAGTAGCCGGCATCAAATCTTTTGAACACTGATAAAGAACGCAAAAGTAAGCTTACTTACCTATAGGTTTCCTCGTTGGTTGAGAGTCTCCGTCCTTAGTTCCTTTTTGATCCACATCATGAATGATTTTGTCTTCTGTTTGTCTTCATACCGTGCAGTATGAATGAGGTACTTTTAGTATTATATAATTATATATATATATATATATTATATATAATATTATAATATATATACTATGTCATATCACATTCATATACATACATCGACCTACAAATGTCCTTTAATATCTAATTCGCCCTACCTCGGAATTAATATATTTTCATATATGTTGTATTTGTAGTTGAGAGGCGGCATAAACTTATACCCTCTTGCGGTGGCGGTGTGGTTTAAAGCTTCACTATGCGACTTGTATTTCTTGGGTTCGATGGTTCGCTCCCATGAGCCGACAAATCTCTTACCGACTAAAAATTCCCCTTCGGTTAACATATATGAAAATATATTAATTCCGAGGTAGAGGGAATTAGATATTAAAGGACATTTGTAGCTCGATATATATATATATATATATATATATATATATATATATATATATATATATATATATATATATATATATATATATATATATATATATATATATAGGGTAGAGAGAGAGAGAGAGAGAGAGAGAGAGAGAGAGAGAGAGAGAGAGCATGGAACGATAGAGACTCGTCCTGATTAAACTTATTATGGATTTGAATATTCAGTTTTCTGTCTGTCAGTCAGTGACTACTGAGGATGGTCGTAGATAGGACGGGCCCATGTGGCTGATGTCCTTATCCAAAAATTCATGCTAGGTATCGTAAGGGCAGTGTCTCACTTTAGAGTCCTTCCTTCCTTTGTAGGATGAAATCAGACGATGAGCTGGAGGATAATTCAACCAATGTTTCGCCTTCCAATTATTTTCACGGTAGAACTTTTTCAGTCGTCAAAACACGTAATTGTTTTCTTATCAAGACAGAGGCACGAGTGATATTGATGACCTTGCTATTCTTCATAAGGATTTCGGTCCACGGCTCATTTCCAAATAAATTTCTTGTGATACCTTTCAAAACTGCTTGCTTGAGACGTGAGAGCCAAGAAGGTGGAAAAGATATTAATGTAATTCTGACTCTGCAACGTGTTCAGTCCTTTCTTATTGTCCCTGCTTCTTTACGTACTGTTTTTGACTGTCGCCACACAATTATGACAGTGGATCTTTTCACTTCAATGAAAATCTTGAAGGATAGTGTTCTGATCAATTATAATCAGACTTATTATGGACTCACCTGATCCACTTATAACCTACTAAGTGGTAGATCTCTTGACCATTTTATATATATATATTTATATATATATATATATATATATATATATATATATATATATATCTATAGTATATATAGATATGTATATGTATATATATAATGTATATATATACATAATATATACAATACATACACACACACACACACACACACACACACACACATATATATATATATCTATATATATATATATATATATATATATTTATGTGTATATATATATATATATACATATAAATCTGTATCAGAAATTGTAGAGGTAATTATATGTTTCTATCGTCATTTGGAAATTGTAGAGATATTTCGTTATCTACTGTCCAGAATACTTAGAAGTGACGTTAGTGAATTTAGCTAAGTATCAATACTTGTATATGTCTATAAGTCTATGTGTATGTACATATATATATATATATATATATATATATATATATATATATAGACAGATAGATAGATAAATAAATTTAAAAGAGTCACTTCTAAACTTTCTGGACAACACCAAAATATCTTTCCAGTTTCCAAGTGATAGAAATGTAATTACCTTTAAATTTGTTCGATTAGTTTGTGAATGCTGTGATGATAAAAACTGATATCCTTGATTAAAAATCCTTTAGGTATGAACGTTTCTTGATAATCCAGGATAAAGTGCAACTAGCCAACTGACAATAATCCACCTAACCCAGTTTTTACCTTCGAACTCTTGTAAAGTATTAATAGATTGGTATACATCAACCTGCACTTGACAATGATGACACGGCACTTTCGCTGTAAACATTCCCCACCATTAGCGGATCCAAAGGGGAGGGGGGGCGTGGGGCACCCGGGCACGTGCCACCCATGCCCTTCCCTCCATGAAAAATAATGACAAAATAATGTTACTGAAGATTTAGATAATAATCACATAAATGAGAAATATAAAAGTGGGAAAACAGAAGAAGTCTATCATCTATCTAATAGTAAGATTTTGAGAGAAAAAAAAGAACAAAGATAATATTAATCTGAATGATAATAATAAACGGATTCGGTATTTGCTGATAGAACAAAGCCATTGATATATATATATATATATATATATACTATATATATATATATATATATATATATATAATAAAAGGAGCCCATAAAAAAACTGCAAAATATAGAAAGTAAGCTCTATATTTCAGAGACTGCTGTCTCTCTCTCTCTATATATTTTGGCGTTTTTATGGCTCCATTTATAGGAAGGAAAATCTGTTGTAATAGCGTATATATATATATATATATATATATAATATATATATATATTATATATATATATACTATATATATTAATGTTCTGCTTACAACAGAATTCCATCTGATAAATGGAGCCCATAATAACGCCAAAATATAGAAAGAGAGAGACAGCAGTCTCTGATGTATAGTACTTACTTTCTATATTTTGCCGTTTTTATGGGCTCCTTTTAATATATATATATATATATATATATATATATATATATATATATATATATATATATATATATATATATGAAAATGTAGATTGGTGGGCCCGGCCATGAAATTGTTGTGGATCCTCTTGTGTTCCCGGTCGCCATCGACAACGTCGTGACAATCCCGGAAAAGAATGCAGCCGCTCTTGCGTTCTCATTTGGACTAATCCTGTCATTTGGCGTCAAATTGCTGTCATGCGTCGGAAAATAGAAATAAATAACATACCATTGGGAACTGCAAGATGCCTTGTCATGGCCAATCCGGCTTTAATGTCAGTGCTTACGCATTTCGCCCACAATATCTGAAACATTTGGACGTTATACGTTAAATTCTTCCAAGTTCCCAAACGAGACTTGGAGTGGAATTCTATTTCATTATCACAGGTTATCTAGACATTGTTTGTTTTTCTCGTCCCAATCAAGAGTTTAGTTTTCTGGGAAAGAAAACTATTGAGAGGGCTTTTTGTCTGTCCGTCCGCCCTCGGATCTTAGAAACTACTGAGGCTAGAGGGCTGCAAATTGGTAAGTTGATCATCCACCCTCCAATCATCAAACATACCAAATTGCAGCCCTCTAACCGCGGTAGTTTTTATTTTATTTAAAGTTAAAGTTAACCATGTTCGTGCGTCTGGTACTGCTATGAGTGCCAATAACACAGGCAACCACCGTGCTGTGGCTGAGAGTTTCATACAGTATTATACGCTGTACAGAAAACTGGATTCTTCGGCGCATTTTTTTTTTTTTTTTTTTTTTTTTGCTGTTTTTCGTGAATGATTCGTCTTTATATTGTTGAAAGAGAGGGGAAGTTTTTCCGTCGTTTGTGACTGTTTCTGCACGCTGCAGCCACGGCACGGAATTCTCTCCCCTCCTTTGTTTTCGAAAGTGGCGTTTGGAATTTATCGTTCACGCACATGGTCGCCAATGGGCGCGTCTTGAACCTCTGTTGTCAGTGATGACAGACATACTAACTGAATTTGCTGGGATGTCTAAGAAGGTTTATGCTGAATTCTAACTGAAAAGTTCCGCTTCCTCATTTGAGTAGAATTTTCTCGACTCCCATCAAAACGTTGCCAATATCTGTTCAGTTCCGGGCTTCTGAAAAGACATACTCTCTCTCTCTCTCTCTCTCTCTCTCTCTCTCTCTCATTACACACACACACACACACACACACACGAAGGTCCTTCAGGGAGAAAATAATCATAATCGCTGCTATTCATTAAAGAGAAAATCGCAGTAACCTTAATTGTATCCGGGTTGGATTCGTTCGTTCAATCGCTGGGTGTGACAACTGCTTGAGGTCATCCAGTGACAGATTTGTCGCTCAATTTTCATTTCCGAACTGCGTCACACGTTTGACTCAGGGGGTTAGTATTTCTCTGAAACACACGTACTCATGCGCGTTTATTTTCATACGTGCTTGCACACAATACACACACACACATATGTATATATATATATATTACATTTATATCAATACAGCATTTAGAAGAAGTGTATATTCTCAGGGCCGTGTATACACACACTCAACATGTATATATATATATATATATATATATATATATATATATATATATATATATATATTTATATTATATATATATATATATATATATATATATATATATATATATATATATATATATATATATATATATATATTATACATAACCCAATCACTTAATTAATGTTTACTGAGCTAGTTAACAGTAAAATGAGTTATGACACAGTCAACGCAAGGGAAATATTTTAACCCTATCTGAATATTGTCCCTAAACCGTTCGTATTACGAATATATAGTGATTTAACTGACCTACTATTACTTGCTGTTATGGTTTCTCTGTTGTTAAACTTGTTTTTTAAAGCCTTTGTATTTCAGCTCCCGGAAGGAATGGGATAGGACACAAAGGTAGGATCTGACTACTTGTGTGTGTATTTGTATGTGTGTGTGTGTGTGTTTTAAATTGTAACGATAACTTCAAAAAACTAATACTTCAAAGAGCCACTTGCAACACTTGCAGATATCACGTTACTCTGGCGCTCATCCTCTCTTAACCTCATTGCTTATCAGAAGTAATTTAAATATTCTAGGTTCCTGGAAGAAATATTTAAAGTCCTGACAGTTTCTTTAAAGCTTTAGATAAATATTGAAAAGTGTAAATGAGTTAGGTTCATTCATAAACATTTTGGGGAAGTGATCTCGTACAATGCTTATTTTCCTAGTTCTTTGTACCGCTTCTTCAAAGTCTGGCTTCACTGTTTGTGCAATTGGAAATTTCTCGTGAAATTTATACACATCTTATTTATAAATAAGCATTTGACAATTAAGTTTTTTATCAAAATTTTCTGAAAACGTCAAATTTGACGCCTCGTGTGTCATAGAAAATGCTAGAAAAATAAACAAAGCTGGAGTATTTATTTATTTACGTGAAGCTAGTGCAAAGGGCATCCAGAATCTATGGCATGACTGCAATTTAGGTCATCATTCTAAATCAAATATCTCGCGTTAGTACCATCTCTAATAATACTTACCTAAGGATCTATATAAGCCGCCATTCTCCGTCAAATTCTCCTCCACTTCAGCAACAGAAGCGCTGAGAATTTTTATTCAAAGATCTTTACAAGCCTCTCTTTATAAATAGGACTTTGGTCATTGCTCCCGAGAGCTCTTGAGAGCCAACGCTACCGCTTTCTTATCAGTCCGTCACTTAATTCAGTTTTGGGATGTGGAGGTCTTTTACTATGTGTTTCCTGATTCCTTTTGAATACATCCTTGGAAGAGCAGGTTTGACAGGACATTACGGTGTACAAAATTAGATGAGTGCATTCTTGCCTTTCTTTGAGAATTCAATAAAAAAACAAGTAGCAAATGCGCCGAAGTTTCTTCGAAGCAATCGAGTTTTCTGTACAGCATATAATGCTGCATGAAAATCTCAGCCACGTCCCATAAAACTCTCAGCAGCGCCCATGAAACTTTCAGCCACGGTCCGGTGTTGGCACATATAGCGGTGCTAGACACACGATCAACGTAATTCTGTTCTGCCAAGGACCACAAGACAAAAAAGACTTTTACACACAAATTTTAACGACATTGAAAGCAATAACAACGACAACGAATTTTAACAGATCAGTTAAGTAATAAACTGCATCCTGTCGAAAGTATAAATAAGCGACAAAATATGTTCTTCCATTTGTTCTTTAGCATCACATTGTAATTCTTAACACGTTAGCACAGGCATCTTAGGCATCAATTCGAATCCTGCCGGCGACAATGCACTCATCAACTCCAATTCCCCTTGGGTTTAAGGTATTCCAAAGGCATACTGTCTGAAGTGGATTTGAAAAGATTTTTGTGGCCTAATTTCATAAATATAAAAAAAAAGTCGCAGAGTCAGTCACCGTGCGGGATGTACTTTGAAAACCTCATTTTCATGTAAGGATTTCCACATCGTTCCCCAAGCACCCAATGATTACCTTCTTTCTGTTTTGGAATCGTTAGCCATTAAGCAGCTTGTTTCCCCATTAAATGGTCAGACCTCTTCCACAGTTTTGTTTAAAACATAGTTGCCGTCCACCTCCTTTCCAAACTAGAAAACGTCACTCAGTTTTTAACTCCTGATTTAAGCATTCTTCGCCTTTTATTTTATTATTTTTAAGACTAAGATTTTCATGATTTTTCACCTTTATAACTGTTATCATTACCGAGTCTTACTTCAATTTGTAATTTGTGTGTATATTCTACAGCCCTGAGAAAGATACTTAACGTCTCGAAAATTCGGAAAATAAAAATATGATGCCACGTTGGCTTTTTCCCGTCCTATTCGTATTGAATCTATATATATGTATATATATATATAATATAATATAATATATTGTATATAATATATATATATATATGTGTGTGTGTGTGTGTGTGTGTGTGTGTGTGTGTGTGTGTGTGTGTATGTATGTATGTAGTATTATGTATGTTTTAAAATCGAGCACCATTCTCGATAGAATTGAAGAACAGCATCTCTTTTAATATCACGGAGGGTATTAACATGATAATATCCTTTGAAATCCTTTGTCCACTAACAACTATAAATACCTTGAGGCAGAGCTGATAAGTGCTAGCGGAGGACGGCACTGAACGCGGCCATTCCAACCTCACCAGACCGTAACATGTTTCCTTCATTCCATTCACGTTCCAGTTCGTTGTTCCATTTTCCCTCATTAATTTGGACGGCTTTTGTTCTTGCAGTGTACCTTAACCTTTTCTGGCCTCGTGAAAACCTTTCCAAGGATGAACTGTTCTCTCTCACTCGGAAGTTTCTCCTTCAACACTGAAGAAGGAGCTTTTGTAAATCAGATTCAGGATGTTTTGAAATGGTAAAGTGTCTCTTTTTCCTGTCGTAAAAAATTAGGTTTTAGGAGCTCAGTGGTATTACGTATATATATATATATATATTATATATATATAACTATATATATACCTATAACTATATTTTATATACTATTTATTATATATAATATATATATAATATACATATGTAAATATTATTATATTTATATATATCTATATTAATCTATATATATATAGATATATTATATATATATATATATATATTATATATATATATATATATATTATATATATATATATATATATATATATATATATATATATAATATATATATATGATAAAAGGTTTTATATACTATTTCAATAATTGCCCCTCGATCATAAGTTTAATATCTTAGTTTATGTTTACAGATGGTTATAAGCATTAACTTATGTCGGAATGTTTTTAATATTTTTTAAGTAACAGTGCTATTTAGAAATATTATATAAATGCACACAAATGCGCACGCGCATACATGCACAACACACACACACACACACACACACACACACACACACATATATATATATATATATATATATATATATATATATATATATATATATCTGATAAAAGAACTAAATATGGATCACGTTCGTAAGCAAGGTTGCCTCCATTCTTGAAACAATGGAAGTAACAGCATGATTAAGACAAGAGTGCATAACACGTTCCTTTTTGCTTGCCCTCATTCCACTCTCTTTAATTATGACTCATTGTTCCGTAATGTCAGATATATCCACTGAATATTCAGTGTGTGTGTGACTCCTGAATGTATCAATAATGATCATTGGTGACAGGGAAAACGGTTTATAATGTATGCAGAGAGTTTGTGATTTGAATGACCAAAATGGCTGGTATTAGGATAGTGACGCAAATCCCAGAATCACTTCAGAATACGATCAATTGTAAGTAATTCAAACGTTTTTTTAGATTTAAAGGAAATGAATTTCTGTTCTTGAATTGCAAGAATGGAAAGTATTCACGTCGGTCGGCACAACTGTATAAAATATTAAAGATTAAGATCTATAGGGACTACGTATTAACATGATAATATCCAGAACCTTAGGTTTTTCTTTAATTTCCCCTTTTTTATTTTCGGTAAAAGAAAACTATCTACATCGCTTATTTTGTCCTCAGATCTTAAAAACTAATGAGGCTAGAGGGCTGCAAATTGGTATGTTGATCATCCATCCTCCAATCGTCGCATGTACCAAATTGCAGCCCTCTAGCCTCAAGAGTTTTTTTTGTTTTATTTAGAGTTAAAGCTACTATTGATCTTACATCTGGCACCGCTATAGGTGCCATCAACGCAGCCCACCAGCTGGCCGTGGCTGCAAATTCCATGGGCCGTGGCTGAGAGTTTTAGACAGCATTGCACGCTGTACAGAAAACTCAATTGCGCAGAAGAAATTCGGCGCAGTTTTTACTGGTCTTGTTCCTTAAATAACACAACTGTAATAAAACAATATCAAGTACTACGTCCTTCCCACACAGGCTGATCAAAGGTTATTTTAATGAATGAAAAAAAATGTAATTTCCAATATCAGAAGAGAAATTCCGAATGTAGACACATCCCGTTATGAGCAAAAGAGGCGCTCATTACGTGAGAAGAAAATCCCAGGGTGAATTTCCGTGGAAAGAAATGAGTCAATAATTAGAATCGTCGTCAATCTTTCTTACGATTTCGATAAACGGAGAAATCTTTTCTGCATTCATATTTCGAGCTGAACATAATCTTATATGAGAAGGAAGAGGCAGTCCTCTGATTCATCAAGAAATTTTCTCTCAGTACAAATGTCTGCGAATTATGACTTTTATTTAGTGATGATATATATAAACGTGAATTTATCATGTTATGAGAGAGAGAGAGAGAGAGAGAGAGAGAGAGAGAGAGAGAGAGAGAGAGAGAGAGAGAGAGAGAGAGAGATCTGGTCACTGAGGGTATTTTATAATCTTAGTAAATTCAATAAACCTTTTGTGTACAGAGGGAAAACATTTTAAACATTTTATATTTTTATATAAGCTAATACCGAAGGAAAATGATAGGCAGAAAGTCCATACCAAGCGCTTTCGTCTTTATTCAGGCATTGTCAACAATGCCTGAGTAAAGACGAAAGAGCTTGGTTGGACTTTCTGTGTATCATTTTCCTGTGTCATTCGCTTATTGCAATGAAGTCACTTGGATCTACCGTGATTTTTAGGGCATATTTTTTATATATATTTCGGATCTTTCTTAAACAGTGACCCCAAGGGGGTGTGGACCCACCTTTACGGCGTGTTTAGTATACAAGCACGTTGATGGTAACCGTAAAAATATAAACAAAAGACTAAATATCATAGAGATAATGACCCTGGAAGGTCACTATCCAGGGAAGATCCTCTATTTCCAGTTAACTCTTCTTAGTAGCTCCAAGACATCAATTGCGCCTTCCATCAAGATCAACTATTCATGAGGATAAATTCATATCAGTGGCTCTTTTGGAAATCAAATATCCCCCTGACTGCTTAGGTCCGTTAATGTGTAATTACTACTTTTGCCCAACCGTGGAATTCCCTTCCTGCTTCCGTGTCCATTCATTTCTATAACCTCTAAACTCTCAAAGGTGGTTAGATGTAGTTCTTGGTCCCTCCTCCCCACCCAAAACCCAGCCACCATTTTTTTCTATGTTCATCTGGCCTGGCTTGTATGAGGATATCCCGAGTCTCTCTCTCTCTCTCTCTCTCTCTCTCTCTCTCTCTCTCTTAATGAATACAATGGTAAATGTAACATTGAAACTGACGAAAAGATAATAAAAAAATCTTCAGCAAAGGTCTGACAGTAAGATATAAACCCTTATAAGCCAAAGTCCATTACATCAACACGAAAGCTACTATCTCCTGTACGCCTTTCTTCTTCCTCGTCATATATTTAGGAGTCCATCAGTGCTGGAGGTGCGTTCGTTGGTTGAGAGCGGCGGTCACTTGCAATCACTTGGATCAGCCATTAGCATCAGACATGTCCCCAACCATTTATGGTTATCCAGCTTTATCTGGTTAATGCTTAATGGCTGATGTCTTATTCGGTCGAGGTTGTCCACTCTGGGACTGCATTGAGAAAAGTAAAGGCCTTTCCTATTTCTCATTAAAAGATAATATCTGAAAGTCTTTGGTTTATGAGGCACCCGTGGCTCTTGTATATCAGTGCTCTTGTGAATTAATATCTCCGAGTTGCACTGGATAACAATGAACGACCTCTGAGGTATTTCCTTTTAACTTGTGTGAGACAATTCACAATATCAAATAGGCATTGTTCTTGCCTGCCTCTGTACGTATGGAATTCACCGTGTTTACCGATTACAAAGTCATCTTACGGCGAAGAACACACACATACGCAAACACACACACACACACACACACACACACACACACACACACACATATATATCTATATCTTATATATATATATATAAATTATATATAATATATATAGATATATTCTATAATATATAGAGAGAGAGAGAAGGGAGAAGAGAGAGCCGAGAGAGAGAGAGAACGAGAGAGAGAGAGAGAGAGAGAGCGAGAGATGAGAGAGCATACTGATTACCGTAGGACTAACAGCCTCCGATGTTAAAAGAATATATATATATATATATATATATATATATTATATACATGTTATGTATGTTATATATAGATATAAAAAATGCATCGTATTTTTACATATATCTGTTCAAGTAATCTTATTATTACAATAATAATGATGCAAACTAAAAGAAAAAGAAAAACTCTTACAGTCATGCCAATACAGATCCGCATCGATGATACTCCTTGAAAACACCTTTTCTCGCCAAGGAACAAAGACGCGTCTGGAACGCGTACGGTTCCAGAGAAGAGGGTGGCTATTCAATGATGGAGGAGCCCTGCAAGGTTTCAGAGAGATACCGAAGAAGATTTCTATTGTTCTCTCGTCATGCTCAAAGTCTCGCCTTTCTCCCCAGGACAAGAGGTTTATGGTCGTTGCTATAAAAGGAGGATGAATCATAAAACTTCCTGTCAGCGGTACTTCCTGGGGGGTCGACTCGAATGCGAGACGCATCGTGAGGCTTTTTTTTTTTTTCCCGGATTTTACGATTATTTTTAATGTCCCGCAAGCTTGTACATTGACTGGAAAATTATTTATGGAGAGGCAAGGCCTTACTTCGTAAAATAAAACATGCCCCTGAGCTGAAATAAAGGTTATTATTATTATTATTATTATTATTATTATTATTATTATTATTATTATTATTATTATTATTATTGGGTCTATCGCAGTCCTCCAATTCGACTGGGTGGTATTTATAGTGTGGGGTTCCGGGTTGCATCTTGCCTCCTTAGCAGTTCATCACTTTTCTTACTATGCGCGCCATTTCTAGGATCACACTCTTCTGCATGAGTCCTGGAGCTACCCAGCCTCTAGTTTTTCCAGATTCCTTTTCAGGGATCTTGGGATCGAGCCTAGTGCTCCTATGATTATGAGTACAATTTCCACTGGCATATCCCATATCCTTCTTATTTCTATTTCAGGTCTTGATACTTATCCATTTTTCCCTTTCTTCTTTCTCTTCAACTCTGGGTCCCATGGTATTGCGACATCAGTGAGTGATACTTTCTTCTTGGATTTTATTATTATTATTTTATTTATTTATTATTATCATTATTATTATTATTATTTTATTGATTATTATATTATTATTATTTTATTGATTTATTATTATTATTATTATTATTATTATTCAAAGCTGAAAGTTACTGTTAATTTGCTAGAGTCAAATCTGCAAAGGGGATTGATTGTCTACCGTTCATCAAATCAGAGCAAGTGTTTTTCCGCCCATGCTACATGACTTCGCCTCTTTCCAGCGTTCATTCTTATCGCTTGTCAAGAGATACAGGAAATAGCCATGAACTACTACCACTGTAATGTATATAAAAACAAGAAAAAGAAATTAGGAACTAATGATAAAGATGAGTAAATTACCCAATTGTTCAAATGCTTTGTTTTAATTAAAACGCGAAAAGAGCCAATGAAGCTCACTCTAAGACACACTACGCGATGTACGCAGAAACCAAAATTAAGTCAACGGAACGTAAACAAACGGGCACAATACTAGAGAAAAGTTGCATTGAGGACTTCAGCAGTTAAACAATGGAAAATTAGAACATTCATATTACTTTACCCTTGATGTTAACAAACTATATTGGCCTTATGCCGGAACGTGATCTTATTCTTTAAAATTAACCGGAAGATAATGTCTGTCCTCCAACACGGAATCAAGGAACGTAGAATCAACCAAACGAAGAAAAACTGACTGCAAATAAAAGCGATGTAACAGAGCGGTAAGTTGGCAATGAGAGACGACTGCACAATACAGGGTTATTTAGTTTGATATATTTATACATAACAGACGACAGGATTTACTTAAAATTATGCTTTTCATTGAGACTGTAAGAAGAGAAAGCTTACAATAAATGTGAGCAAGAATAAGGTTATCAGGGTAAGTGGAAACTAGCGAGACAGAGCACTGAAAGCTGACATTTATATAGGAAGAATGGAGGCAGTGGATTCTTACTGGTCTGAAGAGTTGAATACATCGATCGATGGTACGATAGGAGAAGAGCTGGGCTACAGAACAGGTGATATTGGTATCTCTGGAGGCCAAGACATCGATGCAGGAAAGGATTGTTAGCCAACTCTCCCTTGCGGAAGCGATGTGTAGATGTTTAAAAATGAAAGAAAACGGTGGAAGCTGAGAAAATGTCTAACGTAGTATATGTGTCATTAGAAAAAGTGAAAGAGTGGGAAATGTGGAAATGTAAATGAGTAGATAAAAGGGTTAAGCTAATTGAAAAAATGGGTCCCATTGCTTTGAGATGGTTCTCTCATGTTGAGAGTTTGGAAGAGGATAGGTTGGTGAAGGGAGTATGCAGTCAGATGTCTTGGGAGGAAGAAGTGGATGGGTGGGTGAAGGAAGTGGTAGAAAGAAGTGGCTTCAATTCGCAGTGAGCGAGAAAGCGCGTCCAACATAGAGGTGAGTGGCGCAGTTTAAGTCTTCAATGAAATATATATATATATATATATATATATATATATATATATATATATATATATATATATATATATATATATCTTAGTTTAACCAGACCACTGAGCTGATTAACAGCTCTCATAGGGCTGGCCGGAAGGATTAGCGATATTTTTACGTGGCTAGGAACCAATTAGTTATCTAGCAACGGGACCTTACAGCCTACTGTTGGATACGAACCACTACATTGAAAAATGTTTTTCTAATCACCAGAAAATATAAATTACTCTGATTCCACGTTGGCAGAGCGGGGAATCGAACTCGCGACTATCGAATCGGTAGGTGGGCAAGCAACTCTCTCTTCCAACAAGGAACCCAGAGTCTTCTCTGAGCTATATGCAGTGCCTAATACTATGAAAGTTTCCTGAACATAATACCCATCGATACATTAGTAGTTAAGTACGAATATGCCAGTTACACTGTGTTTTCCTTCCTCGTTAGTCCACCACTTTGTTCAGGTACAAGCAGTGACTATTAATCTCTTATTAGATTAATACTCGAAATTTTTATTCCAATGCTTGGGTGGGGAGTATGGTTAAATTCATTACTGTTTCTCTTATCTTTGTTGATTATCCTCAGCGCTCTAACAGCTAATCAGTGTATGAAGACAGTATTATTATTATTATTATTATTATTTCTTAATTATTATTATCATAGCTGTTGCTATCACCATGAAACCATTTTTCATTAAATTCCTCGGTTTTAATTACGATCCACTACT
>NC_087219.1:59139304-59156804 GCF_015104395.2 Macrobrachium nipponense
ATTTGCCTCTTGAAAGGTATCTAACTACTTTCACTTAAACGATGAAATCTCTTTTTCTGTCAGTTAAGAGTGAAAAATTTTGTTTCATCTATTCTTCTGAACTGTACCGCTCAAGTTCAGTGAGGAAAAATATCTATAGACAACCAAATCAGTGAAAAAGTTAAATGAGTAATTACCGTCATATTTAGGTAAATGAGAGTAAACCGAAGAAGAAATGATAAACTTCTGAGAACTTGCGCTATAACCTTGATAGGTTCCCCGAGACTTATCAAATTATCTCCGCGTGGAAACGATTTGAGTTAATGCTGACTGCGCCGATCAAATCATTACGTTTCGAGCACAATTGCCGTTTTCCGAGATGCGTGAATCAAGAATGCACACGCGTTGCGAACCTCATAGTTAACAAGGGACGCGTGAGACTGAGAGGCGCCTAGACGCGGTATGTTCTTCTTCTACTTCTCTTCTTCTTCTTTATTTTAGTAGGAGATCTGCTTCCTTTGCTGGAGCCAATCTACTCCCCTGCAAAATCACATCAGAAATACAAAGATTAGTCATGTTAACATTTATTTGTGGAGGAATATTAGTTTCTTAATATCGCACGTGTTAGCAGTTAAGGTTTGGGATGAATGATGAGTCTATCTAAATCGCATGAGGCTCATTCCAAACTCGTTCAAACAATATCCATGCTCTCCCTCCATTGACATTGTTTACGCGGGATATTGTTACGTATCACCTCCTCTTCTTCTTTCCAAAATCCCGGGCGACCCCTGGCCTTCACCCGGCGTCGTCGGTAACGACTTTCCGTTGACCCGTTAACCCGAGTTGTATGGTCTCTTCCCGGTTCTATTTATCATCGATCGCCCTCGCTGGTACGCGCAATATAAACTACCTTTGCTTCTCTCGCAAATAACTTCCCTTTCTTCCTTTCCTGGCCTCGACATTCACCTTTGACTCCCGCGATTTCTTTCTTGCAGACGATTTTGCCGTCATCTTTAAAAGTTTCGGCGGTCTCCGCTATGATACTCAGCCATTCCCAAATTTTTTCTGGTCGTTACCCGCTACTCTTCATACAGGATACTTGCCAAGGCCCACCGCCCACCACCAAGCTACATGGCCCCCAGTAGGCCCCATAGCCCCCCCCCCCCCCCCCCCCCAGTTTGGGAACCATTGACGTAGAAGCTCATGAACTCCTTCCATGAAGATCTACCCTTCTGTGAATAGTTGCTTGACTACTTAATAGGTGTAAATACTCCACTACTTGATTGGTGGAACAATTCGTCACAGTCAATTACAAGGACGTTTATGTAATAAACGTTCGTCCTCCATTACACGTTGAGAACATTTTCCATTACCGAAGTTAATGAACGCTGGGGCTGAATAGTGGCTGAATGGGCGACGTCTATCATATAAACTGTTCACTGTAATTATGGTTATAAAAGAGTTTATATAAGGCACAAGGTACTCTCTCTCTCTCTCTCTCTCTCTCTCTCTCTCTCTCTCTCTCTCTGATTAAAATTGACGCAAGTACCTTGTTCTTTATGAAGGAGGAAAATAATCAGCAAAATATTCAGGCATTTTCGATCGTGAATAATTTTTATAGGAATACAAATTCACATATGATCAGATAAATATTTTACCACAATGAGCTTTGCATCTCAGAACCCATTTTTTTTTTCTTTTTTGTTTTGCACCTGTTCTTAGGTCATTCTCGCTACAATTAAAACATGAGTAAGATTGGTTTATAAATTTTTTTTTTTTTCAACTTCTGTATAAATGGTATACTTCTAAAACCGCTTTCCACAGTGAATATACGTCATTTTTTTTTTAGTAAGATTGGTTTATAAACGTTTTTTTTTTTCAACTTCTGTATAAATGGTATACTTCTAAAACCGCTTTCCACAGTGAATATACGTAATTTTTTTTAGTAAGATTGGTTTATAAACGTTTTTTTTTTTTCAACTTCTGTATAAATGGTATACTTCTAAAACCGCTTTCCACAGTGAATATACGTAATTTTTTTAGTAATAATGGTTTATAAATGCTTTTCTTTTCAACTTCTGTATAAATGGTATACTTCTAAAACCGCTTTCCACAGTGAATATACGTCGTTTTTTTTTTAGTAAGATTGGTTAATAAATGCTTTTCTTTTCAACTTCTGTATAAATGGTATACTTCTAAAATCTTTTTCCACAGTGAATATTCGTCCATTTTTCTCTCGTATTTTCCCTCATTTCTTTTCCTGAATCGGACATCAGCTTCACCTTAACTTAATCATTTAATATAACATATGAGGACCTTACGACACCCAACATGACCTACTTTGTTACAGTTGGGAAACACTGCATGCAATATACGAAAATAAACCATTTTCTCAGCTGCCTGAAGTAAGCTGAGCTAAGCTGAACAAATTTCACGCAATTATTTACATTTCATTCAGGAGAGTTTCAGGCTACATGTATCATACCCGTCGTGGCTTGGATGTCGACAGCTCGGTAATCAGAATGATGAAAACGCTTATAGCCTTCTTCTGTGCAGTAATTGATCACTGCAACTCAGATTCGTGAATAGCAGTGGCGGATTTAGGGGGGCGGGTGGGGTTGGCGCCAAGCAGGCCATGGCCTACGGACCCTCGCCTGTCAGGGTCCCGCACCTCAGAAAAATGAAAAAAAAATTTATAATAATTAAAAGTATACAAAAATTTAGTAATTAAATAATAATAATAATAATAATAATAATAATAATAATAATAATAATAATAATAATAATAATAATAGTCTAGAGGTACTCAATTACGAAATAAATCCCGGAAACCTAACCCCCACCCTCCCTGGTGAATAGACCAACCGTGACGAAACGAACGCTTTAAACGGTGGGTGATAATACGAAAGGGAAAACATAATCATTACCTATCATATCTTATATCAATAGAGACTCAACCAAAGTTTTTCTGTCTCAAATCTGCCCATAAATACATAGATTCAAAAGTATTCTCTGTCTGAATCCTTGTTCCAATAAATATGTAGAGCCATAAGCAGCTTTTGTATCTAAAATCTTTATTTTCAATAAATTCTTATTTTCAAAAGCAGGATTTGTGCCTAAAGACTTCAATATTGGTACAAAATCAGTTCTTGTAAGAGTGAATACCATTGTAAGTTCAAAAATGATTTCTCTTTCTATGGCCTTTTGTTCAAGTAACAAAACGAACTCAAAAGCAGTTTTTCAGTCTAAAAAGTTCAGTTTCAAAAACTATTTACATTTAAAAGGCATTTTCCCTCTTGTTGCGGTTTCATCAGCAAAGTTGTTGCAAAACCAATTACTCTAGTCTAAACTCTTTGGCTCTCATGAATCGTAGAATCGAAAGCAGTCTCTCTCTCTCTCTCTCTCTCTCTCTCTCTCTCTCTCTCACTTTGCCCAGCTCATTCAAGCTCACCAAAGCTTTCTCGGTCAAGGAAAGAGCTTCATCAAACAACTATGATAATAACCCTCTCGCGGTGCATGTGAGAAACATCACTCCCACTCCGAGGATTTCCTCTGAGGCGAGGTCGCCTAGAAAGAGAGAGAGAGAGAGAGAGAGAACTGCGCTGAGGACACCCACTGAGTACGAATCGCTTATTCTTACTTACGAGCACCGGAGTAACTGTCTCAAGGAGAGTTCATGATGTGTACGAGTAATTAGTTCACTTGATTGTGTGCTCTTACTTAAGTAGGCTGACTCTCCCTGAATTCTCAATATAAATGTTGGCCAGTTACTCAGAAACATCGCTGAGCCTGAGAAGCGAATTGTAAGGAATTGAATGATTGATTGTGTCTATTAAACCTGGCGTTACAACATCTAGGTTATTTTAAGGAAAATAGAAAAAGCAATATATAAAATCAACTCGCTTAATTCTGCCATTCTTTTTAACGGTATTATCACTCATTATTATTTCAGTAGATGAAACCTATTCACATGGAACAGACACACCAAAGGGGCCATTGCCTTGATATTCAAGCTTCCAAAGAAAGTCGGTTTCAAACTCCCAACCGTGGACCCCTTACTGCAGTAGTAACTGATCATGATAGCGAGCCAGTGATTTTTCATCGCTCTGGGGGAAACGCTGACCCAAGGCACCTGAGTGGCATGCCACGGCGCTAACCACTATACCAGCGGACCAGCAAACCAGTATTGATAATAATAATAATAATGATAATAATAATAATAAAAAAAAAAAAAAAAAAAAAATAGTAACGAGTAGAGTTTTCTCTCTCTCTCCTTCTCTCTTCTCCTCTCGTCTTCTCTCTCTATCTTTCTTTATATATATCTTTTAAATTGACTTTTTTAATTATTATAAAAATTATTAATATATTATTATATATATGTATATATCTATATATATATTATATATATATTTTAAAATATATATATTTACATAAATTCATATTTATATATACATGCATATATATATATATATATATATATATATTATATATATATATATATATATATATATATATATTATAGAGTTCAGCCCTGACAGCGGAGAGATCCACATGTCATCCAACACTCCTGAACGCCGCCCGAATATTCACCAGTGGGCGTGGCAGCTGCAAGGTCAAGGAATACACACAAGTGACAGACACAGAAATAGACCGACAGACAGACAGACGCACAGACAGAAAGTAAAATTGATAAAACTAGCTATAGAATCGCAAGGACATAACATATTGGAATAATGTCGATGTTCAACTAAGTGAATCATATTCAAGTATTCCGAGACGAGAGAGAGAGAGAGAGAGAGAGCATTGTAATACGGCATTTCTTGTCATACATATATATATTTCTTTTTTAAATTCCGGGTTTGAATTTTACGACGAGGGAGTAGAGGGAAGACATCTTGTGCTGCGCCAAGGTTAAACTAGTATATATGCGTTGTGAACGAGTAACACTTGCATGTAATTGTACTCTTATTCCTGTAAAGATGCCTCTCTCTCTCTCTCTCTCTCTCTCTCTCTCTCTCTCTCTCTCTCTCTCTCTCTCTCTCCCTGTTCCATACATGATATAACCACGTGAGACAGTAACATACATACACACTCACATGTATATATATATATATATATATATATATATATATATATATATATATATATATATATATATATATATACTAACTACTAGTAACAGCCCTAAGGTAGCGTTGACTGAGTGGAGGGCTGGAATTGGTTAGGCAGTAATTATATAATTAATCGCAACTTGCGGAATGTTATCTAACTGGTTTATCTTAAAATTATAATTTTGGGAAAAAATTAAATTGATGTGTCTATTATGCATTTATTCTTGTACTAAATCAACGTATAATATTTCCACCTTTCGGTTCTGGGCGCTTGGACCGAGACAAACTATTCTGAAGGCACTTTGTTGCAGTTGCAAGTCTATTAGGCACGAGAGAATTTTACTGAGTACAATTGTCATTTATCACTGTCTATTCACACACCACACTTGGCACTTCTTCCCTCACTTCTGGTTCTTCTTCTCCCCTGTTCTCCCTGCTTCCACTGCACCACTCTGCTGTTCTCCCTCTCTTGTCTTTACTTCCACTGTCTTCTCTCTCTCTCTGTCCGGCCTTTTTATTCGGATGAAATCTTCTTGGCACCGCCTTTGGATTTTGGATTTTGACGGGCTGTGGCATCTTCTGAAAGAATTCCTGTTCTGAGACGCTACAGACTTTCAACAAAACCGCATTCCTGCACTTCTTCTGTTGTGATTCGTAGATCCTTCATTTGGAAAAGCCTCTTGTTCCTACCCTTGGGTATCCTTGAAGGGTATTCGTTGGGACCTATTTTGGGTCATCCTTACGATTTCGCACTACTGATTTGATTGGTTAAAACCATAGGTCTACCCTTGGAAAGGGTGGAGCCTTCGAGTTTAACACTTCCCCTTTTTTAAACAAGGGAGCATAGAATTCCTTTACTAACATCTACCATATGGGCTGTTGGAATTACCTGTCACAAGAAGGGAGCGCCAATTAATCCTGCGAAGAAGGCTGGTGTAGGCGTAAATGAGGTGTGACCGAGTTTTCTGAGTGCCAATTTCTAGAGGGTGCCTGGTCAATATGGCTTGTAGCGCCCTAGCATGAGAATGTTTCCTTTAAACTTCGTTGCGGTTTGGGGACAATCGTCTCTTGTCCTTCTTTCTTAAGTTTTTATAAGTTAACGTCTTATGAAACAATTTCCCTTAATTCAGTAATCCGTACGTGCAAATATAATATAATATATTTACAATATATTATATGTATATAATATTATATACATATAATATATATATATATATATATATATATATATATATATATATATTATATATATATATATTATGTGTGTGTGTGTTGTGTGTGTGTGTCGTAAGTATAGCCTATGTATACGTATATATAATATATAAAATAAATATTATATATTTATATATATATATATTATATGTATGTGTGTGTGTGGGTTTGTGTGTGTGGTGTGTGTGTGTGTGTGTGTATAGTATAGCTAGTATATATGTATTTATATATGTATATATATATATATATATATATATATATATATATATATCGAATCAATATATAGTACAGTGGGTATCTAAAGAGAACTGTTGTTGTTACTACTACCGTTATTATTATTATTATTATTTTTTTTTTTTTTTTTTTTTTTTTTGCTCTATCACAGTCCTCTAATTCGACTGGGTGGTATTTATAGTGTGGGGTTCCGGGTTGCATCCTGCCTCCTTAGGAGTCCATCACTTTTCTTACTATGTATGCCGTTTCTAGGATCACACTCTTCTGCATGAGTCCTGGAGCTACCTCAGCCTCTAATTTTTCTAGATTCCTTTTCAGGGATCTTGGGATCGTGCCTAGTGCTCCTATGATTATGGGTACGATTTCCACTGGCATATCCCATATCCTTCTTATTTCTATTTTCAGATCTTGATACTTATCCATTTTTTCCCTCTCTTTCTCTTCAACTCTGGTGTCCCATGGTATTGCGACATCAATGAGTGATACTTTCTTCTTGACTTTGTCAATCAACATCACGTCTGGTCTATTTGCACGTATCACCCTATCCGTCCTGATACCATAGTCCCAGAGGATCTTTGCGTTATCGTTTTCTATCACTCCCTCAGGTTGGTGCTCGTACCACTTATTACTGCAAGGTAGCTGATGTTTCTTGCACAGGCTCCAGTGGAGGGCTTTTGCCACTGAATCATGCCTCTTTTTGTACTGCTTCTGTGCAAGTGCCGGGCATTCGCTTGCTATGTGGTTTATGGTTTCATTTTCGTATTGCACTTCCTACATATGGGAGAGATGTTATTTCCGTCTATCGTTCTTTGAACATATCTGGTTCTTAGGGCCTGATCTTGTGCCGCTGTTATCATTCCTTCAGTTTCCTTCTTTAGCTCTCTCTGTAGCCATTGCCATGTGTCATCGCTGGCTAGTTCTTTAGTCTGTCTCATGTATTGTCCGTGCATTGGTTTGTTGTGCCAGTCCTCTGTTCTGTCTGTCATTCTCCTGTCTCTGCATATTTGTGGGTCTTCGTCTACTTTTATTAGTCCTTCTTCCCATGCACTCTTTAGCCACTCGTCTTCACTGGTTTTCAGATATTGCCCCAGTGCTCTATTCTCGATGTTGACGCAGTCTTCTATACTTAGTACTCCTCTCCCTCCTTCCGTGTTATGTATAGTCTGTCCGTATTTGCTCTTGGGTGTAGTGCTTTGTGTATTGTCATATGTTTCCTGGTTTTCTGATCTATGGTGCGGAGTTCTGCCTTCGTCCATTCCACTATTCCTGCACTGTATCTGATTACTGGCACTGGCCATGTGTTTATGGCTTTTATCATATTTCCGGCGTTGAGTTTTGACTTGAGTATCGCCTTGAGTCTCTGCATATATTCTTTCCTGATCGTGTCCTTCATCTCTTGGTGTTTTATATCCCCTCCTTCCATTATTCCCAGGTATTTGTATCCAGTCTCATCTATGTGTTTGATGTTGCTCCCATCTGGTAGCTTTATCCCTTCAGTTCTCGTTACTTTGCCTTTTTGTATGTTGACTAAGGCGCATTTTTCTATTCCAAACTCCATCCTGATGTCCCCAGATACAATCCTTACAGTCTGGATTAGGGTATCTATTTCCTTGATGCTCTTACCATACAGCTTGATGTCGTCCATGAACATCAGATGGTTGATTCTGTTGCCACTTTTCTTGAGTTGGTACCCGGCATCCATCTTCTGTAGTACTTTTGTCATGGGAATCATGGCTACTACGAAGAGTAGTAGGGACAGTGAGTCGCCCTGGAAGATCCCTCTCCTGATATTAACCTCTGCTAGTCTTATTCCAGAGCTTGTAAGTATTGTATTCCAGTTGCGCATTGTATTTTTGAGGAAGCTGATGGTGTTTTCCTCTGCCCCATATATTTTCAGGCATTCTATTAGCCATGTGTGTGGTATTATTATTTTTATTATTATTATTATTATAATTATTCAGTGCCTTGGTTTTAAATGTTCCATGAACATTTAAAACCTCTTCTTTATTGTAAAGCCATTTATCCATATTTACTTCGGCTTTGATGATGGTAAGACAATTGATTTTACACACGCATGAACATACATACGTACATACACACACGATATATAATATATATATATATATATATATATATATATATATATATATATATATATATATATATATACGTGTATATATATAAGTGGATGTGTGTATATATAAAATACATACTACACACACACACATATATATAATTGTATATATTTAGATAAATAGATAGATAGATAGACAGAAGAATCGCAAAAACTGTCATGTGTTACCAGATTCTTAGGTCCACCACAAAGAGAGAAAAATAAAAAATTAAATACCTAGTATTTTCAATATACAGTATTTTATTTTTTTAATAATACTATCGCCTTATGGGTTGAATATTTTGCGACTTATTCAAGGTGAAACTAGAATTGTAAGGCTGTTTTATCATTAATTCTGACTGTTGTTTTATTTTGAAATGATTTTCCTTTCCATAGGTCAAAATTCTCTGTTGTACAAAAATTCTTTCTCCTGATTCATTGTACCTTGAAAATGTGTACTAATTAAACGGGAATACTCGGTCCTAGGTTTCCCATTTTCTCTTCTTTGTTGCAGAGTTTCAGTACCAACTGTAATATCTTTTCTTCATATGGTTAATCGAGCGGTTTAGGAAATATTGGCTCGTATTGATCATCTTCCACTCCACGAAACATATAACAAAGTCCTGGTTTCAAAGGTCTAGCAACACTGCTCCATTCTGTGAGCAGTTTGGTTGGAATTTATATACAATAAACTCGAACACCTCACTAAAGGAAAGAAAATCTGACTTTATACTAGATTTTGCCGACCGTGTTATCTACGCATGACAGACGTTCTAGTCTTGTGATTTTGAAGTAACCAGACAGATAATGTTTTGGGAAACAAATGAAATAACAAAATTCTTTGCCCTCAGAATTTATTGTGGTCAGTATCTGGTCAGTGAGTAGGAGTTATATATGAAGGAGTAAGGAAGGCTTAGAGCATTTTTATTCATTCACTTTCTTAATTTTGAAACATTTATTTATCTATCGTGTGAATATAGCGTCAGGCGACATTTGTCAAAATCAGCTGATTTCATATTGAGTAGTAGACTGAAAATTCCTTTACACGCGCCCAGAATTTAGCCTTTAACAGAAGTAGGTTGTACTCAGGAGACACAAGGGAAAGCAGCGAGTTCTTGATACCGCAGTCAAACACCAAGTGGTAGATTTTGGAAGGTGAAACAGATTTGACAGTTTTCTTATCATCATTTTGCAGATATTGCAAAGGAACGTCTAATCATAGTACTTTAATTTTTGTTATAGAATAGATAAAACTCAATATGAAGAAGGAAATTCAAAGAATGGTTCAAGCTAATCCAATTTTATGGCACCACAAGGAAAAACAAGAAATATATTTCAATTTCAAGAAAGTGGTGTTTCTGTTATTCTGCGTTGTTGCCAAATCTCGAAAAACAAGTGACGACTTTGGGAGGTGTCAATATCTGGATAAACGGAAAAATGTCAACGCCGCGTGAAAACTTGAGACGGAGCAGGCAGACTGTATGACGAAAACTGGCTGTTTACTTTTGCTCCAAATTTAGATATGAGTAGGTAGACGATAAAGCAGAAGACATGATACGTTGGTCGCGCGCACTGTTACGGAGAGGAGGTGGATCAGCAGCACAAAAATCCTGAAGGAGCAGCAGCTCCGAGGAGACGAGCGCGCGCTTTGAAGACCACAACTAACTGCTTTTTCCATCACGAGGTACTATTTACTTAGCTCAAAATGGCGATCTTATTCGATCTTTGAGTATCATTCGAATGAGGGACGAAGTAGCCTAGTAACAGAGCTGAAGAAGCGATCACGATCGTATCCGATTCTTCACCAATCAATCATTCAATCTATAGAATCATTAATCATAATAAATAAATCACCTCTTCTGGCACATACTTAATCATCGAACCTCGGGCAGCATGTTCCCAGTTGACCGAAGACCCCGGAAACACAACCCAATAAGAATAGATTCCCGAAACCCGGATAATTATTATTGATAAGAGATTTCCACCGACTGCGCCCGAAGTCAGAAGGTTAATTTACGAACAATAGACTCCCAAGGCTACTTTGCGCAATCGAGGAATGAAATTTCAACAGAGCGCTAAAGGTAACAATCGTCCCATTTTGCGGAGTCATGCGGTGCAGTTATTAACCGTTGTTTAGGGCCAATAACGACTGTGTGATTCACGCTCATTGTTCGAGCGTGAGTTGGCAACGTCGGGAATACTATAGACCTCGCCTAGACTTGAGCTCTGATATTCCTGTTAATTAAATTGATGACTGCTGCTAAGAGTTATGTGTCCCAGTTCAGAATACATTGCACATATTTGCACGTATTCACGCATGTATACATACACGCGTTTATGTAATTATAAACACACAGACACTTGATGCATATATGCAGCTTTACCAGTCACGATTTACAACCAGTGTTTCATTTTCTCGGCGTTACAGCAGTATACGTACATGCTTAAACATATGAATATATATATATATATATATATATATATATATAGTTATAATATATATATATATATATATATATGTGTGTGTGTGTGTGTGTGTGTGTGTGTGTGTGTGTGTGTGTGTGTGTATACATACATATATATATATATATAAAAATATATATATATATATACTATATATATATATATATATATATATATATATATATAACTGAAACACGAAAGTTTGGGAACGCGATGAATTTATAAATAATGGTAATAGCCACAACGGGAAGTGAAACAATGGAGTACTGCGAGATCTTTCGAGCCTTAGCAAACTGACATGCATAAGAAAATGAGTGTAGTACAAAGAAGGGTCGTATAAATGACATAGGGATTATAAAGGAAACAAGTACCTAGAATCCAAGACACCTGGAGAAAAAGTAACCTTCCCAAAAACAGGGGTACAATTTAAGAGGTTTACAAAAAAGATTAAGTCCATCTGCTTAGAAGCGGAGGCAAGACAAAGGATTATACAGGGCAGCAAACAAATTTTTTTTTTTTTGGTAAAGTATAAAACCTTGTTCGCAAGGTAAGCTTATCTACAAAAAACATATCAAACATGAATATACAAAGAAAATATCTATAAGGCAACTAATTTGTAATTAAGTCTGTATCTGTATCTATAAGGTCATTCTTAAACGTGTTACTTATACAAGGGTACAAATGATATAGGACAGAACTAACATTAAAATCACAATTGGAAGTAAGTTGCATAATGGCGGATTCTAAAAGATTTCGTGACAAGACATCATTTGATCTTGCAATTACTTAGCGGCCGATCCAATTTATCCGGGGAGGTCATTTTCACTTAAATGCATGAATATTGCGTTGGATGTTTGCCGTTTTAACAGAATATTTATGCTGTTCAATTCTTCTTAAGTACTATGCCAGTCTGCTGCGTAAAGGATGTTGAGTCGAAAGATCTCACAGCACTCCATCGTTTCATTTTCCTCCGTGCCTTTTACCTTTATATATATATATATATATATATATATATATATATATATATATATATATATATATATATATAAATGAACTACTAATAAATTAGTCCCACATGTATATAGTTATTATTTCTTTCTCTCTCTCTCTCTCTCTCTCTCTCCTCTCTCATCTCTCTCTGGTTCGATATTCTCTCTCCCTCTCTCTTGCTCGTATATATATATTTATATTTTCTTTCGTCTTTTCATTAATAATATTTTTTTTGGGAAAATTTGTGTAAATTTCATGATAATAAGTTGTATATGCTTTCTTGTTTTTTTTCAAAATGTACTGCTTTCTGGAAGAATAACCTGTTTACCGCGTATCCTCCAAGGTGTGGCTACCCTCAGGCGTTTCCTCGTTTCTGTAGAGTGAAATCGACCTTATTGCTAATCTTGTAGTGTCAGTTTGGATATTAAGCCTTCTTTTGATTATGTTTTCCTCTGTAAAATCAGTTTGCCTCAGTAAAGGGTCGGAACAAGACCGTAAGTACTCGGCTATCTCGCTTTTTCATTTTTTCCTTCGTGGCAAAAACCTTTATTTATACATAGCATCACGTTTTATATACTTCGTGAGCAAGTTATTCATATATAGGTATATAGGATTATAAGCAGTCCTCTGAAGATGGCTCAGCAATAATGCCAACACTAGTTAGGACCTCTCGCCTGTGGTGCATATATACGTATATATATATATATATTATATATATATATATATATATATATATTATATATATATATATGTGTGTGTGTGTGTGTATGTGTGTGTGTATGTATGTGTGTGCGTGTGTGTGTATAACTCAAACACGAAAGTTTCGAACATGATAAATCCATAAATAGGTACAAGCCACGAAGGAAAGATAAACTCAGTTGTTTATCTTTCCTTCGTGGCATATATATATATATATATATATATATATATATATATATATATATATATAATATTATATATTATGTGTATATAACTGAATCACGAAAAGTTTTTCGAACATGATAAATTGTACCCATATTACGTTTGGGAAGGTTACTAATTTTCCACGTGTGTTGGATTCTAGGTACTTATTTCATTGCATATCAAAAATTTATCATATATTATATGTATATATACATATAATATATATTTGCTCAAATCCTGAATCTTCCATTCTCTAAAAACTGACTTTCAAGAGAGAAATAATTTTAGATTTTTCAAAATAAAAAGAAAGCTCCAGTCACCATTTGTCTACATTCAAAAAACATCCCTTCCAAGCTCCATGTCCACCGAGGCAAGGATACCCAGACGTTGTCCCAATCCCGTGGAGGACCGGAGCTGACAGAAAGGATCAATTACTAACTATGAGTCTGCACAAACCGTCCGTAACACTAGCCATCAACAAAAACTTCAGATAAGAAAGATAGGAAATTCGGGTTCCTGCGAACACTGTCATATGATTCTAAAGACATGTTGGTGTCCATACACTAAGTGAACAAAGTGCAATTAATATATATATAGTAATATATATATTATATCTATATATTTATAAGTACTTTATATATATAGGTTCATGTATATAAATATCTATATAAATACCATACCTTACAAATATATATATATATATCTCAATATTAGTATCTATATATATATATATATAATATATATGGTATATATATATACTATAGATATATGGATATATATCTATATATATATCTTATACAATACAATATATATATATAATATATATCTATGTATATATATAGATATAGTGGTATATATCTATTTATACATCCAACTACATACATATATATACATATATCTATATATATATATATAGATATATTATGAATATATAGATCAGATATAGATATTATATACATATATATATTATCTAATATATAATATAATATATATATATATAATCTATAAACATATATTCTTAATATATATATATAGTAATCTATATGTACTATAATTATTATAGATATATGTATATATATCTATATACACTACATACATACATATATATCCAATATATCTATATTATATATATTATATATAAATAAATAGATATTTTTAAATTAAAAACAATATAAGTATATTATTATATAAATATAATATAAATATATATATATACATATCTGCTATATATCTATAATATATATAATACATATATATATATATCATAATATATATTATATAATCTAAATAAATATATTCCAATATAAGTATCTATATCTATATATATATATATATATATATATATAGATATATGTTATATATATCTATATGTATATATATCTATATCTGTCTATATATATATATATATATATATATATATATATATATATATAAATGTGGGTGTGTGTATTCTGGTATGTATGTACTTGAAAATTTTTTGGACAGAATGAGCTCAGGAATACAACCCATTCCAAAGGCTTTTCCTTTATTCAAGGAGGTTAGGCTCCTTTAGACCAAATTGAAGGTAAGGGATTTATGGGGATGCTCAAGAATGGCAAGAATAGAAGGATAACGAGTGCCAGAATGAATGAAATTAGAATTAACTTGGAAATGAGATGGAGATGATAACTTTCCACAGAGAGAGCATACAGTCGAATTTTACCTACTCTCAATAAAAGGTTATTTTGGTGATGAGACTAGGTTTCACTAAATCACAGGAAAACATTCCTCTTCAAAGTGTTCCAATACGGACAAGAATGCGCTGGAACAGGAGGAGGAAACAGGAGTAACCTCCGAGTGTCTCTCGAGCGGAAAGCTATAGGAAGTGGAAGGCAGCCAAAACACAGTAGGGGACGCACGCCTGAATTTCCAAACCTCTTCTACGACCTCATTGATGCAAGGCGCCAAGGTCTCCACGTTGAAGAAAATCAAGGCGAGAGGTTCGCATCCCTCCAAAGTACCATTGATGTCAATAAATGTTGCAGGAATAGCTCGCAGTTTGAGGTTGTGAATATATTACCGATTTTTTTATGAATGGTCTTGACAATATGGAGTAGGTAGGGTGTGGCGAATTCGTTTTGTCTCAGTAGACGAGAGGAAGAGGGAAAAGGTTCATAAAATCCCGCGTTAAATTTAGTTTCAGTGGACTGGTGTCCGTATCGTGTGCACTAAAGCCTCCGACGTAGCGAAAGAGACAGAAGACAGCTAAGAATTTTGGCGAGAAATATGGCATATCTGCTATCGGTAACGAATAGCAAAAGGTAGGAATTTAGAAGATACATTTTATGCAGAAGACATTATTTAAAAAGACTAGGTGTTTGTGGGTAGTTTTCACTCTGAGTACAAATCCCAACCTTTCAAATGAAAACGTCTGTCTATTTCGTCATGAAAGATCCAGGAATGTTTAGGAAACCTCAACTGGGAACGTAATCATCCTTTTTCAGTTACTCTATGAGCAGCAAAGCTTCATATGTCATTGTGGTTTATCAAACATACAACTTGAACACAGAGAGAGAGAGAGAGAGAGAGAGAGACCTGTCTTTCCCTCAGTCGTGACCACTGCTTAGTTGCCACTTATGGTTGGCAACAAACCATGTCAATCAGTGACGACCTTCACAACCCCATGGATTCTCGCTCTACAATTTGACTACCTTTCTCTCTCTCTCTCTCTCTCTCTCTCTCTCTCTCTCTCTCTCTCTCTCTCTCAGAGAACAAGGAATTGTTAATTCAGTAAACAATTAATTTGTTATTAGACGAATGAAATATACAGATGTGGAGTAGTTTTCATATACACCATGTTATCAAGTGACAATGATTATTATTATTATTATTATTATTATTATTATTATTATTATTATTATTATTATTCTAAGGGGTCAACGATAATAAAATAAGAGTTCGTGTATAATTTAAAAACGCGAACTCTTAACATATTTTCATTATCATTGTAGACCCCTTAGAACATTATATGTATCCTTGTGATAGAGAGTTTTTCGCAACATTATGATTATTATTGTTAGTATTATTATTATTATTATTATCATTATTATTATTATTATTTTTATTACTATTATTATTATTATTATTATTATTATATATTATTATTATTATCATGCGTTCTTCGTGGTTTTCATTGGCATTAGAGCAAATGGTGCTTCCAGTACCTCAAACAAGTTCCTCTATGGACGAATGGGTTACGTGCTCGCCTACCAATTCGGTATTACCGAGTTCGATTCCATGCTCTGCCAACGTGGAATCAGATGGATTTCTTTCTGATAATATAAATTCATTCCTCGATACAATGTGGTTCGTATCCCACAATAACCTGTAGGTCCCGTTACTGGGTAACCATTTGGTTCCTAGCCGCGTAAAAATATCTAATCCTTCGGGCCAGCCCTAGGAGAGCTGTTAATCAGCTCAATGGTCTGGTAAAACTAAGATATACATAAAAAATGTATCTCAAACAAATCTTTTCAGCCCTTAGCTGCACCAATGTTTCAGCCTTTTACTTTACCTCTATTCCTATTCCTACTTCCTGTACCTCAAAAAAAATTTCCTCGTTGGACGAGTAGGTTAGGTGCTCGCCTACCGATTCCGTAGTCACGAGTTCGATTCCCTGCTCTGCCAACGTGGAATCAGAGGAATTTTTTCCTGGTGATTAGACATTCATTTCTCGATATAATGTGGTTCGTATCCCACAATAAGCTGTAGGGCCCATTACTGGGTAACCAGTTGGTTCCTAGCCACGTAAAAATATCTAATCCTTGATATCTGTTAAGCTGCTCAGTGGTCTGGTTAAACTAAGATATACTTTTAAAAAAAGTATCTCAAACAATTCTTTCTAACAGTGAGGTTTTCTCCTGTGTAATTCATCGCCTTTATTTTCTGGATCGCCATATTTCTGTTCAACCTCTCCAACTCATTTTCTCCCTCTTAAGAGATGAATAGCCGAAAGCGCCCCGTTGCTTGGCTTGACAGACTAAACTTCGTAAATTCAATCAAACGAAAGAAGTTAGAGTCGTTCTGTCCAGTAGGAAAACCAAAACAAAAGCGACAAACCGAATACCAACAATTTGGAACAGGAGCTTATCTGGGGACCTAATGAGCTCTGCAAAGAGCTCTTTGATCCCTCGACGAAATGTAATTCCCACTTCCCTGCTATACATCTGCAATAAAGGAACGATATTCATAGGTGCAGAGAAAGGTCACGAGTATCTAGGTCGAAATGTGGTTACAGACTTTGAATATTTGTGCGATAGGAGTAAACCGCGTTAAAGGAACTGGGGAAGAAATCCTGCGTGAGAAAAATAAGATTTCTGTCCCCATTCAAGAATGAATTCGAAGTGATGGACTGAAGTGATTTTTCGAAACAATGCAGAAGAAATGGTGTGAGTGAATCTTGTTGTTGCCATATGTCACGATTTTTAACTATATTGAGTAGTTTTCCTGTGCGATG
>NC_087219.1:59159304-59164304 GCF_015104395.2 Macrobrachium nipponense
CAACGTCACTCGGAAGAAGGAAGACTATAAGGATACCTTGAAGAGATTAATGGATTATAAGTTTCAGACAATGACAAAGAATCGGTACCACCTACCACCAAAGTAAGAGATATAAACGCCCATTGGAGAAGGTCTGTATTAAATAACTTAAGTCATTGTTTGAGATGATAATAAAAGTTAAAATAATAAATATATGATTCTATAATAACAAAACCAGAGTGGCTCTTTCCTGTTTTTCAGCCCTGGATGGGGGACCCTGTGTAAGTAGGTGATCGGAAGGGTAAGGGTGGCATGACACATCCACTCTCCTTCTGCAAACCGGTTTGTCCACCCCAGTTGCAGGTTGGGTAGGTTAGGGGAGCGGGAAGGTAGGGAGACATGACGGGATGCACCGGGTTCCATCACAGGGTAGCACGCACCATCAAGCTCGTATCAAATCATTGGTAAATATTGCTATGAATGTGAAATACAAGAGTTAAACGGTATGGAGCGAAAGTTTTGTCGTAGGTTCAGTTCACCATGATCTCACTTTTTACTTTTTCTTCAGATGTATAAAAGTTCTTTCTGCCCTTCATGTGTGAACGCAAATATCGCTTTGAGTTTTCTGTAGAAGAAAACTATTGCGCCGTCTTTGTCCGTCCGTGTGCCATCAGATCTTAAAAGCTGCTGAGGCTAGAGGGCTGCAAATTGAAATGTTGATCATCCACCCTCCAATCATCACATATATCAAATTGGAGCCCTCTAGCCTCAGTAGTTTTTATTTTATCTAAATTTAACGTTAGTCATTATCGTAGTTCTGGCAGCGCTGTAGGTACCAACTACATAGGCCACCACCGGACTGTGGCTAATTTTCATGGGCCGTGGCTGAAACCACCACCGGGCAGATAACTCGATTGCGCCGGAGAAACTTGGTTTGTTTCATTAAGCTGGGAAATGCCATACAACGACTTCAACAAAATAAACAAAGTATAATCATAGCAGGGCCCTGAACCATTGTAGTATATTGGTGTCACAATAGCAATGGTCAACGAGCAGTGAATGAGCGATTATATAAACGAGCGAATCATCAAATTCATAATTCAATACTGAGTTGCGTCTTCAGCGATGAAGCAACGTCACGCAACCACAAATATATTACGTCATCATTGGCTTGACCTATAAAGGTCTTGCTGGTAGTTAAGTGTAATTTGTTACATGCCATAAATACCATCGTGGCTTGTTAGGGAATAATTATAAAATGCGTTTTACACGCACACACATTATATGTATATTATATATATATATATATATAATATATATATATATATATATATATATATTATAATATATATATATATATGGCACGGAACACATTGAACCTTGATTCTCGTAAATAAACTTTTGACTCGCCACGGCACCGAACCCCAGTCTTTCGAGTGAGATTCCAGAAATTTTATATATATATATATAAATATATATATATATATATATATATATATGTGTGTGTGTGTGTGTGTGTGTGTGTGTGTGTGTGTGTGTGTGTTCAACAGCGGCGGGCAGACAGCTATACATTCCAACAGTAGTTCCAGCAAGACAACAGCTCGCATGATTAGTTTATGGAGACGTTTCGTGCCCCAAGACATCATGGCACATCAATACGTTTCTAGTCATTCTGCTCTTCTCCTTTGACTTGATAGGAAGGTTTTAGTGTCTATAAGTTACCTTCTTATCAGAGAGTTCTACTTTTCTGTGAATTTATAATTGTGTTCTATAGTTCTGATTTAGTTTAATGTTTAAAAAAAAAAATTAATTCCAGACTGATGTTGTGCCAATGTCTTGGGGCACGAAACGTCTCAATAAACCAATCATGCGAGCTTTTGTCTTGCTGGAACTACTGTTGGAATGTATTATATACTATACATGTCAACAGGTGATGGCTCTAAAGTTATCAACAGTGACTGTCACTGTTGATGGCCTCTGAGGCCACTTAATTAAAACTTACATATTATTTTCCAATGATCTTTTCCTCATTTATTAACATTCTATAATTTTCTTAATTGAAGGTCGTTTGTAGATTGTTTCATGTGAATGTCTGCGAATGATAAATGATAATGATAATAGTAGCAAGAATAATGTAGCGAACAAAATGCATTGAAAGCTCTGAAGAGCTTGAAAAGTAGTGATATTTATTTAGTGATAATGATGAAATCAGTTTTTTCCAAAATAATAACAATACCATATTACGTAACTTCCAACGAATAAAACGAATACAATTTTATTGTTTTCAGTCTGTTCGTCTCGGTAACTTTATACAAAACAAGGAATGGCAGAGAGTAATCATTCCTCTTTCTCAAAATATCGATCAAATGTTTCACTTCACCGTGTTGTGTTGTCTCTCGTCATGATCGATTTCGGCCTTAATTTCTGAGAAAAAGATTCCAGGGCCTTTTCCATATTTTCGTTTCTCACTTTGGGAAAATAATTAGCGCTTCAGCGTAATGAGTAGCAGTTCGTTAACAAGAAATCGAGATTATCAAAGGAAAACGAGAGAGAGAGAGAGAGAGAGAGAGAGAGAGAGAGAGAGAGAGAGAGACCATGCACATGTGAACACATATCATTTTGTTTTTGCTTACTCGCAGTAAGCCTACAAACTACTTTGTTCTTGCTGTTGTTGTTTATTTAGGGGGGCGTGGTAAGAGTGCCTAAAAATAGGTTTGAAAAGGTGTTTCGCGTTGAGCTAAAGATACAGGAATTTCATGATAGGATATTTATGATTTGTTTATTAGAATGAAAATGTAAAAAAAGTAAATGATGTGCATGTTAAACAGTACAGAACAATTATTTCTAATAAAATATGGCGTATCTATTTCAGTAATTTGTTGGTGAAACAACGTTTTATTTGACCATAGATTTTATCACGCGCCCCCTCCCCCCGAATAAGCTGGAGGTCGGATCACGCTTGTTTCCCCTTAACTTGGGCCAAGGGTGAGCCAGGAGACAATATAACCTTCCAGTTCTTCAGCAAGCAAGCATTTATGGGATGAGGTTGCTGTCTTTACATCTTCCCTGACCCATGATGTTTGTTATGACAACCATCATTGCTGAACTTCCCTGGTCAAACGGCCAGCAGCATCATAGAGAAGTGATATTGTCATAGAGAGAGAGAGAGAGAGAGAGAGAGAGAGAGAGAGAGAGAGAGAGAGACAATCGACCTACATTCCCAATCCGGCGTGCAAATGAATGTCTTGCAATTTCATGACCTTAATTGACAGGTGGGTTAATGGTCGGCTTTATTGCTACAATAAAAAGAATGTTAAGTTACAGTGGCCTTCACTCCGTAATAGCTCTCATCTTTAGCTCACTCCCCCATCTCTCTCTCTCTCTGTGATGAATAATATTATTATAAGTGTTTGGCTTGAGATACTGTAAATTCTTCAGAAATTTGTAATTCATTGAGCATCTATTTACTTTTACATTTCTTTTATTCAATAGAGACTTTTCTCTCTCTCTCTCTCTCTCTCTCTCTCTCTCTCTCTCTCTCTCTCTCTCTCTCTCTCTCTCCTCCCGCCTCTTTCTCCCTTTCTCGTGTTATATTCATAAGTAGTACATACATACAAACATCCACACGAAATTCTCAGGAATGTTTGTCCAAATCATATGAGCGTAATTATCCTGAACTTAGAGTTCTGCGGCATTGTTTGTAGGAAGAATCTCCACGCCAGTTTCCGTTTATCTTTCTCGTAAAGACAACAGCTCAAATTCTCTAAAATTACTGCACGCGTAAATAAACGCACATACGCGCATGCGTGTAAAGTGAAGCAAGGAAGGCAGCACGAGTGTCGTAGAGAAGGATATTTAGACCATATCTACTGGAAGTGAGCTCACAATAAGAGGAGATTTAGATTATATATTTAGAGAACATGAATGACCTTCGAAATGAAGGACATGAGGGCTGCATTACATAATAAAAAAGTCTTTTCATGTTAGACGGACTTACAATAACGCGTAGAGGTGGCCTGGTCGCTTAGAGAGAACGGGAGAATGAAAGCTGTGACAAAATGGAGGATTTCAGCTAAGGTGAAGAACACCGATGAACTGTTGAACTAGGAAAGTTCTAAAGCTGTCCAATTGGCCAAAAATGTGAGTGCGAAAAACAGAAGCAAAGAATTCTCATATTCTAAAGTTACATTTTTTGAGGAGAAGAGAGCAACCACCTCAAAAAATGTCAGCACTTTAGATATAAGTATTTGTTACATCTGTCTTTAGCACTCACATTTATGGCCAATCGGACAGCCTTACAACTATCCCAGTTCAACTATTTATCAGATCTACAATACACCTCCCTTTTTTCCACATCTTACATTCCCCCGTTCTCTCTGAGCGACCAGGCCACTCCTACGTGTTAGTCTAAGATCATCTAACACGGAAAGACCTTTTTTATGTACTGCAGTTCGCATATCCATATCCCTCATTTCGAGAGTCATTCGTTTTCCCTAAACAAATGATTTATATCTTCTCCTGTTATGCGCTCACTGGCAGTAGATATGGTTTAAACATCCTCTTCTGCTATAGTCGAGCTGAATTTCTTGCGTCATTGTACGTACACGCGCACAGGAGTTTTAGAGAAAGTATAATTCATGAGGTAGAGCCCCAATTAGCTTGCAGTTAAATAAACTTCCAATATTCAGATGCAAATTACAAAGACTATCATCCCAAAACAAGTGATTAGTACCTGCAAAATCAAATTTTTTTTTTAATAAACTTTCTAAATAAATATTCTAATGTAAATAACATAGACTATCCGGCAGAAACAAGTGACTAGTACCTGCAAAATCAAAATTTTTTAATAAACTTTCTAAATAAATATTCTAATGTAAATAACATACACTATCCGTCAAAAACAAGTGACTAGTAGCTGAAAAATCTAATTTTGTGTTCTATGAAAAATGAAATGAATCCTTCAGATGAATCATAAAACCAATATTATTTCCGTTTAATTTTGGTACTTTGTTCAACAACTG
>NC_087219.1:59169304-59206804 GCF_015104395.2 Macrobrachium nipponense
CTGACTAATTTTCGAACGAGGTCCTTGGGGTAGTGTTAGGTGTTATAGCCTTGAGGTTCTCAGTATTTCTCCTAGGGATGAGGTTGCTAGCCCTACACTCTTATTCTGGCTTTCTCTCGTGCAAGATTCCCTCGTTTTTGTTTGTGAGGTTGGCTTCAGGGCAAGTTAACCCTAAGGTTTTCAGTTGTGGTTGCTGCCTCATGTCTCATTTGCTTCTGAGTGCAACGCATGCAGGTCACTAACTGGTGTCTATATATCTACCTACCTTTATTTGTGTATAAACACACACAAACACACACACACACACATATATATGATATATATATATATATATATATATATATATATATATATATATCAGCGAGTTTTTTGGGGGGAAAGACAATTCCTATATTTCCTCCTAATGCATTTTATTGTGCTGGCGTTTCAGGACCTTCTGTCCCATTTTCGAAGCTGTAAGTTAGAGAATAAAAGTTAAAAACGGACTCAGGTTTAGAAAACAAGTGAAAGTATTTTCATAAAGATATAAAAGGAAAATATGATAAAAGGAACAAAATTTACCAAGTAGTGCTGAAGGCAAAAGCTGAGTGACTGTCAGGGTCCATTTTGGTTCCAACGGAAACTCACGAGAGACACTACAGCTGTGTAGCCGAGATATTCTGAGTATTTAACTGGGGAAATGACTAGCTGTTTAATGATAAGTGATTCCAGGACAGTTGCTGGTCATTCGGAGCTTTGCCTATTAAATCAAAATGTTTGTAATTGATGTTATAAATGGAAATTCTGGATTTGCTCATTTGATATCTGTTCGGTAGCTTACGCCACGATGAGTCCAATCCCACCTTCAACGCCCTTTCAGTGGAGCCCACGTACTTCCCCAGGTCACATCTAGGGCAACTGAATATATAAATGACTCCCGATGTCTTCCAAAGGGTGAAGACTCTCTTTATATTCGAATTAAGATTTAATCGTCATCGGGTTGCTAGGTATAGATTTCAATTCAACGGCAGGTATATATATTTGTTTACTGTTTTCCGTAAATCTTGGTAAATGCGTTTATCACAGATCAGCGGGACACTTGCATAGAACAATAGCTTAGGTACCGTTGGTATCTCAAATTTTTGGGTAGAAAACTTTGTTTAAAAATTTATGAAGATATTTGCAAAAAAAGGCTTAGATGGAAATCAGTTATTCATAAAAAAATTGATAATATAGAATTTCACTATGGAGGCTAATCCATTCTGATGTTAACGCTAAAGGCCCCGTGCGTGGAAGCTACCGAACAGCTATGAAATAAGCAAATGCAGAATTTTTCTGTATCAGAAACCACGCAAAAAAAAAAATGTCAATTTAACATCAATTACAAAGATTTTGAAATAATAGGAATCACTTTCCATGAAACAGCTGGTCAGTTCCCCAGTTAAATACTGAGAATATCTCAGCAAAACCGCTATAGTACCTCTCGTGAGTTTCCGTGGGAGCTTTTGCCTTCACCACTACTTAGTAAACTTTGTTCCTTTTATCATATTCTCCTTTTATACTTTTATGCAAATACCTTCACTTGTTTTCTAGTTCCTCGCTGGACGAGTGGTTTTCGCGCTCGGCTGCCAATCCGGTGGTCCGAAGTTCGAATCGTGGCTCGGCCAACGCGGAATCAGAGGAATTTATTTCTGGTGATAGAAATTCATTTCTCGATAGAGTGTGATTCGGATCCCACAATAAGCTGTAGGTCCCGTTGCTAGGCGACCAATTGGTTCCTAGCCACGTAAAAATATCTAATCCTTCGGGCCAGCCCTAGGAGAGCTGTTAATCAACTCAGTGGTCTCGTAAAACTAAGATATACTTAACTTCACTTGTTTTCTAACCCTGAGTCCGTTTTTAACTTTTATTCTCTAACTTATAGCTTCGAAAATGGGACAGAAGGTCCTGAACCGCCAGCAGAATAAAATACATCATAAGGAAATAAAGAAATAGTCTTTCTCCCCAAGCTCGCTCCTACTCATCGGGTTTAAGGCATAAACCGAAACTTTTAAGTTTATATATATATATATATAATATATATATATATATATATATATATATATAGTTATATATATAATATATATGTGTGTGTGTGTGTGTGTGTGTGTGTGTGTGTGTATGTATTAACTCTAATACCGTGCAAAAGATAATGAAATAATTTGATAATAATAAACTGCAAGGCTCGAAAATCTCACCCTATACCAAAAAACGAGACAAGAAAAACGACCCAGCGTTGTGGACAAACTACTTGATAGTAAAAACAAAGTCAGCAGATCAGCTCAATGTCTGCGGTCAATTTGCTTCGAATAAAACAGCGGCGGTCAACTTTTGCGGCAGCACATACGAGCTACGAAGTTTGTACGTCACAAACATGATGACTCGCTTCCCACCGTCGCACATTCAATTACCGAGGTAAATGTTACCGAGGTAATTGGTCTACAACCTCTGGTAATTTCCCTCACCAGAGGCTATAAGTCATCTTGAACGCTTGGCAATGCTCGTTCTAGACTCTCTCGGGTAATTCCTGATTGCTGTCTGTGTTGTCGAGTGGGTAATACGCCTGCAGGAGGTCTTGCTGCGTGAGTAGCCCGTGTGGGTTCCTGGCGATATAATGTTCAATAAACCCTGAATATTGATGGCAAAACTGAAAGTTAATATAATACTCTATTTACAAAAAATCCTACCGCCTTATTTAGATGATTGCAAATAATTCTCAGAATTACGAGACATTAAGGAAACATCTTTTTGAAAATCAAGATCAGTTTCACCGACTTAACCCAATGTTTTGAGATTGTGTTAGCGCATGCGCACTTCTGGATATTAAAACTGATTATTTCGAGAGTGCATTTTGAAAATTTTTATGAGGATCTGATTTTCTACCAGCTGAACGACAAAGATAAGACACACAAAAAGAAAAAATATAAAAAAAAACTCGAGATTCAACTGGGTTAAACCAACTATTTACCCGTATGAGGCAATCTAATATGGACTACAATAGATGTCGTGGTTTAAATAAAAAAATTTATCAGGTGGTTTCAGCTTAGTAGACCAGCTATTACTGTATAGGTTATTTGAAAATATATTCCTTTTTTTCTGTAAAAGAAAACTGTTGGGATGTTTTTTTCGTCTGCCCGTCCTCACTTTTTCTGTCCGTCCTCAGATCTTAAAACTCCTGAGGCTAGAGGGCTGCAAACTGGTACGTTGATCATCCACCCTCTAGTCTAACATACAAAATTGCAGGCCACCACCGGGCCAAGGATGCGGGTTTCATGGACCTTGGCTGAGAGTTTCTTATAGGATTATACGCTGTACAGAAAACTCGATTTCGCCGAAGAAACTTCGGCGCAGTTTGCAGTTTTCTTATAAAAGGCTGTATTCACATTTTATTTATAAATCTTTATATCTAGAATAAATACTTTTGATGAAAGTCGTCTTCATTCTGTTCTTTGCTCCGCTGTGAGTTGATATTCTCTGTTATATACGCGTGAAGGGCTTTCGATTCGTGAGAATCTAACCTGTCTACTTGTGTGATACTAAGAAAAACCAAACATATCCTCGTGATATGTTTATCGGCTCTGTGTGGCCCAAAGATGTGTCAAGTACTCGCAAGTACCTGGTACTCTGTCATTTCTTTTTAGACTTTTCCCGTGGCCTCATCTGATGTCAACAGTGGTATTAACCCGGTATGGTTTCCACCGTACCCCAGAAGACGTACAAGAAGCGCAAACCCTGTTTCAAGCAATTCTAAATTCTTATATATATATTATAGATATATAATATATATCACTATTATCTATAATATACATTTATATATATATCTATATATAATATGATATATCTGTGTGTGTATTCATAAATTTCGAATATATATAAATTCAGTGTTAGAACGATAAAAGACTTCTCTAAAGCGTATCGGTTTGGTGAGCAGTGCAAATGAGCAGAGGGAAGGCGCTGATTGCTGTAATGATTTGGCACTGTGATGACACCCCAGCAGTGAGGCATCATTGCCGCCAGGAGAGAGAGAGAGAGAGAGAGAGAGAGAGAGAGAGAGAACAAAGAACAATTTCAGAGGCAGATGGAGGAGATAGGCTACTTTTGCAGATGGAGGGCAGAATACCTTTGGAGGTAGAAAAAACATTCCTGAGAATGCTAAATACGGCATAGTTGCTCATATAGAACAGACAGAGAAGGCGGCTCCAGGAGGAGAGAGGCCAAAAGAACACTCCTACAGGCACAAAGCAGAAATTCAGATGGAAGAAGTTGCAGATCCTTATGAAGAGGAGGGCTGACATAATGGCTGAGAGAAAGCGGAGAAAGGAGGCATGAAGGTCTGCAAAGAAGATACAACATACAAGGAGACGAGGGCCGAAAAGAAGACTGGATACAGAAAGGAGACCAGAAAGCGGGAATGAGAGGAGCTGGGAGAAAACACGGAGACAACAGAGAAGTCAAACGGGAGGACAGCAAGAGCATCGATAGAAAAAAATATCAAAATTTCCTGAGAGACAAAAGACGATTAAGCAAAGTGAGAAAGGAGCTATTAGAATATCATCAATATACCGATTTTGTGCAAGGCTAAATTGTCAGTTTATTTGAGGGATCCTCCAGAAGACGAATCACAAATGGAAACCTGTTTCAAGAAATTCTAAGAAATATTAACTTATAATCTTCAGCGGTGGAGCGACGCAAGACTTCGTGGAACGGAGGAGATCATATACCCAGAAACCTTACGAGAACAGAAGAGAAAGGCCTCCAAAATCCTCAAGAATCCCAACTAGAAAGTGCGCTTCAAGACTTAGAGAGAAGGACGAACGAACGAACACACTGGCTCCGTCCGTCTCCAAGGAAGGAGGAAGACTTCGAAATCCAGAAGAGAAGACTCGAAGCTTCCGGCAGATTCTCAAACCAACCTTCATCATCAAGCGTCTTTTACTCAGCCTCCACAAGAGACTCACCCATCAAACACAACAAGGAATAAAAACAGAAGCTTTTGGAGGAAACCGAATTTCTGGTTCATAAAATTGACCGTCCAAAATGTGAAGAAAAGACACAACCTATCAAAGGACCGTCCCCCAAACCAGTTATTGTTCAAAATGAAGTGGAAAATATTCATTTTGAGATCCATCAGAAGACGTAGAAGTGTAAACCCAGTTCCAAGAAATTCCAAATTCTGAATATATATATATTCAGAAATTCCGAATATATATAAATTCAGAGTTGGAACGATACAAGACACCAAGAACTAACTACCTTACTGGTTTGGTGAGCGGTGCCAATGAACAGAAGGAAGGCACTCATTGCTGGTTAAACAAAACCTTTCTGGAATGATTTGGCCCTGTGATGACGCCCCAGCAGTGAGGTATCATTGCCGTGAAAAGCGCAACAGTTTAGAGAGACAGAGAATATGACTATTTTACTTACGTGAACAGAAGAGAAAGGCTTCCAAAATCCTCAAGAATCCAAACGGGGAAGAGCCCTTCAAGGCACACAAGGAGGAGGACGAACGAACGAATACACTGGCTCTGTCTGTCTTCAAGAAAGGAGGAAGACTTCGAAATCCAGAAGAGTCGAAGCTTCCGTCAGATTCTCAAACCAACCCTCAGCATCAAGCGTCTTTTACTTACCCTCCACAAGAGATTCTCCCATCAGACACAACAAGAAATAAAAACAGAAGCTTTTGAAGGAAACCGAATGTCTGCTTCACGAAAGGAACCGTTCAAAATGTGAAGAAAAGATATACAACCTATCAAAGGACCGTCCACTCACCAGTTATTGTTCAAAACAAAGTGGAAAATATTAATTTTGGGATCCCACCATAGAGGATATATACTATATACCTAGAATTACAATCTCCATTACGTAGTTCGGTGATCTTCCACCAGGGCGGCACTGCAAAGCCTTGCGGCCATTTTTAAAGGTCTGGTAACCTGCAAATTGAACAGGGGATTACTGCAATTGTGAATTGTTTTATCGTTAATACTTAATGAGTTTAGCTAATTTTTAGGGCTTTGTGAGTAAGCATTTAGTGAATTTTCAGGGTTTAGTGAGTAAGGGTTAAGTGAATTTTTAGGGTTTAGTGAGTAAGTGTTTAATGCATTTTTAGTTTAGTGAGTAGTGAATTTTTTAGGGTTTAGTGAGTAAGTGTTTAGTGACAGTTTAGTGAATTTTTAGAGTTTAGCGAGCGGCCTACCTCCCGGTACCAGCCAATCATAGGCCGCCAAACAAACGTCTCGTAGGCACATGAATCTACCTTAAGTGAATCGACTTTACAACACCTCGGAGGTGACGCGTAGGTGGTTATATCCAAGCTATATACCTTGGGTATACCATACTGGGTAATACCGTCATCTGTATGGTATATATGATTCAGTAAAAAAAATAAAAATAAAAATAAAAATCATCCCTTATGGATTACATTCTAGAGATTAACACGTGTCCAAAATTAGCCTCGACTTTTGATGAAGTAAACAAGTATCCTTGTTCTAAATTTAGCTGAAGTGAAGACAGTAGTCTTGTGTCAATTCGAGTTTGAATAGAGAGAGCGTTTGTAAAGAAAATCGGAAATCATAACCACTTCACCTCCACATGTATAGATTTATTGTTTATTTCAGTCTCGTCAACTTACACTATTCTGTGGGAGTAGTTACCTTCCTTAACTTAAAATACCACGAATTTTGCTCAAACTTAGATTCCGCTAATAAAAAAACCCTGTGAACTAGTTCAGTTTAAGGAAAACGCGGAAATAAGCTACCGCAAATTTAAAGCCCTATACACAGTATTTTGTTCCATGGCCGTGGAAAAACATTAATTTCATTTTAGATTTCTCTCTGTTATAAATGATGAGAAATACTTCAACCCTGAACTTTGTACCTTCATCTTGAAACGGGGTTTGTATGTTTTGCATTTTTTTTTTTTATTCATTGATCTCAAAGTGGAGGAGCGTGAGTTCTGACAGATTGTCAGTGACTGGGTCCCTACACCCGTTCTGTACACGAACACATATTGATGAAAAAGTACACAGAAATACATTTATCTGTCTCCAGTCACTGGCTTTAACAACAAATTATACTTTGCAATGTCTATAGAACTATATCTAACCATGCAACCCATTCCCCTGCAGTCGTTGCAAACTAATATTTATAAGGACGATGATTACTTAGTAGAGTATAATTCTATTCTGATACGTAAATATTATGTGTGTATGTATGTATGATATATAAATATATATATATATATATATATATATAGATATTATATATATATATATATATATATTATATTATATATACTATATATATCTTATACTATATATACTTATATATATATATATATATATATATATATTATATATATATATATACATACTATATATATATATATATTATAGAATATATATATATATATATATATATATTTACGTATCAGAATAGATCACAATCTTCTAAGTAACCATATATATATATATATATATATATATATATATATATATATATATATATATAGTATTTAAATTAGATAAAATGTGAAACGACCGCCCTACAACATCGCTGACGGTCTACTATCATCACGCCAACGAACCGAAATAAGCGCGTCCATTCCGCGCGAAATAAAAGCCACAAAACACCCGCCAATATCCATAGCAAATAACCCCCAGGAACGTCCGCTATGTGGAAGTCATCCATAAATTCATGCGATAACGATTTGGGCTGAATGCGGGTCCCTAATTCTCTCCCATAGAAAGAAATCGATAGATGATGTGGGATCATTCCCTTTTATGTCTTTCCAGTGGCGGTTCATTTGTCGTGGATATCCGTGGAATGCATCAGATAAGCCCCTGTTTTGACGTCATGCCAAGCACTCTGCGACTTTCGTCCATTCAGCTCTGAAAGAGAAATTGAGAGTAAAAGGTCTGAAAGGTGTAACGGGAGGAAAACCTCGCAGTTGTACTATGAAGTAATTGTTAGGGGAGAGTGGAAAGTAAAATAGAAGAAAGAACAGGCATGGAGGTACAGTAAAAGAAATGAAAGGGGATGCTTACAGTGCACTGCGTGAGGTGCACTAACGACGCTACAACATTCAGAGATTCCGAATATATATAAATTCATTTAGGGATCCCTCAGAAGACGTAGAAAAAGTGTAAACCCTGTTCCATGAAATTCCAAATTCTGAATATATATAGTATATTCAGAAATTCGAAACTACTACGGCGAAGAGGGAGTTAAAGCAGTTGGACAGCAAAATAAAGAGATCCAGGAGATGAAAAACAAGGAACTGGAAGAAAACCGCACCGGTGCAATAAGAAGTAATTGGTAGAGAGGTTGGACAGCAAAGCTGAAGAAAGGAAGCAGGAATGGAGGTCAATACAAGGTTAAAAACGTGCTATTATCAAGGACCTTGGTATTGCCTACATTGCGCCACGTGAGGCGCACTGACGGCACTACCACCCTTCGTGATCAATATTCTTGTGACGTCAGGTTTTGAACTCAAATCAAGATTACTTGGAGATTTGTATTTAAAAGCTGTGGACGAAAGCACTCTCATCATTACAGAGAACATATTTATTATGTAATATTAGGTCTTAAGGTATCCACATTATTTAAATCATATTCCTCCAATGTCGTCTTACTATTTCTCTTAATTGTTTGATCTAGGAAGATCTGGCATCACTGTAAATTTCAGAGAATAAAAGTCAAACGCAGTTTTTTCTTGATCAATCTGTAAGCGTTTCAACCTTGAGTGAAAACCAAATGATTTACTTTTTAAATTTTTTTTTTCTGTTTTTTATCACCATTTTGTCCACCTTAATCGTGTGTATGTATATATATATATATATATATATATATATATAGATATATATATATAATATATATCTTATCCTTATATATTTATTATATTATTATAATATAATAATATAATATAATATATAATATAATATATATCTTATTAATATATTAATATATAATATATTATATATTTATATATAATATATATATAAATATATATATATGATATAAATAGTAATAAACAAACTGATATTTCTACTGCTGATTTCGTATGTATATATGTATATACGTATATAATATTATTATATTAACTGATTTTAATATATATAATATATATATATATATATGTATAATATATAAATATATATACATAATATATATATATATATATATATAATATTTTATTTATATATATACAAATATATATATTCATTATATATATAATCTATATATATTATAGATATATATATAAACGAATAAAGTATATACATCAACATCCATGAAATGGCTAAAAAAATACTGACGAAATTAAATAACAAGGTTTGAGCCTCTTGTTCAATGTACTGGATTAAAGCACCAGGAGCCGTTATTGGATGTGTGGGCTGCAGCCAACATCTCTAAAATTACTGAGAATCCGGCAAGGTGTATGGGTAAACACCGCACACCACAACCAATATATTATATATATATTCCTTATAATCTATTTAGTTAGGCTCATAAGATGAGGTTGCTAGCCTCATTCCCTCACCTCCCAAGCAGAGTCTACCGGTCACCCAGCCACGCCGTAACCAGACGCATGTTGATGAACTCTGCGAATGGAAAACCTAACTGTATAACTATAGCAACATAATGGTGATGTATTTACAGCATGAGGCAGCCGTAGTCAAAGGTAGTAACGTAATCAATTCGGCCAGTGTTGTTACATAACACAAGACAGCGTTACGTAATGGAGTATCTGTCTGTTATATATATATGTATATATATGAAAGATGGAGGCAGGGGTGAGCTAGAGAGATGAGAGAACTGATAAACAGACAGACAGCGAGACACAAGACGGTCTGTCAAAAATTCTTTGCACTTCACTGAGTGACGTTGACTCATTATTTTCGTTCGCGGGTGTACGAGAGAGAGATAGAGAGAGAGAGATACGGGGGGGAGAGAGAAGAACATCCAAAATTACTATTACCTTAAGGCGAGAGAGAGAGAGAGAGAGAGAGAGAGAGTGAGAGTTACAAGGAGTTCCAAGGGTTAGGTTGTCTCAAAGACTTGTTAGTCCATCCGAGGAGACATTGTGTGCTCACTTATCTCTAGGAGCTAGCTTTCTTTTAAACTCTTCCACACTGTTGCTGTTTACAACTTCTAGTGGCAGTTTGTTCCATGTGTCATATATCTTGTATGTGAAGAAGTTCCCGCGATGAGATGCCTGATGGATGGAATTAACTTTGTGGCTCTTGCTTGTACCCCTTCTAATCTATTAATGTCTTTCTTAGTGTTGGTGACCAAAACTGTACTGCATATTCAAGATGAGGTCTAACTATTGATATGTAGAGCTGCAGCACAGTTTCCCTGTTTCGGTATCTGAACTGCCTCTTTATGTATCCCACTAGTTTCTGTGCCTTCTTTTCACCTTTTATGCACTGTTTTGTGGAGTTTAAGTCCTTGGTTATAATGACTCTAAGGTCCTCTTCTTGTTCTACACTATTTATGTCATTCCCAAGCAGCATGTAGTTGGTATGAGGGTTGTTTGTTCCTATGTATAACACTTCATTTATTCAAGTTAAAAGGCATTTGCCATCTTTTTTACTCCTCTCCTATTTTCTTTAGATTATTCCTTAAACTTTCTACTGTCTCTGGGTCTGCTGCATTTCATTATATGCACCTAGTTTGGTGCCGTCTGCAAATTTGGCTATCCTGCTAGTTAATCCTACATAAGTGTCATTAATATAAATAGAAAACAAGAGCGGGCCAAGGACAGAACCCTGAGGAACTCCGCTGATCACATCTGCCCATTCTGATTCGTCACCGTTTATTACGACGCTCTATTTTCTATTAGTTAGCTAGTCTTCGATCCAGTCTGCTGTTTCTCCTACAATTCCTAAAGCTCTAACTTTTGTCATTAGTTTCTTGTGTGAAACTTTGTCAAAAGCCTTTTGGAAATCTAGGTAGAGTTTATCCATTGCTCTACTACTGTCGTAAATACCAAGCATATTATGGAAAAACTCCAAGAGGTTTGATAGGCAGGATCTGTTTTGCCTGAAGCATGTTGACTATCTTAACAACAGGTTGCTTCTATCCATGTGATCCACAGTTTGATCTGCAATTATGGACTCAAAAATCTTACTAGGGACCGACGCGACGTTGTACAGATTGGTCTATAATTTCCTGGCTCTTTTCTTGGACCTTTATTGTAAACTGGAGGCACATTACCTAGTTTCCATCCTTTAGGTGCCTTTCGTTGTTCTGCTGTTTTTCTGTAGAGTTTATGTAGGTGAGGAACTATCTATACTCTTTTAACTCGTTAATTTCTTTTGGATGTATCCCATCCGGGTCAGGAGATTTGAATTTGTTTGGTTTTTCTATTTGGTTTTTTAACGAATCCTTCCATGAATAATATTTCTGCCCCTTCATATCTAATAGCTGGTTCAGGGATTGAGGTAATGTCTTCAATTGTGAAAACACTAGTAAAGAACTTATTCAATAACTGTTTCCAAGTCTGAGAGAGAGAGAGAGAGAGAGAGAGAGGAGAGAGAGAAGAGAGAGAGATTTAGAATCAGTATCACCGTAAAGAGAGAGAGAGAGAGAGAGAGAGAGAGAGAGAGAGAGAGATTTAAAATCAGTATCACCGTAAAGAGAGAGAGAGAGAGAGAGAGAGAGGACATTTAAAATCAGCATCACCATAAGGAGAGAGAGAGAGAAGAGGAGAGAGAGAGAGAGAGAGAGAGAGAGGAACATTTAAAATCAGCATCACCATAAGGAGAGAGAGAGAGAGAGAGAGAGAGAGAGAGAGAGAGAGGAACATTTCAAATTATCATCACCGTAAGGAGAGAGAGAGAGAGAGAGAGAGAGAGAGAGAGAGAGAGAGAGAGAGAGAGGAACATTTAAAATCAGCATCACCATAAGGAGAGAGAGAGAGAGAGAGAGAGAGAGAGAGAGAGAGATTTAAAATCGGTATCACCGTAAAGAAAGAGAGAGAGAGAGAGAGATGAGAGATTAACATTTAAAATCAGCATCACCATAAGGAGAGAGAGAGAGAGAGAGAGAGAGAGGGGGGAAGAGAGAAGAGGGAACTTTAAAATCATCACCGTAAGGAGGAGGAAGAGAAGAGAGACGAGAGAGAGATGAGACGAGAGAGAGGAACATTTAAAATTATCATCACCGTAATGAGAGAGAGAGAGAGAGCGGAGAGAGAGAGAGAGACTTTTAATATCATACACCATAAGAAAGAGTTAGAAGATTAGGATGTCTCAAAACTTTTTACCCATCCGTACATGGTTTGTTCACTTATCTCTAGAGAGAGAGAGAGAGAGAGAGAGAGAGAGAGAGAGAGAGAGAGAGAGAGACTTTTAATATCAGTATCACCATAAGGAAAGAGTTAGAAGGATTAGGATGTCTCAAAGACTTTTTAGCCCATCCGAGTAGACATGGTTTGTTCACTTATCTCTAGGAGAGAGAGAGAGAGAGAGAGAGAGAGAGAGAGAGAGAGGAACATTTCAAATTACCATCACAGTAAGGAGGAGAGAGAGAGAGAGAGAGAGAGAGAGAGAGAGAGAGGAACATTTAAAATCAGTATCACCGTAAGGAGAGAGAGAGACAGACAGACAGACAGACGACAGACAGAGAGAGCGAGAGAGAGAGAGAAGAACATTCAAAATCAGTATCACCGTAAGGAGAGAGAGAGAGAGAGAGAGAGAGAGTACCTCGGAGTAAACACAGTCATTTGAGCTTCAGTTTACCTTCGTGGTGGCGGAGGAGGAGAGCTGTAGCACCAGCAGCAGCCTTGGCGCACCGCTCAACCAGTCATGTTAATGTCAGTTGAAACCTTGAGATATTATGACGACCGTTTAAAACACTGCAAGGGCCTTTTTTTTCCATTTCTTCACCTTTGCCATCTTTTCCCCCCTTCTACCTCGTTCATTTTGATTCTTCCTTTATTTACAAAAGAGCATTGCGTTCGACTGTGAACGAAAAAAAAAAATACGTAGGCCTAACTGTAAATCATCCATGAGAAATCTTTGCTAACTAAAATTACCTGAGCGCGAAAACCTATGCGATTGTGTGACATTATAAAAATAGATAGGAAGATAGATAAACAGCCATACATGCGTGTGTTGTATGAGAGAATTATAAATAGATGGAAAGGTGTGCACATTATGTAAAACATGAATCTGATAAATAATTATATCGGCACTCCCTGAAATCACAAACGTAAAGTGCAGTTTTGACATAATGCACGTCATATATAAATAAGATTTTACGTGTATGATTAGTGGTTAAAAAGAAAAATTAACTACAATTCTCTCTCTCTCTCTCTCTCTCTCTCTCTCTCTCTCTCTCTCTCTCTCTCGTGAGTAGTGTTGTTGCAACATCATCTATAAGACCTTGAAGAATGGAGATTATACTTCTGTTTATTGAAAGTAAAGCGATGCACTTTTTATGAACACATCTATACATGATTGCATTTTATACAGTAAGTGTCTATTTACCACGCGATACCGAAGTAACTTGTTCCTCATAATAACACTAGGTGTTTTTTAACGCAAAGATAAACGCCTAAACTTATCGTTTAGACGTTTTGTGTATTCATGGGTTTTAAAAACAGTGAGTTTAATTTATCGCTTGAAAACTGTAATCATTTTCTCATTTCAAATCTAACGGTCACATTCTTCAGAACCTGTAGATACGACGGCTTGTATCAGTTCTTAAATTCCGTTCCCTCGCGCGTTTGTTTACTTATTGTACTGAAAACCTTGAGATCGGAAACTGCAGGAAATGAACGAAGATTTGGCGGTAAAGTCTGAGAATAGAATGGCGACTTGAATTATTTATATAGACAGCCATTGTTTACAACCACTTGGGATGCTGAGTCAAGATCGTATTACTAACAATGGGAATATATTCCGAAGAAGGCAAAGGTAAGTCATAATTATTTCAGAGAAGGAAAGGTGAAGCTCATTAGGGTCTGCCTTCTTTCCTCTCCGTTTTCGTCAAGAATACTAATGCAGGCTTCTGCCAGGTAATTGGCGTTTCTGAGGAAAGACTGGTACTAACCACGACGTACTTCTTTCCACACACACACACACACACACACACACTGACACACATCAGAGAGAGAGAGAGAGAGAGAGAGAGAGAGAGAGAGAGAATAATTCAAGTACCATGCAGAGGAACGCCGTTTGAGATTCAAAAGTTATTGTCAACCATTAGGTGTAGGTGTCGGGGTCACCTTACGCTTTTCAAGCCACAGTATCCATCTCCCGCGTAAGAAATATCTATTAATTGTAGCGTCCCTCCTAATTACTGCATGTGGTACTACTCCTAATTAAGGATCATTTATATTTGCCAAGCAGAGTAGTTTCCTTAATTTGTAATACACTATGAGCCACTGTTTTGAAACGTTAGAAAATGCGTGTCTGGCATATATTTCAGTAAAGCATGGGGCTATCCAAGGGTTCCATGAAAACTTTTTTTTATTCAAATCCAGATCAGTCTTTAGATCATTAGGCTGAAACCATGGTCTATAGTGAATACACTTCTTGAACCATAATACTGATCCTAGATTATAACTCCGAACTTGAAGATCTTAGTTCTCCGTCGTTACCAACATTCTTCTGATAGTAACTGCTTTCCTTAGACTGTAATGCTGTGATAGCATCAACGGGGTTTTAGACTTTATTTTGAGGCTTTGAACTACACTAAGCAATCTCAAACAGAGACTATAGCTTTCAGTTCTCATCTAGAGCCTTTTGACTTTACTTTGACCCCAGTAAGAATAATTGCTGTTTAAAAATAATGACCTTGGTCCTTATACCAAAACTGTGGTCACAGTTCTTACATTATAATCCTTAGACTATAATGGAGTCTCATGGCCGTAACCAACGCCTGTATATTGCGACCGCTGTCCTTACATTATAACCACGACCCTTAGACTATAACCACAATACATGGGTTATGACCACCGCCGTTAGATCATAAATGGGTCTTTAGACCATGATCGCATAAGAAAAAAAATGTTATATGAATATCTCTTCAAATTTTCTTTAAAATCAGTCCCCTTGATCTGAAGCCATACCTATCTCATCTCCAAATGCTGACAAATTGACCACACGTTCATTTGTGACAAAATACTAAGACAGGGAAACTGACAAATAATCGAAGTGCCACTTCAATTCCAGACTTTCTTCACGCTATTATCTTGTACATTATATAATTAAGCTTAACTCGATATTAAATGACGCTAATTCTGTAAAGAAAAAATGTAGGAAATAATAAACAGTTGAGGAAATTGTCGCAGCCGCTAAACTTACAAGATTCATAACCTGTTTAAAATTGTACCATCAATAAAATATTAACGGTTTTTAATCTCTTCAAAAGTCATCATGACCAACTGGACAATACCATAAAAACCTAGGATGCGTTCAACAGCAAAAGGACCATCAGGTTAGGCCTAGATATCTGTTGAACACTTCTTTTTACATAAATATTGCTGTGCATACTGGCGTGTACTTTCCATATATATATAGTATATATATATATAGATATAATATATATATATATATATATATATATATATATACTTATATATACTATATATATATATATATATAGTATATATATATATATATATATATATATACTTATATATATATGCTTAAATATACATGTCATAGACTACTTAAAAAGTGGGCTATCGATTCCGCTGTTCGGGTCCTTAAGTTTTTTTATATATTTGATTTCTCCAAAAAAAATTAAGTCTTTTATCACTGTTTTCTAATAAACACAATTTTTTTCTTTTACTCTAATTTTAATACATGAAATCAGTACAATTATCAAGTAGAGATGCAATATTTTTTTTATATAAGGATAAAATTATGATACCAATATAGAAAAAAATAAGGAAATTTGTTACACCGGAGAATTACTTGATTTCTCAGATCCATTGAAACAAAAGGTTGTTTTCATTGCTGGTTCTCTTGTTCATAAATATGGGGTAACAGGTGCAAGTGAAGGTGACATTTCAATTGAATTTTTAGAGGAACTGAATCATGGTGGCCTCTGTGCTCCTTCATTTAACATAAAGTTCTTTGTTCAGAGTGCATTTCATTTGTTTGAGAAATTAAGTGAGCCGAGAAAATATTGCGGAAATTACGTGGCTAAGCTTTTAAGAAATGATTGATTCTTCTTTGGCAAAAACCAAGAGAGCTTGTCAATCTCTCACAAACATTTTGTTCAAATCATATGTTTAAACAATTCCGATCGAGAGAATGAACTAGGTTCCTGAAGACGACGAGAAAACCTATCAAATCAAGATTAATGCGCAACTGAAAATAGGAATTTAGATGTTATTTATTTTTCCGTGGCATTTTTTTTTTTATTGCATATTTGCACTGATATATTTCTCCTTATATCTTGGAACTAAAATACTACGTAAATTTATCAAGCCCTGCCATATCCACGATTACTTTTTTCTTTTATTATTGATATTTTTTCCTATGTTGCTATCATATTTTTATCCGTCTTATATAAAAAGGTATTGCATCTTTATTCAATAACTGTACTAATTTCATGTATCAAATTTAGAGCAAGAAAAAAGATCAAAATTTTGTTTACCCTAAGCTTTGATAAGAAAATAATATTTAAGTTAGGTTTATTAGAAAACAGTAATAAAAGGCTTTCCTTTTTTTGGGAAATCAAATATCATATAAAAAAACTTAAAAACGCTCCTACACTAACTTTTTGTTGTTGTTTACTTAAGGCGCGAGCTATTCCCGTTTGGGACCCACCATGAGGACCCGAGCAGCGGAGTCGGTAGTCCCCTTTTCAAGTACTCTATGATACATATATATATATATATATATATATATATATATATATATATATATATATATATATATATATATGTATATATATATATGAATAACTTGTTCACGAAGTATATAAAACGTGATGCTATGTATAAATAAAGGTTTTTTTGCCACGAAAGGAAAAAATTGAAAACGCGAGATAGCTTTTTCATTTTTTCCTTCGTGGCAAAATACCTTTATTTATATACGTATATATATATATATATATATATATATATATATATATATATATAGATATATATATATATATATATATATATATATATATATATATAAATTATACATATCATCACGTTTTATATATTTCGTGATCAAGCTATTCATATATGTGTGTGTAAAGATATATATAAATATATATATATATAATATATATATTATATATATATATATATATATATATATGTATGTATGTATGTATGTATACCAATATACATATACATATACATATACATAAGGCTTGTCTGGGTTGAAGATTCGAAAAGAAATTAATTACATCCCAATAATTTTGATAATCTGAGGGATCTTACAGTTCTCAACGAAGTAAGTTTCTTGTCGAACCTTGAACCCAGAGAAGCATTCCTATGCGGCTGTTTCCATCAAAAGCAACTTTTCTTTAATTTCTCATCATTTCGGTCAAAGAAAAGTTTCCCATAAGATAAGATTTTCAGCTTGAAATCACCCATTGTTTGCGCGAAAAGACATTCTCATCAAAAGTTCATCTTTATATCCCAAACCGTTTCGGCACAAGATATTTTTCGAGAATTTTTCGTCAAGGAAGCTTTGGGTCATACAATAACTGTGCCCATTCCTTGGAGGAATAATGATTCCTCTAAGGCCCATTCAGACTTTCCTTTGGCTCCAAATCCGAGTAAGGCTTATATTCCCTCAGTATTCATCAAAATTCATTTCAGTCCGAATCCCAAATCAAAATTCTTTCACTCGTGTTATTTTTATTTTATTTTTTTCTTTAGCTGATACGTAAGATGAGTGAAAGGAGAGTGAGGGCAGTTAGCTAGCTAACCCTGGTAAGAAATAGTTTAGAACGTCAAGTATTAGTAAGAGTAATGTAAAGCCTGGTTTATCCACAATTTTATTTTGGTAAGGGTACAATTTTTCCTACTATGGCATTAACATTAACATATTACAATAATGATTTCACATTTTATTAACATGGTGAATTGCACACATTACATATTTTAATTTTATTTCTTAATAGAATAACTTTATTTAACAAAATTTCCAATTTTCTAATTTTAACCTTAAAACAAACTTATCATAATGATTTTGCAATATAGTTATATGGTAAATTCTCCATATTACTTAATAGTATAATGGCTGAGGTTCATCGCGATGAATATATGTCATCAAAGGAAAGTGCGCTTTCAAACCTTCATCTTTCATCGAGGTCCGTTCCAACAACCCACCCCCCCTCCCAAGGATAACAAAACCAAATGCTTAAAACAGCGCAGCGGCGGCGGAGGCTGGGGCGGAAAGCTCTCGGGCGCAATCTGGATCGTCCCTCTCGAATTATAATGTGGCCGGAAAGCTTCTCTTAAGAGGAAACGATTCACTTTCCCCGCACCGCCTGCAAATGGGAGAAAGACCCTGGGGGTGACGAGGAAGCAATTAGCTCCTCGTAATGGGAATTGAGCCGCAATCAAGGCTCGACTGGATCTGCCTTCGCCTACTCGGAAATGATCTTCCATCTCGTGATGAGCAGCAGGTTCATCCTCCTGCGAGGTGAGGTTCTCAGGAACCGTGTTTACGACGAGTTCTCTCACTCGCTTATCATCACAGCTATTGGCTGGGTAATGAATGGGTTCTAGTTCCGAGTACGTATAGTGCATCCGATTCTTCTTTACCTTAAAGGGATAAAAGGTGGCGTTTTCCTGCTCTTTTAAAATAAGGATGTTCTCCCTTCTGAGAACTTTGAAACTTTGAAACTTTATACACACACACACACACACACACACACACACACATATATATATATATATATATATAATATATATATATATATATATATATATATATATACTATTAAATTCAAAGTTTCAAAGTTCTCAAAAGAGAAAACAGCCGTATTTTAAAAGAACAAGAAAACGTTGCCTTCAACCTCTTAAAGGTAAGGGGACTGTATGCATACATACATAGTATATATATAGTATATATATATATATAGATATATATATATATATACTATATATATATATATATATATATGGTTTATTATATAAATAAATGCAAAGTCACATTATGCATCTTTTCTCACAGAGGGCTCTGGAGGGTTAACCTTCCCGTTACCAACAAGTATTTGGGGATGAGGTTGCGGACCCCATGCCTTTTTCTACGTTAGCTGCTACTTTTACAATCGGATAACCACCTTGTATCTAATTTGCTGCTTAGTTCAATGGGAGAAAGCCGAATTTTTCTGGAAATGGTCTATGCAGATTCTCATCGAGTGTGTGTGTGTATGTGTGTGTATGGAGTGCAAATGATGCTACTCCTTTGTAGTAAACCAATAGCCTATATAGAGATGAAAATATAATTTCTTGTAAATATGACTTATAAATTTGTATTTTCTGTTTCATAAAAATGTAGGTCGCTATGCGCATGAAATATTCTATGGGATTTTATTCATACTCGTCTGCCTTAATATGCTAACTTCTCCCATTACCACTACTATAATTTTCAGCAGCAGTATTAGTGGCAGTACTTTAATCAGGCCAATAGTAAATTGAATACAGCTCTCTTTAAATGATTAGATACGTAAAATGCATCAATCATTGGATATCTTTATGACTCAAGAGCATTTTTATTCATTGACAACTGAAACCATTCCAGTTCCAAGGCCTACCTGTCTTTGTTAAGAAAATGCTTATGTTTCAATACATCATGCACTTCGCATTGTTCTCTAACACCTTATAAAAGAAAAAGACCAATGATATCAAAGGGGAGAATTCACGTAAAAAATAGAACTAGTAAAACTTGACTTCATGCGCTATCCTAATTATGACAAAGGTAGCACAGGTAGCCCCAGTCTCTTCAGTCTTTCTGATTTCAATGACGTCAAAGTACAACACCACTTTCCTAACCTCTGATGTTCCCCTTGGATTCATTGGGAAACTCTGTATGAGGACCTCTCTAGGTCGAATCTGGTTCGTGGGTTCCCGAGTGTAAACACCCGGAAGAGACGCTTTCCGTAGAACTGTGGCCGCTGGCATCTCCTGGGATGCACCAATTAAGAGGACCGGGGAAACTCAGACTTCTTCCAGAATCCCTGGAAATTTACCCCTTACATCAAAGGTTGATTTACGCTTCCTCTCGGCTTATTGTTAGTGGGGTCGCTATTTTTAATGAAACCTCCTTCAGCTGTTTTTGTCTTGAAACGTTCGATTCACATCCGGTTTTGACAGATGTTTCACAGACGGATGCATTTCCTGATCCCAACCCTCTCCTCGTATCCAGGTTTAGGACTGGCACCCCATAAGCGATAGATATCAAAAATAATTCACTCTAGTTTTAAAAGAATGGCACGCGACCTAGTTGGTAATTTATATGAATCAATATTAAGGGCACCGCTCAGGGGACTAAGGAGATAGCCTAAGGTTTCTGGCTTGGCAGAAGGGCCCTCTTCTGGTACCTTCCCAAGGAAGCCAAGAGAGGCTTATTCAACGAAAAAGGGGCCTCTTTCCCGGCTTCCGGGATTAAATCATATGGCATAAATGAGCACTTGTAACGGAAACAGGAATATAACTACTCTATTTTCGGTAAAATAAGTAAAAAACGATCTGCAGCTAACTCCAGACACTTGACAGAATGTGTCAGGCTTCCGCCACTCAGCCCATTTGTACATGCAATTACATATTCATTCATGTGCTAGAGATGTAATTTATTACTATAATTACACCTGTATTTGTAACTTACAATATTTAGTTACAAATCATTCCAAAGAAATTTGGGAAATGCTTTTGTAAGGTGTTTGGACCTTGTTTATGGTACCGGAATGCACCAAAAAGCCCTGAAACTACCCAAGGCCTGATCTTGAGCATATAAGGCACAGGGTGATTTTCTGTCTTTAGTTTTGCACAAAAAAAAAATATCAATATAAAAGAAAACCTACATGACTGAAAACACGGTATCTATTTTCTACAGAACAAATTATTTATATTTTACGAGACAGCATGATGCCTATGTAAAGACCTTATTTTCCCCAGTTCTGAAATTAAAAAAAAAAAAGGAAAGGAAAGGTTTTCCGTTGTCAGATTAAGCCGGCCTTATGGCAGTAAGAGCTCTTACTCGTACGTACAATCCATAAAATGTAGAGGGTGTAGAGCCTAATCACTAAGGAAGAGATGGATCAGTTTCTCTAGAGGGAAGTCCCCAGGGCCCAGAGAATCAGATAAAGAATAATTCATGATATTGGAAACGAGAGACTATGCATCACTACGGACAAATGCAAAAGTAACATCGCAAGTTAACATGATTCTGAAAATGTCATTTCTCCGCGCGTTTCTATAAATATCTCTTCCGATCTGGGACTCTTAAAAAAAAAAAAAAAAAAAAAAAAACGTCTCTTGAGGGCGTTTAAGTCCTTCAAATACGTAGCTAAGACATCGAAATAATAAAAACAAAAATGGTGGTGACAGCGATCACGGTAAAAATGGTCTCCTGACCTTTCAAATGAACGAAACAACCGCAAGTCTTTCGCTTTTAAAGTGGACGAAATGGTAAAAGGAAAAAAATATAGTCTTAATTATTGTAGCGGCTTTGGCAATGAGATGCAGACAAAACGCTACACGTTGTTCGTTGCAGAGAACAACTGCTCCATTTGCATGACATGAGAAAAGACAAAATAAAACAAAAAAAGAATAGACACTAATAATCCCTTTGTGTGTGGCGCGGTTTTTTCGGTCGTTGGTTGAACACGTGGCTGAGCCAGCTTTGAGAAAACCGCTTGGATCTTTGGTTTTTTCCTCTTCTTCTTCTTCTTCTTCCACGTTAATGTTTATCTTGCCTTTTAATCTTACTGTACAAATTACCATTCTCTCTCTCTCTCTCTCTCTCTCTCTCTCTCTCTCTCTCTCTCTCTAGCGATTGCAGTGTTTTGTTACTTTCGTATTATTGAAATATATAATGTAATCGCTGTTTTGTGTATGCGTGCGTGCGTTTGCTCATGCCCGTGTATTTACAGAGTAAAGGTTAATCCAGACATATATTAAATCTTCTGATGTTACACACATACCACGTCCCCGAAGGACTGCCTCGGTCTGAGCACTTGGAAAATCTCTGTCATTTGAATTTTATGACGCGGGAAAATTCAGTTTTAACAAATAATGTCACAGACGCACGAGGATTAACATTTCCCTGTGGACATATTTCCATCGCAACGGCCACTTATCAGATGCAGTGGTCAGTTCTCTTTAAGATGTCATTGTGTTTTGAAATGATTTGATAAAAATGACTAGGCAACACGCGCAGCTCATTGCAACCTTGACGTAGCTATCGCTGCGTTTCCGATTTCTTTATCCGCAAAGCCAAAAAGGACCGTCCGCTTCTTTTAATGCAGCCGCAGGGGACACTCACACACCATTATCCACGGAGGCCAGGCGCCCGTGACGGAGTGGGATTCACGTGTTCTCGCCCTCCTGAGGTTTCTGCTATGGAAATTAAGGGTTTTATCTTTCCGTGATAATCTAGATTTCTAAAGCATGAATGTATCATTTCATGAGTTGTCTACCACTCACTGCCAAAACTTTACGTTCATTGACTTTATTTTTTTCATTTTTTTCATCAATCCCTAAAGGATAGGTAGGTTTGCCTAGCAAGGTTATAATCATTGTTCCTATTAGATTTAATGTTTTTCTTCAAGAAATCTTTCCGTGATAACCTAGATTCCTAAAGAAAAAACTTTACGTTCATTGACTTTATTTTTTCCTTTTTTTTTCATCAATCCCTAAAGGATAGGTAGGTTTGCCTACAAGGCTATAATCATTATTTCTACTGAAATTAATGCTTCTCCTCAATCAACCTTTCCGTGATAACTTAGATTTCTAAAGAATGAATGTATCTTCTCATGAGTACCACTCACTGCTAAAACTTTACATTCATTGACTTTTTCTTTTTAATCCCTAAAGGATGGGCAGGCTTGGATATCTAACCCAGTTCCTCCAAGATTTCCAGTTCAGCACAGCTACATTCCTCACTTCCAAGAAAATAGCATAAAACCTTCCAATCATATTTCTGCTTGACTGATTTACTGATCCCTTAGATTCGGGGAAGAGCAAACAGGATCCGTCCTTCACCTCTGGCCCCTTTGCAAGAAGCTTCTCGTGCTGAAGATCAAGATAAAGTATTAAGTAGAGAGCTGCACACTGAAATATATATATATATATATATATATATATATATATATATATATATATATATATATATATATATATATATACACACACACACATATATATATATATATATGGGGAACAATATTAGGGAACAATATTATTTATCTGGCAGCGCAGTAGAAAATCCACATCCAGGCCGAAAAAAGGAGAAAGTAAGCCTGGATGTGGATTTTCTACAATACTGCCATATATATATATATATATATATATATATATAATATATATATATATATATATATATATATATATATATATATATATATATATATGAAATATATATATATATATATATATATCTATATGTGTGTGTGTGTGTGTGTGTGTGTGTGTGAGTGTATTCTCTTCTTCTTCTTCTTCTTCTTCTTCTTCTTCTTCTTCCTTTAAACACACTTTTATTAAAATGCGCTGAAATGTAAACAATTATTTTTTGAGACGTCCCAGGATTTTCTTACAAAATATAATTTTTTTTTTTACTTTATAGTGCATTTTAAAGAAAGCGTGTTTAAATCTTTTTATGTATTTGTATCTTGTATACGTTTTAGTTTTGACAGAAATTGTAACGAAATTGAACGTGTTATTTTGTCGAGCCAAAGAAGGGTTGTAAAATCCGTAGTTATTACCTTATTCTGCTGAGTCAGAGAAGGTATGAAAAATCCGAAGAGTTGCATGCAAATCCGATATACTGGGTGTGGTCACTGTAGGGTCACTAGAGGTCACTGCTGACCTACTGATCATGTAAGGTTGTATTGTCACCAGGATCGAGTAACCATGCAAAATTTCAAGTCCATCGGAAGAAGGGAACAGGTCGAAAATTGAGTTACAAGATTTGACCCAAACAGATGTCCAGACGCGGAATTCAAGTTAAATAGAATCATGTAGTAAACGATGTTATATTGGCTCTGCCTAGGCAGCAGAAATGTTGATCAGCTTTCAGCAACTGTCACAATCACCTTTTTCAAGGATTCCCTGGGATCACGTTACTTAACATTGGAGATCCCACTCATTCATTTTATGAGGGGCCCAAACACAAATACAAATTAGTGTGTGAGCATGAGCTCTAAGTTCTGCCCTCCATTACATTCATATATGACTCTTCGTGCTAAAACATGAATATCCCATTCATACTCTGCGAATATAATAACGATAATTTTTCTAAAGTATACAGATACAGCTAAGTATGTTTTGCATTCTATTTTTTATTGTTCTTGGGGTCAGAAAAGGTTGGGCGTGAGATTTCTCGAACTGAACAGCTTTATATTTCAAATTACAGAATGCTGTATCCCAAAGTTATAAAAAAAAAACCAACTGGCAAAAAAATATTTATGTTGTCGATTTTTTATTTAGAGTTTTGAGACTGGCACAGAACCTAGTAAATCAAAAATTGACTAACGTCCACAATAGTCCTTCTTCATAAATCAAGTACAAATCTTACAAAGCTTATCGTGAAAAGATACCTCGCCAGGTTGAAGGATGTCACAGTTGACCGTTTGAGATTCCATATTGCGTGCTCAGGACGTAACGAACACCAACAGAAACACATGAATAAGTTTTATGTCATTAAAGCTGATCTTCAACGATTCTGGTCAGTACTCGAATGGGTAATAATTGCTTCTGTAGGCTATTTGGGCCTCATTAGGAGAAATTAATGCAGCCTGTCATTCTTATTGGAAGTTTTGATGGCCCTATTTTTCTTATAACTGCTCGGCGTCACATCCCCTATGTATTTAACCATCATCCTGACCTAGGACCAGCATTACGTTTATCTGAAGGGGTGCCTAACTAGGAACACCAAATGCTCACTTATTATTATTATTATTATTATTATTATTATTATTATTATTATTATTATTATTATTATTATTGAAAAGGAAACCCACAAAATCTCGGGTGTGGAGTAAAATTAAATGTAAATACTTAGAAGTAAATACGTTTCACAGTGATTTTGTGGGTTTCTTTTTCAATCTTCAGAAGAAAACTGAAAGAAGTTTTTGTTTGGTTCATTATTATTATTATTATTATTATTATTATTATTATTATTATTATTATTATTATTATTATTATTATTATTATTATTTCACTGACTTGAAACTCAAGCTTCCAAAGAATAAGGTGTTCATTAGGAAGTAGGAAGAAGAGGTAAAGGGAAATGGAGAAAGCTCTCACTTATTATAAAAGGAAAAATGAAAGACAAATAGAAAATAAATTAATGAATTAATAAATAGATAAAAGTGTATTAAAATACTAGGTGAATAGTATTAGGGTATTGAGGCAATGCATCTTCGCTTGACCCTCTGGAGTTCCAGGACCTCTGGAACTGAGTTCTATCTGGAACTGAGAAGTTTGACAGCGAGGTGCATTAACTGTGTGTTGGAGCTGCTGTTCAGCAAATCTGGTTGCTCAAGACATCGTCAGGGACTCTGTTCCAGAGTCCAATGGTGTGAGGAACAAAGAACCTCTGGAACTGAGTTCTATCTGGAACTGAGAAGTTTGACATCGAGGTACATTAACTGTGTGTTGGTGCTGCTGTTCAGCAAATCTGGTTGCTCTTGCTAGGATAATAGGATCAGGTGTCAATTGTGAATGTAAAAGACTTCTGTTAAAATACAACATATGGAACATTGACAAAGAAACCATCCACCCAGGGTCCAAATCATAACAGCTATTATTATCCGGTGGTCCGAAGTTCGATCGAAGTTCGATTCTCGGCTCGAAGACCAACGCGGTATCAGAGGAATTCCTTTCTGGTGATAGAAATTCATTTCTCGATATAATGTGGTTCGGATCCCACAGTAAGCTGTAGGTCCCTTTGCTAGTTGACCAATTGGTTCCTAGCCACGTAAAAATATCTAATCCTTAGGGGCCAGCCCTAGGAGAGCTGTTAATCAGCTCTCAGTGGTCTGGTAAAGCTATACTTAACTGCTATTATTGTTATGCAGGCTTATGACAAAAGGAAAGAAAAGAATTCCAGTATATATATATATATATATATATATATATATATATATATATATATATATATATATATATATATATATACGTCAAAAATCACAATAGATCCGCGTGAAATCATGCATGATATAAGCGAATACCACAAGAAAAATAGTGGCCAGAAATTTGTAGCTTGTCTCTCATTTGTGCCTCAACGATGTCTTATTAAAGGACGAAAGCGCTCGGCTACGAATTTCTGCCTTATAATATTATATATATAATAATATATATATATATAATATATATATATAGATATATATAAATATAATGAATATAATAAATTGAAAGATAAACGATATGTATTTAGAAAAGTCTCTTACTAAAGTACAATCTATCAATTATTTTACAATAAGATATCTCGGAACAAACTACTGATTGCGTGCAAGAGCAACCGTACCTCCAATTCTTACTTAAAGTTCTTTAAGTGTTTCCCAAGAAGAAGAAAAAAAAAAGAAGAAGAAGGTGGAGGAGGAGGAGAAGACTGAGTAACAACGGGAAGTGGAAAGGACGAGAAAAAGTCCTTCTGATTTCGCAACGGCGGAGGGGAACAAACAGTGGGGACTACTGGCTGCGCCCATCCGTTTGTCAAAGCATGACGTGTACCGTACGTGAGCCGACCTTTGCATCGACTCCCAAGGCCTCCAAGTCGTCCGTGTAAACGAATACGCGAATTGCATACCAAATGAAGTGGCATAAAAAATAGAGAGGAAAAACCACTCCGTCGAATCACGAATGCATAATGTCAGTCAATGCCGTCATATTTCTCGCTTTCCCTTCCGTAATTTGCATATGGATATGTATTGGAAAGCGAGAATAGCTTACATTTACTTATGCTCTTGCTTAAGTGGTTTTGAAAGATATTGGTCTCAGTTATTTTCATGTTTATGGTTTAATAATACATAAAACCACGATATGTTACCCTGATTTATTGTACACTGGGAAATGTTTATTCAGTAATGAATGAACTGACTAACATATTTCTAAGTCTACCTTCATTAAGAGTCTTAGAATAATCTCGGTTTTTTTATATACAGGGTGGGCCAAAAGTAGCCTCACAGTTACTTCATGAACTGTTTCTCATTCAAAGTACTCTTCAATAGAAAATTAATACTGTGCCATTAATACATGCTACTTATTTTTATCCTTTTCATGTCACTCATTCTTAAATATGCCACTTATTCATGTCTGAAAAAATTTTTGCGTTTAATAAATTATTTTTTATTCTGTTTTAACTGTGAGGCTACTTTTGGCACACATATATATATATATATATATATATATATATATATATATATATATATATATATATATATATATATATATGAGCGAATACAACAGAGTCTTAGAATAATCTCGGTATGTGTTATATATACGTATATAAGCGAATACCACAGGAAAATGATAGGTAGAAATCTAAGCGCTCTCGTCTTTACTAAGACATTGTTAAGGAACGAATGAATACAGTTGGATAGCAAGTTATCAGGTAAGCAACAAGATCAAGAATACCAGATGGTTAATTGTCAAAAGGGTAAAAATTAAAGAGATAATCCAGGATTATCGGATATCACATGGTCACAAATCTAAAAACAGATTTAATCCAAAACATATAAAAACTGAATATATTAATTTTGTTTCTTCTATTTATCTACAACGTTTTTCATTATGAAGGCATCAAGTTTAAGGTTTATTTAAACTTAATGCCTTCATAATGAAAAACGTTGTAGATAAATATAAGCAATAAAATTAATATATTCAGTTTTTACATGTTTTGGACTATACGATACGTAGTAGTTTTTGTTAGGGTTAAATCTGTTTATCGTGTGATATCCGATAATCCTGATTATCTCTTAAATTTTTACCCTTTTGACAAATAACCATCTGGTATTCTTGATCTTGTCGTTTACCTGATAACTTTCTTTCCAACTGTATTTCATTCGTTCCTTGACAATGTCTTAGTAAAGACGAAAGCGCTTGGATTTCTGCCTATCATTTTCCTGTGGTTCGCTCATTTAATGAAGTCACGTGCATCTACTATGATTTTTTAAGCTTATGTATGTATGTATGCATATATATATATATATATATATATATATATATATATATATATATATATATAATATATATATGTGTGTGTGTGTGTGTGTGTGTGTGACCTCGTTACGCATGGAACGTTTAACACTGTTTTACTTGAACACAATAATTGAATAAGTAAAAAATGCGCCGAAGTTTCTTCAGCGCAATCGAGTTTTCTGTACAGTGTATAACCAAGTCCAGCGAAAATAGATTTGTCTTCCGATGGTCTCGGTATAATGCTGTAAGAGCCGAGGCCCGTGAAACCTTCAGGCACGTCTAGAAAGTGCAAATCCAACCAGCTCTATTTCTCCAACGACTCTTGCTGATTTCCATTTTCAAAACTCCTATTTTATCACTTCTCGATTGAACTTCCCTTTGTCCCCATCGGGCCACGTGCTGCCCCTGTGACCTGTTTCAAGTTTAAACCTTCATGGAATATCTCCCTTAAACACTAGAGTCCTTCCCCAGTGTTAGATAAAATTGAATAACTGTAGCTTTGTGCAAGAAGTGTTTTCCTTTATTTTACGCTGTATCTAATCTGGGAATTTTTCCAGATTTGCTGAGTCATGTGTCCTGTCTCGCCCACAAGTGCTTTCCTTACAGTAAACAAGATTACAATGATCCCTTTTTGAAGCCAGCATTTATGTTATAGATTGGGTCCCACGTGCGGACAAGTTGCATTTACTTTTCCCAGGCTATTCAACGGCCTCTTGTAAATAAATGTATGTAACGTAATCAGCTGGTTTCAATAGCGACCTTATTATAGAGTAACATATTTCCCTTTGTTAAGGTAAGTTATTCTGCATTTTTTCCCTAAAACATTTTCCTTTACGTTTTGGGCCACATGAGGCCGGCTCAAACATAAATATATATATAAATATATATATATATATATATATATATATATATATATATAATATATATATATATCATATATATACATATATATATATATATATATATATATATATATATATATATATATATATATACTATATATATCTATATATGCATTAAGCTACGAATGTCCTTTAATATCGAACTGGCTCAGATTCGGAAATTATATATTTTGTTGAAAAGGATTGCTGCATCAGCTCCATTAATTTTGTATAGAGTCTTCTCTATTTTCCTTATTAAGGATTTCTCAATGTTGCTGAAACTGGCAGGCAACGTGCCAAAGGGGATCGTCAAATCCAGTGTAGTCATATTGAATTGTCTTTATTGCTGCTATATACATATATTACTGCTACAAGTTTCTTTATCTCTCTCTCTCTCTCTCTCTCTCTCTCTCTCTCTCTCTGAAGTTTCGCCCAGATCTGCCAGGGCATGGTCACAGCGATAGTTGCTGGAGGACTGAATCTTAGTGGTGAGTCATTATATATTGTCATACATATTAATTGAAAGGAAAATATTCTGTTGATAATAAGTTTGTCGTCTTGTGGGATCGAAGCAACGAGAGACAAGAACTGAGAACTACAGTGACGTACTGTGGGGTTTAAGACACATCACTGCTGCTCTGAGTTCTTGTCTTTCCTTGGTTCGATCCCACGAAACGACGAGTTTCTTATCAGCTAAAAAAAAAATTCCCCTTCAGTTAATATATATGGAAATATATTATTTCTGAGGCAGAAAGAATGTGATATTAAAAGACAATTGTATCTTAATGCTTGTATATGAATTACGGTGATGTGATAAAATTCATTCATATATGTATATATATATATATATATATATATATATATATATATATAATATATATAATATTATTCATCCAACGATAATACGGAAGGTTCAAAGCTGGGCATTGTTTATTTCCAAGCTTTCAGAGGCCAATCTGCCTCAATCTTCGAGGAAAGCTTGTAAATAAAGTCTCTCCACTTATGAACCTTCTATGTTACTCAGGTCCTCGGTGGAAGTTATAACTTTTTATTCAGTGAGTTTGCGTTTTTTGGAGTGTATGTATGGAATATATATATGCATGTGTGCGTGTGTGTATTTATATACATTGTGGAAAAACTATTCAACTGTTCCTGCTATGTTTACCTTTAATTGCTAAATCAAGGGTGCACATACTCGTCCTGCAAACAGATCTTCCACATCGGACATCTTTATATTCTTTAAAAGCCCTATAAGCTGAACCTCCTATTCACACATGCCGCTCATCTATAAAGAGTAAGCACTCCTACTTTCACTGAATACCAAGGTTCTTCTATTTTAAAACTTCTTCCACCAACTTGAACAACACTTTCTCGGTATCTATCTCCTTCCTGTATTACTTCCAATTGACACGCACTTTTATCAACATAATGGTCGCCATTCTCTCCATGTGACCACTCTAATATTCTGATCCATTTTTTTCAGATGTTTTAAACTATTAACCACATCTTTTTCTTAAACCTACATTTAATTATCATTCATTTAATCCAACTTGCTCCACATATACTATGCAGATAATTCATTTCTGCAATTTCTACGTTTTTTTTCTCTCATTTGCATTTAAAACTTACCCTTTAACTCCATAAATAAAAAGGCTCAATAATTCCTGCAGACTCCTCTTCTCAATCTTTGCAAAATCACGAACATCCGTTACATTTACTCTAAATACATATACAAACCAACAACTTCCATTCTTCCACCACCATTCTCATTTACAATTATTTCCCCATCGTCCTCGCCTCTATTTCTCTTCTTTACCTTACTCGTTCCAGCATTTGCATTTAAATTTCTCTCGAAAACAATTTTAAGCTCTGCAACTTGTTTCTTCGTCTTTTCTCCACTTGAGAAACACTACCAACACTTATTATCCGCAAATTTCAGCCTCTCCGTTCACCAACTCTTTTCTTCCTCCACAATTTGGAACTGACATCTATGCCCTTTCTTTGACTTCATTCATGAATCCTTTCATAAATAGAAACCACCATAAGAATATAACATACCCTCGTTTTAAATATGATTTGACATTAAACCATTCCCAAACACGTCTTCATTTTCTAGTAAAAGTTTCAAATTCATAACATGTTTTCTTTTCATGCAGTGGAACAATCATTATTTTCACCTATTCATTTGGGAACCTTTCCTATATTTATAGACATACCTTCCACACTATGGTCAGGACCTCACTTATACAGTCACCATCATATTACAAACATCTCTATTGTAATCATAGATTCCTATAAGCATCATCAAATCTGACTACCAAATTTCAGTTTGGTATTATTCAAACTTGCCTATTCTTTTCCTCGGCTTTCGGAGTGAATCTTTATGAGACTACATCTCTCACTTTCAGATTGAATTACTCATTAACCTCTCTTCTTCAATTAATTCCTCGAGTGCATCTCCTTCTCCTTCCTAAAGTTTTTGCTCAATTTCACCACAATGTTCTTTTTACGTCCTTCGTTTTTCTCTTTCTCTCTTTTCTAATACCGTATCTCTCTTTTTTATATTCATGGAAAAGAAAATCTTCCCGTCTGTTAAAAGATTACACTTCAGAAAGTTTTTTTTTTTATTAACCCTGACTTCCTTCTACAACCACCCAGTAGCTTTATTCATTTTTCCTACGTCTCTTCAGCTGATCCACTGGTATAGGTGTTAGTGTCGTGGAATGCCACTAGGATGTCGCTGGTTCTCGTCTTCCCCGGGCCGACGAAAAATCACTGGCTCTGTATCATGATCAGTTACGGCTGCAGTGAGGAGTCTGTGGTGGGAGGTTGAAAACAACATTCTTTGGAAGCTTGAATTTCAAGTCAATGGCCCCTTTGATGTGCTTGTTCCACGTGAATAGCTTCCATCTACTGAACTAATAATAATAATAATAATAATAATAATAATAATAAAATAATAATAATAATAATAATAATAATAATAATAATAATAATAATAATTGTACCCATAATCATAGGAACACTAAGCATGATCCCAAGATCCCTGAAAAGGAATCTGGAAAAACTAGAGGCTGAAGTAGCTCCAGGACTCATGCAGAAGAGTGTGATCCTAGAAACGGCGCACATAGTAAGAAAAGTGATGGACTCCTAAAGAGGCAGGATGCAACTCCCACACTGTAAATACCACCCAGTCGAATTGGAAGACTGTGATAGACCGAAAATATGAAATAATAATAATAGATGATAATATACATTGAAAATTTCCTGCTGACCCAGCGACCCATCGCTGAATTTAGCAGATTTCTCGGAGTCCCTCCACTTCTGCGCCTTTAACCCTGACATATTTTACATCCCTCTCTTTATAAACAATTCTTATTCCTTTCCCACTAGAAACACTTATCTCAATAACAGCCATAGTCTCATTTTGAAACCCTTTTCACGTTCCTGAACTACTTCCTATTTTCACTTTTATTTCAACCAGATAATGGTCGAGCATACCTCAGGTCGCTCCACTTCTCAATATCAAATTAATTAACTCGCTTCAATTACAGTGTGCAAACAGAATTATCAACATTTTTCCCTTTTCCGTTTCTTTTGCAATTCTATAATTGCAAATACTCTTCTTCAAGTACCAAGCCACTTTCATGACATTTCTGCGCCGTTGTAGTCAAAACTAGAAAACCAAAAGTATTACACTTTCCGTATGAAAACGGGAGCATTACACCACTACTGTTTTAAATTTTTCAAAAGAAATATGAAAGCAATTCAGCAATTCCTCCATATGTCAAAAAAAAAATCGAAGCGGAGGTCTTGTTGATCTGGTCCCAATATTTATGAGAAATCTAATCTAATCAAGTGCAGTACAAAAAGTATAGATGCAAAAGTTAGTCCCATTAGATTTGTTATTGAAAGTTTATTTTCTTATTTTAGAACTATTTTCAATCATAATTTGACCTAATGAATGAAAATATCAAAACAAAATCTTATACTGTTCAACACAAACTAAATTTAGCATAGCATAGCAACACAATATATGTAGTATTATAGTAAACACTGGACATTGTTGAAAGATTTTAACCTCAACCTACATACATTATACACACATACATGTATATATATATAAGTCATATCACATTACCGTGATTCATATACATATATCGAGCTACAATGCCTCTCGCGGTGGTGGGGTGGTTATAGCTTCCCTGACGTGCCTGGACTTTAATGTACCTGCGTTCGTGCCCAAGTACAGGTAAATCTATTATCGAGAAAAAATTCCCCTTCGGTTAAGCATATATGAAAATATATTAGTTCCGAGGTAGAGCGAATTAGATATTAAAGGACATTGTAGCTCGATATATGTATATATATATATATATATATATATATATATATATATTATATATATATATATATATATATATATATATATATATATATATACATTATATATATATATATATATATATATATATATATAATATATATATATATATAGCGTGGTGTATTCATATCTATATAGTATAGCTTGTGCAAGCTTAGTACATAATTTACACAATTTTAATAAACACCGGACATTATTCATAGATTGTAACCTTAAATCTACATGCTATATATATATATATATATTATATATATATATATATATATACTATATATATATATCTATATATATATGTGTGTGTGTGTGTGTGTGTGTGTGTGGTTTGTGGGTGTGTGTGTGTGTGTCTGCATATAGCTGCTTCAGAATTCCGCGAAGCCGACCACTAATGACGCAATTCGACCTATTTTCCAAATCTGTTTTTCTGAAACTGAATTTTTTCCAACAGCTTTTTTATTTATAGCCATAAAAGCCTGCGCGGAAAGTTGAAAATACGATGTTTTTTTTGCGGTTTTCCCTCCGCTATTAGAGGATCTAATCTGGACGTGAGAAAAAACCTTGTGAAGATCAGATCAAATATGGGGGCCCACCAGATGTGGGAGCTTCGAAGAGGAGCAGAAATAAATAGTACAAAAATAGATGGTGGGAACTTTGATGATTATGGAGCAAAACTCGGAAAGAGAAATATTGCATTAGATGTATAAGTTAGCTCTATAAAAATGTTCAGTGTTTATTTCGTTCACGTAAGCCTGCTCTTACTGGCTCTTTTATTCATTATTTATCTATCTGATATCTGATGTTATTGGCCATCAAACAGAAAAAGCTGCCTTATTTAGTAAAAAAAGCCAGTTCGGAGTTGCGGCGTCAGTTATCTAAATTTTTGTTTTCATTTCTTCGTCCTGGATTTTTTCATTCGTTGATATCCTCAATAGGCACAATTACTCGACCAATTACTCACTAATTCACTTTTCTAACTGCTCTATTTTCAGTTACATTCCTTTATGGTGGATCTATTGCATTTCGATGATGATTTATTTAGTAATTTATTGGTCTCTCTTTAGGTTGCTCACTGTTGACTGATTTATTTATAAACTTGCCTGCTCTGTTCAAGAGCAGCAAGAGGGGTGTTAATCCACTCAAAGAAAAGATATGTTTCCGAGGTAACCTTGGCCGCAAAACAGCAGCCTCTTTTTGTCAGAAGGCCTGAAGTGAAAACAAAACAATTTAAGATTTTCAATTCTTGCTCTTCAGAATACCAAACACGGAGGAAAGCCGTTTCCGAGAGAGAGAGAGAGAGAGAGGAGAGAGAGAGAGAGAGAGAGAGAGAGAGACTGCTCCCACTAACTATAATATTCTTGTCGGATTGGTTATTGGATAAACTGCTCACGTACCATCCCGGTCACACGATGACCCCTACTGAAATTCACGCCCCTGTTTTACCTTTAGAACGGATCTCTTTTATTACTTGTATGGTTAAGCGTGTGTTCATGTATTCTACGCAACGTTGCTTTTTGCTCTCATATTTCATTGCCTTCCAAAGTTAACTCCCAGACTACTTTCATTTTTATGTTCGGAGACGTGGTAGACAAACCCAACCCATCGTAGTCGCACGGTCTAGGCCTAGATACCTAGACCGTGGTAAATTCCATATACCTTGGACCGTGGGTAGTCGTTGGACTCTATTTGGAGATGGCGACAGGTAGAGGTGATCTCTGCCACGGTACCTCCCCCTTCCCTCCCTCCCTTTCGAGAGCATAAAGCCCACGTGTGGGGGAGGATTGTATGGTCGGCGAGGGTGACTCGGTAGGTGTGTTTGTGGTCGACTTTCTCTCCACTCCAGTGACGACGTGACCTCGATACAACGAGCTCCTCGGGCCTGAACAGTGACAAGCCCCAGTTTACTTAGTGCCGATGCGCTCCTGCCATTCTACGGCACTCTAGCCCATACTGACGGCGATGAGGGCTTTAAAAGTATGGTCGCCTTTATTAGACCTATACCCAGTAGGTCTTTCTTGAATCTAACCTGTAGAAAGGAGGAATTAAAACACATCATCTTTGTCAGTGGATCGGAACGCAGATGCGGTTTCGATAACCCCCATGGGGCACGATCCAACTGAACTTGATTGTCACTCGGCTATAGAACGATGAAGAACTTGGCATTCGCTGTCAAGGGTCTACTTTTAACGAGTTCCCTCTTTAGAGAAAGCTTCATTAACTAACAACCTCCATGAAAAAAAAAAAAAAACAGATATTTCAATCAACTTATAAGTCCTTTGCCGCCTAACCACCAGATGAAGCGATAGGCCTAATGAAGAACGTGATTATTCCAGTATATCCTCCAGAAAACAAAAGGCCAGGCTTCGAGAATTAAAGGGAGAGAAGAGGCGACGACCACTACCCGGAGATTTGGCATCCTTGGCAAAAGAGAGAAGCGCGTGACACAGCCTGCTATGACAAAACATGAAGTAGCAAATATATATATATATATATATATATATTATATATATAATATATCGAGCTACAATGTCCTTTAATATCTAATTCACTCTACCTCTGAATTAACTTATATTTTCATATATGCTTAACCGAAGGGGAATTTTTTCACGATAATAGATTTGCCTATACCTGGGCGCGAACGCAGGAGACATTCAAATCCAGGCACGTCAGTGAAGCTCTACTACCCCACCACCGCCCGCGAGATGGTGGTAGAGCTTCACTGACGTGCCTGGATTTTGAATGTCTCCTGCGTTCGCGCCCAGGTAGAGGCAAATCTATTATCGTGAAAAAATTCCCCTTTGGTTAAGCATATATAAAAATATATTAATTCCGAGGTAGAGGGAATTAGATATTAACGGACATTGTAGCTCGATGTATGTATATGAATCACGGTAATGTGATATTACATATATATATATATATATATATAGATATATATATATATATATATATATATATATATACATCGAGCTTCAAATGTCCTTTAACCCTTTCCGGTCTTGGGGCTTCTGAGAGAAGCCCACCATCTCTCTCATACTAGGTATCGAGGGCTTCTGACAGAAGCCCACCCCAACACCGTGCATATCTTTGTAATAACTCGATATAGCGTCCCCAAAATTTATCCAATCCATAGTCTATTTTCTCTACTTGACGTGTATAAAACAAAGAATATCTTTTCCCAACCAATCAATCCACAATTTGGGCCCGAAAATGATATTCAAAACTACGCCAAAAACTTGGCTTGTTTCTGGCGAGATCACCTCATTTCGCCCGCGAGTTTCCCAGGTGAAAGTCACCTCTCGCTACTTCTAACTGGCTTCATTTCCTCACGTGTTTGTAACACTGTCACCAAGTCGCCCGACATCCCTAAATTTGACTAAGAAGTAATTAGTGCTCTTCCCTCAGATCCGATATATAATTTTTCTGTCTCTGACGAACAATATTTTCACTGCAATCCATATTTCTAAAAAATATATTGAAAAAAAAAAAAAATCAGTCGGCATACGATATGTAGCTGCATTCAATCTCGTGATGAAATCGAAAACATTTCGATTTCAGAATGATGCCGATTAGTAAATTACCAATAAATCATTTGTAATTTTCCAGAAATAAATCTTTTATCAAAGCTCTTATATATATAGTAATGTTATTCAATGTAAAACGAAAATGCAGAAAACTGCAAGTTTACTGAGAGAACCATAAAATATAAATTTGAAACAATCCCAATAATATGGCAACGATTGTAATGGTCCAGGTATATTTACAACCAGTGTGCGAACCCTCTCGTCTTGCATATAGCCATCCTGTCTACCCCGCTGACCCGGTCCAAGCCAAGCTTTCGTTAGTAAATATGGGAGACAGAGAGAAGTAGATGTACGTACATCTTGGAGTTTA